>NC_057807.1:108049326-108384073 GCF_018294505.1 Triticum aestivum
GTTGCATTTTCTGCTAAGTGAATGTGATCGGACCCTTACCCCTCTATGCTATACTCAACCCAATCTGTTCACAAATTCTTCATGTGCGTTCTATTTGAAACTCGTTCAAAATCTTCACTGTGTCCTTGTCAGCTGAAGAAATTGCGAACGGAACTTTAAAGCTTATCTTATCCAAACTTTCGGTTTTGCCGCTCAAACCATTCCACATCCCATGATGCATTATTTTACTCACCCACGATCTTACACGATCTCATCTACACAGTACGTGGGTGACACATGTCGTGAGAAGGAGAATGGTCAGGGGCACGCTCGTCCTAAATCTTCGGGCGAACAGTTTTTCACTGCCTCTATAAATACCTCTCTCTCCATCCTCACTTCTTTTACTCCGCTCGACCTCTCTCTTCCGCTCGAGCTCCTCAAACCTAGCGCCGCCGCTACTCCATCATCGCCGGTGAGGAAGAGCTTCGCTGCCTCGACCTCGTCGCCGTCGTACTCACACCGACCGCGGAAATCTTCACTCCGCCACCACCGTAACTGTCTTCTTCTGCCAAGTTAGGGCGTGGAAGATCTGAACAGACGAGCTTCACATCTACAACACTCAGTTCGTCGTGTTCTTCATTTGGGGTAATTAAAAGTTACTTTTACTGCCCTCGTTGATCCGAAATTTTACACTACAAAATCTTCAAAGGTGTTTATTCTTCAAATCATCACACACAAACACCTCGCTAGTTATATGCTCTTGATTCGTTTCTCTAAGCAATCATTTTTCTTCAAGATTCCTCAATTGTGTGGATCTTTGATCTGTACAACTCTGGAACCTAAGACAAGAACGCTTAGTGAAATTCCTCAAGGTTCATCTGGTCAAATTCCTCAAAACTTGTTCTTTTCGAAAAACCTTCTGAGAACGCATATGACCTCTCCAAATTCCTTGCACCTGTACTCTCTTCACAGGTACTCATGTCTGCTGCTGAATCACTAGGTTCTCATCAACTTAACTCATTTGCAGCGTTCCTCGAAGAAAAACTGCATACTTCTTCAGAGTGTTCAATTGTTCAAATTCCTCATTTGAAGAATATGGCAGACGGTAAGAGACCGCAGAAAGGAGGAAAGAAGCCTAAGGTCATGACTGCTTTCGAGATCCCTGAAGAAATATATGCTGGCTATTGCACACCTGATGAATCAAAATTTGGTAAAGAAACCAAAAATCAGCGCAAGGTGCGCATACAGAAGATTGAACGGAGATGGGCAAGAGAATGGAGGGAGTACAGATATGTCACTCCAAAGTACATGAAGAAATTCTCTTTAAATCCTCCATGCCCAAGAGCTCCATTGGCACCTGTCCAAGTAGCTGATCCCACCAGCATCAAGCATGGTGAGGACTTTCCTGATGAATGGGCTAAGCGCCAAGCAAAACTGGCAAGGCAAGCCAAGGAGGCAGTAAAGAAATTCAATGAGGATTCTTCCGCTGCTGCTGCTACTGAGGCCTCGGTCAAACCGAGGAAATCAATGCCAAAGAAGCCTGCTCGTAAGCCAAGTGCTTCACCATTAGCGCCCTCACGGCCAAGTTCCTCAGCAATGCCCTCACGGCAAATTCCTCAGACTGCCACTGCTCCACCAAAGTCCTCAACAGCTCCTTCAAAGTCCTCAGCTCCTGTGCATCTGGCTACATGTCAAAGGACAGCTGGCTTCTCGATTGCATCTGGTGTCTCAGCAAGTTCCTCAGCTGCACCAAAGTCTTCATCTGGCCCGACTCTGCTGAAGACTAAAGCAACAGCTGGACGAGGTCCTCGGCCAAGTCCAAAGAAGAAACAGGTCGCATTTCATGTGCCTTCTAATGATGAAGCTTCTGATGATGAACTTGCAGGAATCATCAGAGACCGCCAAGAAAGGGCCGCTAGAGCCAAAGGCACATCTATGCCACTTCTTTTGGATCCCAAGTTGATCCTCGACTACATTGACCTCTGGCACAAGGACCCAAACACTCCTATGCCTGATTTTCATCTGACACCTGGCCAAAGTCACATGCTGACCCATTTCATCTCTGAAGAGAAATGGAAATTTGAGAAGGCCAGACAAATAAAGAAGGCTCAGTTCAGAAAGGAGAAGTTCCTGAAGAACAATGTTGTCAACATGACACCTGAAGAACTTCTCAAGGTCCAGACTGAAATTCAAGACCTCAGCAAAAACTTCAATGCTTATTATGCTGATTGGCAAGGAGCCAAGGTCAGATTCGTCAACCTGATGAAGAATTTCACAAATGTTACAGCCCCAACGCAACATGAAATTCCTCAGGCTGAAGCCTCAGCTCAGCCGACTGAAGAACATGCCAGCACCGCTGATGACTTTCAGCCTGCTGAAGAAAATGCTAGTTCCAGGGCTGATGATCCCATTCCAGCCGCTGAAGAAACTGCCAGGGCATCCACTAGTGGTGCGCCTGAAGAAACTGAACAAGACAGGGCAACTGCATCAGTTGCGCCTGAGGAAAATCAACCAAATTCCTCAGCTCCTCCTGCGCCTACACCAACTCCAATTCTTCCTTCTGCCTATAAGGTGAAGAAAACCAAGGCTGCAGAGTGAGCTGCAGTGAAGAAAAGGAAGGCATCAGCTGCGTGAAATTCTTGGGCTGCGAAGTAAATGAAGCCAATGACCAACTCTTTTGAAAATCCTATTGATGCAGTTCCAATTTCCTCCATGTCATCAAAGGAAATTGTTCCTTTTGGAGAAGACTATAAGATCCCAAGCGGATCTGATGAAGACAATCATTCTGCTGCTTCATCAGAGCAGATTGATGAAGAAATTGAAGTGGACGCAATCCCTTCAACGCCAATCATTTCCTCACCAATGTCTCAGTACACAGCTGAAGAGGCTGGTGTTGAGGAAATTGAAGATGAAGATGTGGATATTGGATGCACCACACCTGTGATGAACGATGACTTATGGGAAAGTCAGCATCCCAATACTCCGCTCTTCACCCCACTCCAACAGATTCCTCAGTCCCCGGCAACAACAGTTCAGATGGGCTCTGATGAAACTCATCCCACTACATCTGTCCATGAAGAAATTCCAGCCACTAGTGTTGATGAACCTGATGCTGCTGATCCTCAGACTTCACAAGAAGAGGAACCAGAAATTCCTCAGCCTGAAGAACCTGAGCTCGCGATTCCTGAGGTTGTGCTACAAATCACTGACACTCCTCTGCCCAAGCCGAAGAATCCGTTCTCAAGCAAACAGAGGTTCAAGGCTGAAGCCTTCTTTTCGGAGCATGTGTTCTTCACTGATTATAATCCATATGACTCTGCTCGCATAAGGAAAAGGCGTTTCTGGACTGCTAGTCAAGCCAACTTCTATTCCTCAGTGTTGTTTGACAAAGACAAAATCTTCGATCATGAACATATTCCTCACGTGGATATGGAATCTCTGCCATGCTTCGCACCAGTCCTCATTGTTATTCACGACGCAGGACTTCTGAATTTCTGCACTGATATCTGTGATTGGAATGAAGAACTCATTCTTCAGTTCTATGCCACACTGCACATCACCGGAGACGCTGAAGATGTCAATTCATGGGTGCTGGATTGGATGATCGAAAACACTCATTATAAGGCACCAGCAACTGAATTGCTTCATGTCCTTCCTCTTGATCCTCCACTTGATGGTGCTTGTTGTATCTACAACGTAACAGAACTTTCAGATCACTATATGCAAGTGCTGATGAAGCCTTTGAAGCCAAGGCAGGCCCCACGAACCAAATTCCTCATCAAGGAATTACTCTATGTGCCTCGGACTGTCTATCGCATTCTGAAGAAGACAATGAGCCCTATCAAAGGCCACGACTCAAATGATGAAGAAGTCATTGGCATCATGAAGAATATGCTTTTCAACATCATTCATGGCATTCCCGTCAACTTCCATGATTTCTTCATGAGGACTCTGGCGAATATAGCTATGTCACCATTCGAGCTGAAGCCCTATGCTCCTTGGATTATGAAATTCATAAGAACAAGATCTTCATTGAATTACAAAGCTGACACTCTGAACCATGGTAGCTACTTGCCTCCCATTGAAGTCCTCAAACGGACAGTTTCATCAGCTGATGATAAAGGCAAGGCCGCTGATGTGATCGATGAAGGCATTCGTCCATTGGATGGTCAATTTCGCAAGGCTGCATCTTACTCCACCAATGACGACTCTGCCACACATGACACTGCCGCAAATACCTCAGCTAAGCAAAATCCTCAAGCCACTGCTCCCAGGGTGATGACTGACCGTGAGTTACTCCTCAGTCTTCATCAGAAGGTTGATCACAATCACAAATGGGTAAAGCGTCAGTTTGGTGCAATTCTTCACAACATGACCTCAACACATAATGCAGTGAAGAAAAACCACTACTACCTTCATGAAACCCTCAACCGCACCTGGGCTGTCCTCACTCATGTCTATAGCGCTGAAGAACTGAAGACTATGGGTCTCAAGGAAGAATTTGACTGGTCTGCACCTCCTCCGAAGAAATTCAAGAGGGTCAAAATTCCTCCACTGGTGGCCAGCTCTTATTCTTCATCACGTGACACTGATGAATATGAAGATTTGGATGACACTGCGGCAGGCCCTACTACAACAAACAACCCCGACAACGCTGGCGCTCCTCCATCAACTTGAAATTCTTCAGGGGCGTTAGTCCTCAGATTCAATCCTTTTGGTCATTTGATGACAAAGGGGGAGAAATCTGAGTTAGTCTTCAAGCGGGTTTATTATATGGGCGTTTTTTTTCTAAGTTACAACTCTCGTTCTTCCGAAACTTTCATTGGATCGAGTTGTAATCTTAACCCCGATGGTGCTCTGATGTTTTTGATGCACTAAGCTCTGATACTTTTGATGTGTTATTCTGCATGCTTATTCCTCGTTAATGACATTGCACGCATGCTGAATCTCATCAGGCACCATATTTCATCATGCATTTCAAATTCTTCATATTATATATCAAATGCGTGTATGAATTACAAGATATAGGGGGAGATCTCCATGATTCAACTCTTCAAATGTGCATTGCCTCAAAAGCAAATTCCTCACTATGCATAGCTTCAGGGGGAGTTCTTCTATATCTTGCAATCAAATTCCTCAATATCAGTATATACACTTCATATGTTTATCCCCATTGAAAACTTAACCTATGTTGTCATCAATCACCAAAAAGGGGGAGATTGTAAGTGCATCTAGTGCCCCTTAGTGATTTTGGTTTATTGAAGACTTATTGGTTAAGGGACTAATGCGTTTGTGAGTGTACACAGGTCTATAAGTCTATGAGGAGTTTGATATTTGTAGAGAAAGTCGACCCCTAAAAATGAAGTTCTTCGACTGAAGACTTTGATATTCTGAAGACTTTGAAAGTGAAGAAATTGGTGTGACCTTGAAGACTTGGTATTCATTTGAGGAACATGAAGCGTGAAGACTTTTGTTTTCGTAGTTTCATTTTCTCTTTCTTGAGTCATAGGAAACACCGTACTGTTAAAGGGGGTCGAGGAAATACTAAGGAAAAATTTCCATGTGATGCTCAACTCAAATCCTACACCTACCAATCCCTTCGAGTGAAGCCATTGGAAATCTCATACAGTTCAGTCAATTTCATCAGTGACAGAGACGCAGTTCTTCTGGTCACTGAGGACTTTGCTCTGACTGAGGAGTTAGGAATTCGCCAGTGCGGATTGCCTACACACTGAGGAACATGATAGCCCTGAGGAATTTGAAAGTCAAATTTCCGACCGTTGCTGTGCTGCGCGCCAGCTGTCCCAAAATATCTTATCCACCTAACGGTCATATCATTGAAGGGCATTTATGTCTTATCATGTCGGGCTGCTCCCTAGGCTATAAATAGCCGCCCCCTACAACCACTAGTTGGTTGGCTGCTCCAAGAGAAACTTGACACTTGTCATTTGAGAGCAACCCATCCTCCGAGGACTTTGAGCGAAAATCATCAAGTGAGGAAAACCCAAAACCAAACCCCTGCAAACCCAAAGTGATTGAGCATCACTGAAGAAATTGATCCTGCGTGGATCCGACGCTTGTTACCTTTGAAGACTGTGCTTCTTCCAGACGGTTAGGCGTCAAGGTCTAGAGCATCCAAGATTAATTGTGGATCGCCGAGTGACCAAGTCTATGAAGGTTTGGAAGTCACCTGAAGACTTACCACGAGTGATTGGATGAGGCCTGTGTGGTCTTAGTTCAAGGAGAATACGATGAGGACTGGGTGTCCTGAGTTGCGGCTCAGTGACTGGGTGTCCGGGACTGCGTGTCCTCGAGTTTAAATACTCAGCCGCTCCAACCAGACGTACAACTGAGACAGCAGTTGGAACTGGTTTACCAAATCATTGTCTTCACCAACCTAACTGGTTCTACTTCCTCAACCCTTTCATTTCCTCATTACTGTGTTGAGTGCTTGTTCATATCTGTGTTTGAAGACTTTGACTGAAGACTTTCTCAATTTCCTCAGTTCAATTTCTTCAGTCTGTTTGTCTTCATCTTGTGTTATCCTGTGATTACGCTTTCTGTACTCTGTGCTTGTCTTCATTTCATCATGATGACCTTGCTTGTAATCTGTTATGCTTACTTCTGAGTACCTATTCCGCTGCTAGTAGTTCTTCACTAAGGAATTTCCTCACCGGCAAATTCCTCAGTGAAGAATTCATAAAAATCGCCTATTCACCCCCCCTCTAGTCGATATAATGCACTTTCAATCTTGGAGTACACTTTGGGTACTAATATTATGTTATATGCTCAATGAAGAGTTCGTCCATTGATAGCCTATCAATGCTGCTGGATTCTGTCAAGATCATATATATCAGAATGTATAGTTTTGATCTAGACATAATTATTGGCTTGCTGCGATGCTTTCGATCTCTGGAGAATTTATACATAGAGGTGATGATTTCATGCACATTGAAAGCCCGTATATATTGTACTAGAATTAACTGTTCAGCTGTCGTTCTTTCGACATACTCTTTTTTCAGACCTTAACTGTTTTCAATCTTCATGTCTACTTAGGCAGAACCACATGGACAAAAACATATAACCAATCGTTGGCATAATAAGCACAAGGATTTTCTCAGTTCTCATGACATTCGTTTGAGGACAATAACGATGGGATGATATGCATCCAACCAGGCAAACAGAAGCTTTGTCACATTCTTCATGTTGAATGCGAGGTTACTATTGTCCATGAGGCTTAATTTTTACAGCAAGAGATTTCTCACGGACAAACATGTTGAATAGGAAAAAAAGAAGTTTCAGGTGGACAAATGGGCTTCTAAATGTTCTCGCCTTCTATTTACAACAAGTTGTAGACATCCTAAAATAAATTTTTTTGCACAGGATGTTGATTTTATGGATCAGACCGATCCATTTGTTTGTGACTGCAAAAAAGAGTGGTTGGGTTAGATGTTACTGTCATGTTCAATCTGGGTTTTGTCTAAAAATTTGATGAACAATTAATCCTTGGGATTTTTGTACCATCTGTATGCTTGACTTGCATGTTGTTGCCCTCGTACTCCCCTCCACCTGCCACTACACTGCCGCATCTTCCATGGCTGCTGTTCGTTCCCGTCCGAGGCCTTGCCGTCGTTCTCCGCCTTGGTTAGCTCGCTGTGCTTGCCCCCGTCCGGTGTTGTAAACATGGTCAACAACCAAGAGGAATCAGGAGATGACTATATGTGGAGAGGCTGACAGTAGGGACCCGCCAGGGTCATTGCATTTCGCAAGCAGGTGCCTCATTATTACAAGCCAAAAAAATACTTCCTCCTAATTGTTTGACAACTAGGTTCCACGCCATTGTCAATGTAGTCAATAAACGAGAAAATTACACAACGAGCGAATAACACCAGGGACCCAGCAGCTCGCCCAGTTGTTTTTCAGTTTCAGAGACGGAGCTCAACTGCACGCTGTGCGGGGGCTGTGGCCCGTCTAACCCATGCTTACGCTTTTATTAAGCACACGACGAGCCCAGTTGATATTTTTTTCTTTCTGAAATTGGCTAGCCCAGTTCTTTTTTTGGACAATATCAAAACCGAGGCCTACTTGCTTTTCTCAACCCTGCTGGGCTGCAAATCTTTCAAGACGAGGAGGGATAAGAAATGGGTTTCCCCAGAAAACGGGCTATAAGTTGTAAGAAATGGGCTGTAAATTTTTAAACCAAAGCCAACCGGCAATTGCATTAAAATATCATTTTTTTCAGGATTTCTCTACTCTCTACTCTTATAAAAACCAAAGCCAACTGGCAATTACATTAAAATAGCATCTTTTCACCCACAAGATAAACTACTCATACAAATGCATCTTCATGTTCCGTGCAACGAACGGGCATCTTGCTAGTTAAGATTCTAAATTTCATTCATTTTTTTGCGGAGAATTGTTTTTTGAATTTTATTTTGATATAATTTTTTGAAAACTATTTTTAACGTGACTCAAAATTTCGTGATTAAAAGAGTTCGGACCCCACCGAAATATGCAAAATTTCATTGAATTTTTTAGCAGTGCCCAGAATATATGGTCTGTAATGCTAATAAAAAGAATATGGGCTTCAAATATCCTTAAGAATTAGCAAATGGGCTGTAAATTATTGAAAATAATGGCTAATGGGTTGTATGCTGTTTTCCACAGATTTGGAGGTTGACTTATGGGCCTACTAGGTTGATGATGACGCTGTCCTAATTTTTTTTTGACGCGTACGCAAGGCTTTGTCAACTTAGTCAACACACAGCAGTGACTATTGGATGTCCATCCAACGGCCGTCGTGCTTCTTCAATCTGTGATCTTCCTGCTCCAGCCGCCCAAACCAGCGCCGGCGGGACTGCCTGCTTCCTCCTCCCGTGGCTGGTTGTGCTACCGCTAGGCCATCCCTCTAACCACCCACACATCCTGTTATTTTCCGGCGACGTCAGCCTCACCCCGCAGCCGACCAGTCAGCGCTCGTTCTCCCCTCTGCGTGGGCATCCGCTGCGGTGGCTTTGCTGGCTCTGGGTGGTTCTCTTCCTGGGCCCCTCCCTCGTCCACCGTGTTTGTGCTCTCGACGCGGCGAGGTCAACATGGTCAACAAACAACAGCCATCGGAAGAGGCTGACAGTAGGGGCCCACACAGGAAAATGCCTCCTTATTACGCGCAAAATAATGATTCCTCCACCTGATAGTTGGGACCCACCGGAAGGGTCTCTGTATTTCGCGAAAAAAACGTTCCCCCCGCTGTCAGCTCGGACCCACCGAAAATGCCTCCTTATTACACACAAAAAAAAGAATACTCCCCCTGCTAGCTGGGACTCACCTTGGTGGGAGGCTGACTTGTGGGCCTACTAAGTTTACGGGGACGGAGGGCTTTGTCAACTTAGTCAATATGAACGACTCTAGCTCCAGTGACCGTACGATGTCCATCCAACGGCCGTAGTGCTTCTTGAACCTCTGGTCTTCGTGCTCCAGCCGCCCAAAGTAGCGCCGGTCGTGTCGCGTGCTCCTGCCTCCCATGGCCGGCTATGATGCCGCGGAGGCCTCACCGCCCCCTACTAATCCCACCGCTGGCCAGGCCATCGCTCTACTCACCCACACCCCCTGTTATTCTGCGGCAACAGCAGCCTCACCCTCGTACTCCTCTTCGCGTGGGCATCCACTGCTGTGTCTTCCCCGGCTCCATGTCGTCCCCTTCCTAGGCCTCGCCGTCGTCCACCGCCGTGGTGCTCTCGGCGCAGCATTGTCAATGTGGTCAACGACCGACTTCCATCGGAAGAGTACTGTGCATGGAGAGGCTGACAGCTGGGTCCACGGCGGACGCAAGGAAGTGCCTCCTTATTACGCGCAAAATAATTATTCCTCCACCTGACAGTGGGGATCCACCAGACGGGCCACCGTATTTCACGAAAAAAATGTTTCCCCCTGACTGCTGGGACTCACCAGCTACATCTTCGCACGCAAGGAAGTGCGTCCGGGCAAAAAAACGATTCGCCCCCCTCACTGCTTGGACCCACCAGCTACATCTTCGCACGCAAGAAAGTGCGTTCGGGCAAAAAAAACGATTCGCCCCCCTGACTGCTGGGACCCACCAGCTACATCTTCGCAGGCAAAGAAGTGCTTGACAGTCGGGACCCACCTGGTCGAAGCATACGTAGCATTGTCATTCTGGTCGCGAATGTGTACGTACATACTGGTCGTAGTAGAGGCGCGCACGTACATGTACGTACAGCGGCGAGGGTGCAAGAAAGAAAATACGGCCACGTACGTACATACGGGCAGGGTCTCGAATGCCTACTCGCGCATACGTACGGCCAGGGCTTGTGTACATGGCTGGGTCGGAACGAAGAAACAGCGTCGTCGTCGTGTTCATGGGGAGGCAACGGAATGTGTCGTGTTCATGGGGAGGCAACAGAATGCGTCGTGTTCATCAGGAGGCAACGGAACGCGTGGGAGCTAACCGGCTGGGTCGGAACGGAATGCGTGGTCATGTTCATCGGGAGGGCTTGGACGGAACAGGCGATGGAAACGAGGCCTGGCGTACCACACAACGGAGGAAACGGATCTCCTACATTCGGAACAGGGTCCTGTTGATCGGGAGGGGTGTGGCATACCGCAAAACGGAGGAAACGGACCTCCTACGGTCGAAACGGGGGTCCTGTTGATCGGGAGGGGTGTGGCGTACCGCAAAACGGACGAAACGGACCTCCTACGATTGAAACAGGGGTCTTGTTGATCGGGAGGGGTGTGGCGTACCGCAAAACGGACGAAACGGACTTGTGTTGGAGCGCTACGGTTGAAATGGGGGTCCTGTTCATCAAGGGGGGTGTGGCGTACCGCAAAACGGGACTCCACGGGATACTGTTCATCTCCACCGTCGACCTCCTCCAACCTCCATGGGCTACCGTCGACCTCCACCAGCCTCCACGGGCTCCTGTTCATCCAGCCGCCACCGCGCGCTACTCCACCAGCTACTGTTCAACCACCCCTCCACCATCTACTATTCATCCAGCCCTCCACCGTCTACTGTTCATCCAGCCCTCCACACCACGGGGTCCTGTTCAACCACCCCTCCACGGCCACCCCTCCACCGTCTACTATTCATCCAGCCCTCCACACCACGGGGTCCTGTTCATCCAGAAGCAACGCCACCGCTCACTGTTCATCCAACCCCCCCCCCCCCGCAACACTCACTATTCATCCAATCGATCGGCTTCACACTACTAGGGAAAACCCTAGCAGTAGCGCAGGTTTTGTGCTCACTAGTAGCGCGGGTAGGCGCGCTACTAATAAGGCGCTGCAGCTATTGCTTAGCAGTAACGCGTGCCCGCACACGCTACTGCTAGGACAAATAGCTACAGCATTTGTTCAGTACCACGCTACTGCTAAGGTAACTACTTGCAGCGTGTTTTCTGTCCATTGCTACTAGTATTTTTTTAGTGTATTTATGCGCCATCGTACAAATATTGGTACAATACCAGTTATGAGGTTTACATCATTATGTCCATTACAGTGTGTCAAATGAAGGTGGATTAGGTTCAAGTGGAGGCAATATGTGGTGCATGTCAAAAGTATACTATTAATCCAAACTTGATCTAGTTTGGACTAGTAGTACTTTCAATGTGCACCACATGTTGCCTCCACTTGAATCTAATCCGCTAGCACAAGCTATTTAATCATCATCATAGTCATTACCAACAACAGTATTTATTTAATCACCACTAACACTAGCTAATAATAATCATCATAGTCATTACCACCAACACTAGCTATTTTATCATCATAGTAATAGTGTAGCACATCATCATCCTCAAACTCATTTCTAGCTAGCTAATCACTCCTGCTGCTCTCTCTTAGGTAAAATAACATAAAACATGTATAGCTCTCCTCCTTGATCAAGCTGGAGCATGCAGATGAACCTGTCTCCTAATCGTGGGTAGCGCGTCTGTTTGCTGCCCCCTAGTACTTCTCTACGCTCCCCCATCACATATTTGGTCCAGTCTTGCACTATTAAGCATCCGTCGCCAATCTTGAATGCACTTAAGTAATCTGTAGGATATCTTGGCCGTAAGCTGATAATACTCATGGTACCTTTAGTCTCGATCCCATAAGGCACAACATTCATCGGGAGTCCCTGTTGAAGAACATCGTATGGTAACATACTTAGCAATGAAGTTTAGCTTCAAAAATAATGTATGGAAAAGATGCACTGATGACAAATAGTAAAAATCTTACAATCCTTCCTAAATAGATGTGACCGTAGTTCATTATGAACACTATTGGTCGCACATTTTCAGTACTAACATTTCTAAATGCAGGAAGAAAATTTGTCTTGACAGTATCAAGATCCTCAAGCCATGAAACATAATGACTGAGCTCCTCGCAGTTGAGTTCAGCCCCAGGACAGTATACAGTCCTGTCTACCAAGCGCTGGACATGTTTGCTTGCACCGAAATAAGATGACAATACAAATTAGTTGTCAACTATTTTTGAATAAACAATATCAAAGACATAAATATGGTTGAGAAACTTACATAATGGTATAACTGGAGGCGTCTGCACATCGACCCAGATGTCGGTATTACCTTCAATATCATCTTCCGGACGAATATCAAAGGTGATAACCATATCAGGCTCAAATGCATAAGTCTTGCATAGTGCTCGCCATGTTTTGCATCCAAAATAGGTGTAGTCGTCTGAATTGTATAATTTTGCATGGAAAATATAACCATGCTCTGTCTTCAAGTAAACTTTCTTTTCCTCCGTACTATGACTGAAACCTATCTTATCCAATACAAAAACTCTTGCATGGCAGGGGATACGCTAGTAGAATAGTAAAAAAATATAAGTTCAAGCAAATGAAGTAGATGTCATGCTTAATTACGAAAAAAGACTTGTTGTTGTGACTTACTGTATCCACTTTGAAGTTCTCGTCTAGCTTGATGCTGAAGCACCTATCATCATCTAGGAAGATTCCGTCGCACAGGCCGCGCTCGTCTTCGCAGTATTTGCAAATACCGAAATCTTTTTCGTCGTCAGACATTTCCTATGTTCGTAGTTAAAACATTAATTGAAAACTGATCAAAGACAACTACCAAGATACTCAACACACAAATCCGGGGCACTCGATATTTCCTACATATTCTGGCACAAGTCATGTCAAAATTCATGGAAAAATCCGGCATGACCTTTGCTAAAATAGGACATATCAAGCGCCGAAAATTTGCCGGAACGGAAATGAATCAACACTCCGGCAAAACATAGGCCACTCGGAGGTGTAACCTGCAAACATGACCGGCCACTTGGATATTGAGCAACACAAGATATACATTTCAAAATATCTTATAGGTCTCAAATTAGCATGCATTCAATAAGCAAAAGTAAATCATCTCATGCGTTCGTACATCGTCGAATATTATCACTAATACATCACGAATAGTGTCATACATATAACATCACTAATACAACTAAAACCCTAGCACACGACGGGTATCGGCGCGGGCGGTGGACACCCACAGAGAAGGAACCATCACGGGATCATAGCTCCATTGAGATCCCCGGAGATCCTGCCAGGTATTGGAGAACGGCCTGTGCTCCATCGCAAACAAGTAGCAACGGACGTGCGCGTCCTCCTCACTGACATGGTGACGCACCACCTCCGCGGAGTCCTCGAGCCTCTGGATCGTCAGTGGCCCACGCGACCGCCACCAAAGAAGGTTCGGGTCAACGACAGGCTGGCTCCTCACCAACCTGCGCCCCCCAGTAGGTAGCGCCTCCCAGTACCACCCCGGCGGAGCCCAGTCCCGGACATGGCCGATCTGGTCAAGCAGGTGTCGTCCTCCGCCGACTAGACGACGAGGATGCGGGATAGGCATCGTCCACATCGAGGCGGGAAAAATTGCTTTAACTAAAAAATAGAAACAAGTTCTTACTAACTAGTTCTATTAATTCAACTAGTTCTTACTAAAACTATACTTACTATAAATAAAAATATTCTAGTACCTAATTAGTACCTAGTTCTTACTAACTAATTAGTACCTAGTTCTTAAAAATATTTCAATTATCCAACTATAAAGTGAAATAAGTGGTCAAATTTTACTCGTTTTATGATTCATCTTAGAAATTTGATTTGTTTTCACCCTTAATTACATGAATCCTAACTCATTTGAGCCGCATCCGCATCCGATTTGTTTCCACTCTTACATGAACCCTAACTAATTTGATGCAACTAAAATATAAAGAAACCCTAGGCAGAGGTAGGGGAGAGGGAGGAGTGGGCGTGCTCACCTCGGGTGCCTGCGACAAGGGAGGGGCAGGGCGGCGTCGAGGTCGGGGTCGGGGCTCGGGCATGCGGCGGATGGCGGCCGGCGTCGAGGTCAGGGTCGGGGCGGCGTCCGGGGCGGCGTTAAGGTCGGGGGCGGGGGCGGCGTTGAATCTGGGGTCGACGCGGCATAAAGGGTGCGGAGAGCGCGCGGCGGCCGACGGGCAACAGCGGCGGCCGACGGGCGACGGCGGCGGCGACAGTGGAGAGAGTTGGATTTGGGGGAAGTGGCCGCGTGGGGAAGGACGAACGCCGTGGTTAAGTCAGAAGTAGCAGTAGCACGTTCCAGGAAAAGCGCTGCTGCTATCTTAGCTACAGCGCGTTCCGTGATACACGCTACTGCTACTCCTTTCTCTTTTTTCCGCTTTTTCGTTTAGTTTTCTTCACATTTTATTTTTTTCCTTTCACCTTATTCTATTTCTTTCATTTTCAATTACCTTTCCATTTTCTTTCCATTTAATTTTATAACCTTTAGCAGTAGCGAGTTTATATTAAAACGCGCTGCTACAAATAAAGTAGCGGTAGCGTGGTTCGTTATAGATTGCTACTACTATGTGTAGCCTATCGGCTAAGCCGTGGGAATTTTAGTAGTAACGTGTTTGAACGAGACGCGCTACTGCTAGATCTTTATCTGCAGCGCGGTTTCCTCAGGCGCGCTACTGCTAATTAGCACCAGCAAGCTTTTTTGACCCACGCTACTACTAAAGTTCTGTGTATAAGGTTTTCCCTAGTAGTGTCAGTTAGCAGCAGTAGCGAAGGAATCGCTCCATCGGGTTCAGTTAACAGCCATCGATCGATCGCTCGGGTTCAGTAGCGCGTAGCCTGCAGTGCAATCGCTCAGGTTCAATTAGAGCCCAACGCCTCACTCGAGTTCAGGTAGAGCCAACGCCTCGCACCTATACCAGAGAAACGCGCATCGCTCGGCCCCCGACCTCCCACCGTAACCGGCAACTCCCCGAAATTTTCCTCCCCCTCGCTTCTACCACGATTTTTTACGTCATGGACGGCCCAAAGAATGTCATGCAGCTGCGTCTCCGGCCCTCCCAAGACGAAAAGCCCATTTTCTGTCATGATTTTTTGTCATAGAAATAGGAGCCCACCACATCTATGATGATACCGGGTTTTGTCACAATTATCATCATAGAAGTGTCATATGTATGACAGAAAAAAATTTCGTTCGGCCCAAAATTTCACGGATGTGTCTTTTTTTTTGTAGTGAATGGACCTGACACAAGTAGGCCTTATATGGGCTGGCCTGCTAATTTTTACTGGGCCGGCCTTTTCACAGGAATGGGCCTCTGTTGGGCTGTGCCACGTGTCGACGTATCATAGGCGCCTTCCGTCCAATGAGTGGATGACATCTGTCCCAACGATGAGCCGACACATGTTTCCTCCAGCCAATGATGATTTTATACGTGGAAAATCCCCATTGGTCGGAGCTGTTAATGGGTTATCGGATCCAAAATCCGACCCGATAGCTTAACGGCGTTCCGTTACGGTGGATGCCACGTGTCGGTCACCCTTGACGAAAGCACTTGTGTGACGCGCGATTTATCGTCATGGAAGTGGACACTTCCGTGATGATAATTTTGGTAATGTCATGGAACACTTCTACGACAACACAGGTATGACTATCTTGATTCTGTCATAAATTTGTCATGGATGTACATGCATGACAAAAAACGCGACCTACTGTGCCAAACATGTATCTACAGCGGCGACCGACGTCCTCCATCTGTGATCTTTATGTACGGGGGCGGGGTTCAAGTCCTGTGAAGTGAAGGTGTGGTCTCGGCGAGGAAGAGTAGAACACGGGATACGGACCGGCCAGTTGGCACACCATGCCCTGTGCCTCCCATGCCCTACTCATCCTCGGAGGAGTCCCCGACCTCGGCGGTGCCATACGTTGTACGGGGGCAAGTAGGATGCATGGCTGACGGTGCTCCCGTCGTCGGCCGCCAGCATGGCCACCGCTTGTGCGGTCGCGTCCACGTCCGGCTACGCCGCTATTGCATCGCGAGCGGCGACTGAGCAAGGGTGGCGACCTCGAGCTTCATCCCCGAAGACAAGCTCTCCTGTAGAGCATTCGCGCTTGCGGTCATGGCGGATGTGGTGCCAGGTAGCAGCACAATGTGCTATGGTGTGGAGGTTAGCTGGGCGTTGCCGCTTTAAGTAGCGCATTCCGGTGAGGCCAAGCGTCCGGGTGTGTCATTAAGTCGCCGGAGTTGGTTCCTCAGGCACCGAGCCTCTTAACGATGGCACGGACGGAAGACATGAATGCAGGCAGCTAGCGCCGGCTGGGAATGCACCATGCGATGGCACGAGGGACGAGGGTTTTTGGTGTGCCAGGGTAGTTAGCTGCGGTCGTGGCAACATTGGAGATGCCCTTTGCTCACATGCGAGCCCCACATGTAATTGAAAAAGCAAGACGACCCGGCATGGTCTTAGGTCCTGGGGATGCATTTGGCCGCGCTACACCACTCCACGAACGCGTCGTGGCGCGCACGCACTTTGGAGCCCCGTGCATCCTTGACGAGCCAGGTGTTGATCTGCTGGTCGTGCCACAACGCTAACGCTACCCTCGGCACACTGAAACCAACCATGTCCATTGACGGTGAGCGTGTCGCTCACCGTGGTCGCCGTGTCCAGAGGCGGTGCTGGAGTTGCGCCACATTGCTGGCCCCCACGACCCACATGAAAGGTTGCCGGTGGCGAGGAGGTCGTGGGCCAGCTCCTCCATTAGACTAGTCTGCGCTACGTTGTTCCGACAGGTGTGCCCCACTTGTCGGTTTCCCTGTTTTCCCGGCCATATTGGAGCGTCAGTGCTCCGCGTTGCGCATTAGGCCTTTCACTATGTAGGCCACATGAGACAACTTATTGTTTATTTGAGTCATTCAAGTATAATCATGTGGTGTTTGCTTATTTCTCATTCCTCTCCAACCCTCTTCTCCACTGATCATGCCGCCCTCCAGTCGAGTCCATCCTCCCGCATGCCTCATTTGAATATTCCGTCGAGTATCATTCGCATGTGGGCCTAGACCATGCTAGTATTTCCAATGTTGTAATTTTTCCGACATGCATACAAACAAACGGTTCGTTTAAAGTTTCACTTTGCCTCCACTATGTGTCGCTTCCCATCTTAGTTTTGACATCCCATTCGGTTCATGCCCCGACACATGTTGATGTTGAGAGATAAATTGCATGTCGTGCAAGGAGATAAATGTTTGGTCTGTTTCTATGATAGAAATGACCTGCGGGGAGGGGTCTGTGGGGAACAGAGGGAGTATATTTTACGTTCATAAGAAAAACGAACGTAATGTACCCACCCTAGTCCTCTTTCAATCGATCTCCGGACCCCGAGATGAAATCGAGAGAGAATGAGTGGGGGCATGTGTGATACCTAAAGCGGATTCAAAATTTTGAACCGGCGGTCATAGCATCCACAAATCATATATAAAGGGTATTCAATGTTCGTTTCACTTTTGAACGTACAATATAGTCCCTCCGATCCTTTCTAGTTTACATATAAGTTTTATGTGTAGTCAAAATATCTCTACTTTGATCAAACTTATAGAAAAAGGTATCAACATTCAACACTACCCAATCAATATTGTTAGATTCGTACGTACTCCTGGATTTTCATTCACATGGAGATGGTTTCCAATTTGTTTTCAACCACGTGAATGTGCTTGTTCTCGCGCATGCTCTTCCTACTAGGATTTCGCCATGTATAGCCAGTCCAATAGTAACTTTTTTTAAGCTCCCTGTCCAATAGAACTAGTGGAGTACTCTGTAGTAGACTATGCAGTGCTTATAGTACTCCCTCCTTCCATTTATATAGGGCCTATATGGAGGAGAGAGATGTGAAAAAGTAAGGGGAGTGAGCTCTCATGCAAGATCCAAGTGATACGTCTCCAACACCATAGCCTCTCTAATGAGTTGTGAGTAGTTTACCACAGACCTTCGGGTCCATAGTTATTAGCTAGATGGCTTCTTCTCTCTCTTTGAATCTCAATACAAAGTTCTCCTCGATCTTCTTGGAGATCTATTCAATGTAACTCTTTTTGCGGTGTGTTTGTCAAGATCCGATGAATTGTGGGTTTATGATCAAGTTTATCTATCAGAAATATTTGAATCTCCTCTGAATTCTTTTATGTATGATTGGTTATCTTTGCAAGTCTCTTCGAATTATCAATTTGGTTTGGCCTACTAGATTGATCTTCCTTGGAATGGGAGAAGTGCTTAGCTTTGGGTTCAATCTTGCGGTGTCCTTTCCCAGTGACAGCAGGGGCAGCAAGGCACGTATTCTATTGTTACCATCGAGGATAAAAAGATAGGGTTTATATCATATTGCTTGAGTTTATCACTCTACATCATGTCATCTTTCCTAATGCGTTACTCTGTTCTTATGAACTTAATACTCTAGATGCATGCTGGATAGCAGTCGATGTGTGGAGTAATAGTAGTAGATGCAGCGATCTACTTGTCATGGACATGATTCCTATATACATGATCATGCCTAGATATTCTCATAACTATGCACTTTTCTATCAATTGCTCGACAGTAATTTGTTCACCCATCATAATACTTATGCTATATTAACAGAAGCCACTAGTGAAACCTATGGCCCCCGGGTCTATGTTTTATCATATAAGTTTCCGATCTACTTTATTTGCAATCTTTACTTTTCAATCTATATCATAAAAATACCAAAAATATTTATCTTATCTTATTATCTCTATCAGATCTCACTTTCGCAAGTTATCGTGAAGGGATTGACAACCCCTTTATCGCGTTGGTTGCGAGGTTCTTGTTTGTGTATGTAGGTACGAGGGACTTCGTGGAGCCTCCTACTGGATTGATACCTTGGTTCTCAAAAACTGAGGGAAATACTTGCGCTACTTGGCTTCATCACCCTTTCCTCTTCACGGGAAAACCAACGCAGTGCTCAAGAGGTAGCAAGAAGGATTTCTGGCGCCGTTGCTGGGGAGGTCTTCGCTCAAGTCAAGACATACCAAGTACCCATCACAAACTCATCTCCCTCGCATTACATTATTTTCCATTTGCCTCTCGTTTTCCTCTCCCCCACTTCACCCTTGCTGTTTTATTCGCCCTCTCTTTCCCGTTCGCCTTCTCTTTTTCACTTGCCTCTTGTGTGCTTGTGTGTTGGATTGCTTGTTACGATGGCTCAAGATAATACTAAATTGTGTGACTTTTCCAATACCAATAATAATGATTTCCTTGGCACTCCGATTGCTCCTCTTAATGATGCTAAATGTTGTGAAATCAATGCTTCTTTGTTGAATCTTGTCATGAAAGATCAATTCCGGGCCTTCCTAGTGAAGATGCCGCTACTCATCTAAACAACTTTGTTGATTTGTGTGATATGCAAAAGAAGAAAGACACGGATAATGATATTGTTAAATTGAATTTATTTCCATTTTCACTTAGAGATCGTGCTAAAACTTGGTTTTCGTCTTTGCCTAAAAATAGCATTGATCATGGAATAAGTGCAAAGATGCTTTTGTCTCTAAGTATTTTCCTCCCGCTAAGATCATCTCTCTTAGAAATGACATTATGAATTTTAAGCAACTAGATCATGAGCATGTTGCACAATCTTGGGAGAGGATGAAATTAATGATTCGCAATTGTCCTACACATGTTTGAATTTATGGATGATCAGACAAAACTTTTATGCCGCATTGAATTTTGCTTCTAGGAATCTTTTGGATTCGGCCGCGGGAGGCACTTTTATGGAAATCACTTTAGGAGAAGCTACTAAACTCCTATATAATATTATGGTTAATTATTCCCAATGGCACACCGAAAGATCTACTAATAAAAAAAGTTCAGGCGATAGAAGAGATTAATGTTTTGAGTGGAAAGATGGATGAACTTATGAAGTTTTTTGCTACTAAGAGTTCTCCTATTGATCCTAATGATATGACTTTGTCTACTTTTATTGATAATAATAATGAATCTATGGATGTGAATTTTGTTGGTAGGAATAATTTTCGTAACAATGCTTATAGAGGAAACTTTAATCCTAGGCCGTTTCCTAGTAATTCCTCTAATAATTATGGTAATTACTACAACAACTCTTATGGAAATTTTAATAAGATGCCCTCTGATTTTTAGAATAGTGTTAAAGTATTTATGATCTCTCAAAATAATTTCAATGCTTTGCTTGAAGAAAAATTGCTTAAAGTTGATGAATTGGCTAGGGACGTGGATAGAATTTCTCTTGATGTTGATTCTTTGAAACTTAGATCTATTACACCTAAGCATGATATCAATGAGTCTCTCAAATCCATGAGAATTTCCATTGGTGAGTGCAAAGAAATAACCGCTAGAATGTGTGCTAAGAAAGATTGCTTTGTAAAAGCGTGTTCTTCTAGTTTCCATGAAAATAATGATGAAGATCTAAAAGTGATTGATGTATCTCCTATTAAATCTTTGTTTTGCAATTTGAATCTTGATAATGATGGGAATGGAGATGAGTCAACTTTATTTAACAGGCGTCCCAATGATTCGGAGTTTTTAGATCTTGATGCTAAATTTGGTAAAAGTGGGATTGGAGAGGTCAAAACTTTACATAGCAATGAACCCACTATTTTGGATTTTAAGGAATTTAATTATGACAATTGTTCTTTAATAGATTGTATTTCCTTGTTGCAATCTGTGTTAAATTCTCCTCATGCTTATAGTCAAAATAAAGCTTTTACTAAACATATCGTTGATGCTTTGATGCAATCTTATGAAGAAAAACTTGAATTAGAAGTTTCTATCCCTAGAAAACATTATGATGAGTGGGAACCTACTATTAAAATTATAATTAAAGATCATGAATGCTATGCTTTGTGTGATTTGGGTGCTAGGGTTTCCACGATTCCAAAAACTTTATGTGATGTGCTAGGTTTCCGTGAATTTGATGATTGCTCTTTAAACTTGCACCTTGTGGATTCCACTATTAAGAAACCTATGGGAAGGATTAATGATGTTCTTATTTTTGCAAATAGGAATTATGTGCCCATAGATTTTATTGTTCTTGATATAGATTGCAATTTTTCATGTCCTATTATTCTCGGTAGACCTTTCCTTAGAACGATTGTTGCGATTATTGATATGAAGGAAGCAAATATTAGATTCCAATTTCTGTTAAGGAAAGGCATGGAACACTTTCCTAGAAAGAAGATCAAATTACCTTATGAATCTATTATGCGAGCCACTTATGAATTGAATACCAAAGATGGCAATACTTAGATCTATCCTCGCTTTTATGCCTAGCTAGGGGCGTTAAATGATAACGCTTGTTGGGAGGCAACCCATTTTATTTTTGTTCCTTGCTTTTTTTCCTGTTTAGTAATAAATAGTTCATCTAGCCTCTGCTTAGATGTGGTTTTAAGTTTTAATTAGTGTTTGTGCCAAGTAGAACCTATAGGATCATCTTGGGTGATAGTTAATTTGATCTTGCTGAAAAACAGAAACTTTTGTGCGCATGAGAATAATTTTCATAAATCACAGGAACATTCTTTTGAGTTGATTATTTTTGTCGTAGATAAATAGACACATTGCCTAGGACTTCCTATTTTGGTAGGATTTTTAGAGTTCCAGAAGTATTCAGAAGTTACAGATTGCTACAGACTTTTCTGTTTTTGACAGATTCTGTTTTTCGTGTGTTGTTTGCTTATTTCGATGCATCTATGGCTAGTATCGGGGGGTATGAACCATAGAGAAGTTGGAATACAGTAGGTTTAACACAAATATAAATAAAGAATGAGTTCATTACAGTACCTTAAGTTGTGGTTTTTCTTTCTTGCACTAACGGAGCTCATGAGATTTCCTGTTGAGTTTTGTGTTGTGAAGTTTTCAAGTTTTGGGTAAAGCTTTGATGGACTATGGAATAAGGAGTGGAAAGAGCCTAAGCTTACGGATGCCCATGGCACCCCAAGATAATCCAAAGACAACCAAAAGCCTAAGCTTGGGTATGCCCCGGAAGGCATCCCCTCTTTCGTCTTCGTCTATCGGTAACTTTACTTGGAGCTATATTTTTATTCGCCACATGATATGTGTTTTGCTTGGAGCGTCTTGTAAGATATGAGTCTTTGCTTTTTAATTTACCACAATAATCCTTGCTGTACACACCTTTTGGGAGAGACACACATGATTTGCAATTTATTAGAATACTCTATGTGCTTCACTTATATCTTTTGAGCTAGATAGTTTTGTTCTAGTGCTTCACTTATACTTTTTAGAGCACGGTGGTGGTTTTATTTTGTAGAAATTATTGATCTCTCATGCTTCACTTATATTATTTTGAGAGTCTTATAGAACAGCATGGTATTTTCTATGGTTATAAAATTGGTCCTAATATGTTGGGCATCCAAGTTGGGTATAATAAAAACCATCATAGGAAGTGAATTGGATGCTATGATCAATTTGATGCTTGATAATTGTTTTGAGATATAAAGGTGGTGAAAGTGCTAGTATCGACTAGAGGGGGGTGAATAGGCGATTTTTAAGAAAGTCTTCAAAACTAGGAAGTTTCAAAGACAAACAATAGAAATGACCTAGTTGATATGCAGCGGAAGATAAACTACCATAAGCAAACCATAGTCAAGTATGCAATGATGTGAAAGTACAGGACTAATAGCAGCTAAGTAGTAAGGATCAGGATGGAAGATAGTATGAAGCCAATCAACAGTAGTAGTCAAGCAATGAAGTCAAATAGATACACAGATAGGCAATGACTTCACGAAGACAAACTTAAGTAAGGGAAGGAAGAGGATAGAACCAGTCACTTGTTGAAGACACAGGATTTGTTGGACCAGTTCTAGTTGCTGTGACAACTATACGTCTGGTTAGGGAGGCTGAGATTCAACTCAGAAGACCGTGTCTTCACCTTATTCCCCTTGAGCTAAGGACACACAGTCCTCGCCCAATCACTCTGGTAAGTCTTCAAGGTAGACTTCTGAACCTTCACAGACTTCGTTCACCGGCAATCCACAATGACTCTTGGATGCTCAGAACGCGACGCCTAACCGGCTGGAGGATACACAGTCCTCAAGTGTAATAACTCTCCAGGTCACACAGACAGAAAGACTTCAGTGATGCCTAACACTCTTTGGCTCTGGGTGTTTGGGCTTGGTCCTCGCAAGGATTTCTCTTTCTCAAAGGCTTCGAGGTGGGTTGCTCTCAAACGACAAAAGCCGTCCACTAACTCTGAGCAGCCACCAATTTATGGTGTAGGGGGTGGGCTATTTATAGCCACTGGGCAACCCGACCTGATATGTCCGAAATGACCCTGGGTCACTAAGGAACTGACACCTGTTCCAACGGTCAGAATTCAAACACACACGGCAACTTTACTTGGGCTACAAGCAAAGCTGACTTATCCAGCTCAGGATAAGATTTGCTCTCATTGTCTTCGCTCGAAGACATAGGATTTGGGTTGAGCATCACTTCAATCATTCTGACTTAGTTCACTTGGACCCCACTTAATAGTACGGTGGTTCCTATGACTCAACAAAGAAGAAAAGGAAACAACGAAACAACACAGACTTCGCGCTCCATAGTCTTCACTCAATGTCTTCTCATGTCATAGTCTTCAATATGAATATCTTCACATACCACCATTGTCTTCAATGTCTTCATACATTTTTAGGGGTCATCTCCGGTAGGTAAACCGAATCAATGAGGGACACTACCTGCGTTATCCTGCAATTCTCACAAACGCATTAGTCCCTCAACCAACTTTGTCATCAATACTCCAAAACCAACTATGGGTGGCACTAGATGCACTTTCAATCTCCCCTTTTTGGTGATTGATGACAAACTGGTTGAAGTTCTCAACGGGGATAAAGTATGTGAAATTGTAAAGGATAGGGTATTGTCTTCATAAGTAGCAAGGGCTCCCCTGAAGATGTGCATATAAGTAATTTGCTTTTGGAATGCAAATGCACATGGCAGGTTGTACTTGTGGAGATCCACTTCAACTTATGAAGATAATTCATCATGCATGAAATGATATAGCAAATAGAATGACATGCATAATGAAAAATGGACGTCTGCAGAATGATCTAAGTGCGGAAGTTATCATCGCACATGCGGAATTTATCATCGCATCACAGTAAAGCAAATAAGTAGCAGACGACCATCGAGTTTAAGTGTTACAACTCAAAGAACCAAATGTTTCAAAAGCGAGAGTTGTAAACACGAGGCAAAATATAAAGCAACCGCCCATATGAACCTGCTTGAAGACTATCAAACTCATATGCTTATCCCCCTTTTGTCAAAAAGGTTTGAAGACATAGAGAAGCTACTCGTCCTCATGAGTAGGTGAAGCAGCAGGGTTGTCGTTGTTGCTTGGCGGTGCATACGTACTTGGTGCAGTGTCGATGCGTGCAGCAGTAGGAGGCGGTGAAGTAGCATCATCTTCATCATCGATCACTCTTGCATTCACAGTTGCCGCGGAGGAGGAATAGTCAGAGTCTTCAAGTGATGGAGTTCGACGTAGGACAGCAGTCCGTGGAGGAGTGGAGTCAAACTTGAATCTTTCAATGAAGCCATCGCCTTGAAGATCCGCTTCAGCACTAAGCAGCGTCAAACTCTTCCATGATCGCCGGCAAGTCTCATGAGCAACAAATGCATTCTTGGTGGCAAGATTTCGAATACGATTGACGTCCACCAAGAGGCTTTGCATCTGTCTCTTGAGCCAATAGTGATGCTTATCTTGTTTCTGATGAAGTGCCACAAGAAGTTCTCGGTCATTTAGAACACGAGAGCACTTCTTAGGCCTTTGGGCAATGGTGCTTTCAGTGGCTTCAGTTTGTGCACGATGAGGCAGACGAGTATTTCCAGCCATTGGATAGATACGTGATACTGCTTGAATGCCTTCCATGGACTGAGTGAAGCTTTGGTGATCAGCATTTTGAAGACAAAGAGGCTCCTTGGCAGGCTCAGGGTATATAGCTTCAACTGACATATCAACCTCTGGTAGAAAGATCAGATGATTGCGAGCAGAGGGCTGATAGTTGACAGAAGAGTGTCGCTTGATGAGGCGCATGACCCATGGAGCATAAAACTTCAGACCAAAAAGGTCAGATCCAGAAGCAGCAAGTTGCCTGATGAAGAATTCTTGGGAATTGAAGCTGATGCCATTGAGGATGTAAAAGACCAAAGTCTTCATGGCTCCTTCAAGTTTAGCAGCTGATGAATGTCCTTTGATAGGCCATAGAGTTCGCCTGATGATGTGATATATGGTGCGAGGCAGATACTCAAGGTCATCAACAAAGAACTCCGTTGGATATTCAGCGTCAGATGGCAAGGGCTTCATCATGCTCAACATCTGGCTCATATTGGGTTCAGGCTTGTGGAAGATGCTCTCCAGTGCATTGCGGTGTAGTTGACAGCCAGGTTCATAGAGCTCTCCGGGAGTGGATAGGCCTGTAAGCTCAATGACATCAAGAGCTTTGGCTTCATGATGAACATTTCCGGTCATCCACTCAAGAACCCAGGTCTTGATATCTCTGTTGTAGCCGCGAATGTGGAGGGTAGCATAGAATTGAAGCAAAAGTTCTTCATTCCAATGTTCTTTGTCAGTCACAAAGCTGAGCAGACCGGCATCACGAAAACAGTCAAGTGCTTCTTCTAAGCACGGCAGTCCAGCAATGGCTTCAGTGTCGAGGCGCATATGAGGGAAAATGCGCCCTTGATCATACAGAACGCAGGAGTAATAGCTTCGCTGTTGATAGCTCCAGAAACGATCTGATGATATCCTTGGCTTTGAGTAGGGGTTCTTGGCGCTGTCAAAGAAGGTATTGTGGCTTTTGAAGCCATTTGCATTGAAGGACCCTGTAGAATTAGCAGTGCCTGGGAACCTTGGCAGTCTTGGCTTTGGTTTCTGGACCTGAGGCCTATGCTCAACATGATAATCAAATTGAGGTCCAGAGGCAGTAGGCGGAGGTACCAGAACGGGCCATCGGACAGTGGTTAGCTGACCATGATTGTATGCTTGCTCAATTGTATAGGGCCTTGGTGGCGGAACAGGAGCAGTGGCAGCAGCTGAGGCTTCAGGCTGCATAACAGGTGCTTCGGGAGCAGTTGCCTCATTGGCTTCAGACACACTAGTTGGTTCAAGCTCCACATTACCTTCAGCCATAACTACATCATTGGCTTCACTTTCGTCGGTAGTGGCAGCTTCAGGATTTTCAACCTCCACTTGACGAGCTGGAGGGTTGGGCACTGGCACGTTCACATCAGGAACAACTTCTTCAATAACTGGGGGAGTAGGGACACGTACGTCTTCTTGTCTTTCATCGGCTGATGCAGCTGGATTGTCTTCAGCAGCTTGGGCTTCAGACGCGGAGACATTCTCAGTTGGAGTGGCTTCAGGAAACACTTGACGTGCAACAGGTTGATGATGCACTTCTCCTTCTGGAACGCTCGAAAGAGGGACTTGAGGCATTTGTCCTTTGCGAAGCCTGCGAAATGCTGGCAACGCCTTTGGAGATGGAGTTGGCTGGGCCTCAAAGTCTTCTTCTTCTTCATGCACGGGTGGTGTAACTTGTTGTTGTTGTTGGGGAGTACTTGGGGAGTCTTGTTGCTGTGCGAGATCAGCCCACGATGCATCCTGAGCAATTAGCGTCAGAGGACGACCAATGCTGATGAGTTCGCTGTTCGTAAGAACAGGCGATGATACCACGTTGTGTTCGATCTGAGGAAGAACGTCATCATCTTCAACATTGTCATCTTGACCAATGTCTTCAGCAGCGGTGGGTTCAGCTGCTGGAATATCTTCAGCTTCATGAGCCTCTGTGGGAGCAGGCTCATGAACTATCATCTGTCTTTCTTGATGTTCAGACGCAGGGCGAACCATTGAGATAGGTTCAACAACCAAGGGCTCTGTGGGAGCAGCCCGATTCTTCTTGGTTTTGCGCTTCTTCTTGGAGGGAGCGGCATCAGAGGCTTCAGTATTCTTTCTCTTTCTGGCTTCAGCCTCAGCAGCCCTCGTCTTCTTCTGTTCTGAAGCGGTAGTCGTGACCTTTGGCTTCGAGCCAGTCATGCTGCTTGGGAAGATAATGCGAGGTGCTTCTTGACTTGAAGGTGCAGGTTGGGCAGTAGAGAGCTTCTTCTTCTTTGCAGCCATCCTGGGGTCAATGCCAGGACGGCCAAGAGACTTGCGCTTCTCAGCCTCATTGTAGGCAAGCACACACTTGTCAGCCAAACTCTTCATACGCTCGCGAGAGCCTTGGGCTTCTTGGCGCTTCTTGAGAAAGGCTTCTTTAAGCTCATGCAGCATGACCTTGAAGTTTCTGACATCTTGCACGCTGAGCTTCGCCACATGCTTCTTGAACTGAGCCTTCTCATAATCAATTTTTTTTCAGCTCAACGATGCGCTGAGCGAGAGCTAGCTCAGAAGCAATGGCGCCATTAAAGGAGACGCTGAGGCCAATGGGAAGCTGCAGATCATCAAAGCTGAGATTTGGTGTGTCAAACCACTCATCAATGAAGTTATGGATGATTGCCACATCGAAGAGAGGCAGGTTGTTGAAGATCTCTGCTTCTTCCTTGCTCTTGATCAGTTGTTCAAGGGCATCATCTGCAAGATCTTCATCGCTTGGCAGATCAATGGGTTCTTCACGCAGAATGGCAGCAGGAGTCAAGGTTTGATCAGTATGCCTGACGATTTGCTTTTTCTTCTCCGTCTTCTTGGAGATTCGGGATTGATCTTCAGACTGCACACTGTCTTCAGGAGGTGCAGTGGCCAGAGGCTTCGCACGTGAAGCTTTTGGAGCAGCTGATCTTGAAGCTTTTGGCTTCTTTTGCTTTTACAGCTTTGGAGGAGGAGTTGGGGCTTCATCAGTGTCAGCATCATTATCAGAATGATCCATTTTGGCACCATGGACCAAGATGTAAGTGATGAGGCCATCAAGGTTGGAGAAGGGGCCGATGACATTTGGTTCCGCATCACGTGAGCCGTCAGCACGGGGAGCAGAGGGACCAGGGTTGAAGTCTAATCCTAATGACTTCTTGTTTTCCTTGGCCGAAGCCTTTGCGTGCTGGAAGTTGCGCTTGAAGAGAGCATCATCACGACACAGAGTAATGATGAGGGATCGGCATTCTCAGGCTGAGGTCCCCGGACCATGCAGGGATAGAAACCTTGTGCAATAGCTTTAGCTCTGTTCTTGGGTTGAAGGCCTCGATAGAGAATATCACCCCAAGGACTCTTGATAGCATTCTTCTCTGCATATTCCTTGGTTACGAACTTGTACTTGAACCATTCTTCAGCCCAATAGCGTCGAATCCATTGGATTCGTGTCTTGCGCTGATGATAATTCTCTTCAGGATCTGTCTTGTAGAGCTCTGCTAGGTCATCAGGCAGATCTTTTGATGTACCCCCTCGACGCTGTCTGCCACCCTTCCTTACTGATTTCTCTGCAGCCATGAACTTCAAACTGAATGGCTTCAATACGTTCAAAGGCTTCAGAGACTTACGCTTGCTGGTCAAGCAGGAGCTGGCTTCAGGAGAATTAATGTGATGCTGTAAGTATTCTGCAAACGAATGCAGACTATGAGAACCAAGGGATTCTCCCACGGACATGTACCTGTGACAGCATTAGAGATGCGAGGGAAGGGGAAGAGGTCATATGCATTCTCAGAAGGTTTTGAAGATAAATCAGTTTGAAGACATTGACCTCATGATGCGAAGACATTCACTTATATGTTGTGAGTTGGTTCCAGATTTGTACGAATCCGTGAATAAGTACAAGTGAGGAATCAAACTGGATATGAAATTTAAGTGAATAGACTAGGCAGTATGAGATGCAGACAGTATAGATCTAACATTGTGTAGGCAGAAACCACTTTTGGTAAATAGGATAAATCTTGAAGATCAAAAAGGTGGTAAAAATAGAGTTATAATTACCGCACGAAGAACTGCTAGATGAGATGAATAGGAGACCGAGCAGTTCAGTCCACCGTGCCCTAACTTGGCGACGGAGGACACCTACGGCGACGGCGGAGAGGACGATGTCCGCGGCCGGCGTGAGGACGGCGTCGGAGAAGTCGCGGCAGCTAAGCGCTTCGTCGCCGGTGTCGTCGAGAGCTAGCGGTGGCGCTAGGGTTTTGACGAGGTGGAGAGGTGGAAGAAGGATTTCTTTACCGCAGGGGACAAGTATTTATAAGTAGGTGTGCGGCACAGCGCAATTACGCTGGTGCCCCTGGCGGTTCACATCTGAGGGGCACGTGGCAAGCATGCAACATACTCAGAGTTGTCCCACGTTCCCACGCCCGCCAGGCATGTCGGATGGTTGTTCCGGCTTCTCCGGATTTCAACAATAAAGATGAGTTATTTAAAACAGACTTAATGTTTTGTCTCTGTGCCTTCTGCTGACTAGGACGCAGAGAAGACATTCGACAGTTTCAATAGAATGCATATGATTTGGACAGATAGAGTTTGAGATTGAAAGCATAGAGAGGTTAGGGTCCGATCACATTCACTTAGTTCAAAAGATTCAACTTGAAGACATAGCTATAAGTGAATGTTGTAGAGGACAGAACACTAGTATATATATATATATATATATATCAGAAAGCAATCAAATCATCATAGTGAAGAAAATCATGAAGATAAATTGAAACTGAAGACAAACCAAATGCGAAGTCATTGCAAAAATAACGCCATGAGTGAAACACTTCAAACAGAGAAATTTGGTGGTGGCGTTACCCACCGTATAGGAAGTATTAGACCCAGACACGGCGCACAATTATCGTGGCGCTCCGAAGTCAAATTCCATGTTAATGTATTCACACTCAGAGTGTAAGTCTTCATTGATTGAAGATATACATTACTTTGTGTGTTGCACATCTAAGTCATCAACATGCATAAGTGTTAGGATGTGTGCCTGATCACAGGACATTAGAGGATTCCAAGATATTTAGCTCACACCGTAACTTGCAAAACCTTTTCTCATCCAAGGGCTTTGTGAAGATATCTGCCAGTTGCTCTTCAGTGTTGACATGAATGATGTCGATATCTTTCTTCATGACATGATCTCTGAGAAAGTGATGACGAATTTCAATGTGCTTTGTCTTCGAGTGCTGGACTGGATTGTTGGCTATCTTGATGGCACTTTCGTTGTCGCAGAAGAGAGGTACTTGTTTCAGATTGATGCCATAGTCCTTGAGAGTTTGCTTCATCCAGAGAAGCTGAGCACAACAAGATCCAGCAGCAATGTATTCAGATTCAGCAGTTGAGAGTGATACACAGTTCTGCTTCTTTGAAGACCAACAGACAAGTGATCGACCCAGAAAGTGACATGTGCCTGATGTAGACTTGCGATCCACCTTGTCACCAGCATAATCAGCATCCGAGAACCCAACCAAATCAAATTTTGAGCCCTTGGGATACCATAATCCGAGTGTTGGGGTGTAAGCCAAATATCGAAGAATTCGCTTCACAGCTAAGTGATGCGATTCCTTTGGTGCCGCTTGGAATCGAGCACACATGCAAACACTAAGCATAATATCTGGCCTAGATGCACATAGATAAAGTAAAGAACCAATCATGGAGCGGTATACCTTTTGATCGAACTCTTTACCATTGTCGTCGGGACCAAGATGGTGTTTGGCTGGCATTGGCGTCGTGTAACCTTTGCATTCTTCCATTCCAAACTTCTTCAGACAATCTTTGAGGTATTTTTCTTGAGATATGAAGATGCCATTCCTTTGCTGACGAATTTGAAGACCAAGGAAGAACTTCAGCTCACCCATCATGGACATCTGATATTGCTCTTGCATCATGTATCCAAACTCATCAGTATACTTCTGGTTGGTGCAGCCGAAGATTATGTCATCCACATATATTTGGCACACAAACAGTTCACCATCATATGTCTTCGTGAAGAGTGTGGGATCGAGGGATCCAGGTTTGAAGCCTTTGCTCTTCAGGAAGTCTTTGATCGTATCATACCATGCGCGAGGAGCTTGTTTGAGGCCATACAGTGCTTTGTTTAGCTTGTACACCATATCAGGATGTTTTGGATCTTCAAAGCCAGGTGGTTGAGCGACATATACTTCTTCTTCAATCTTGCCATTGAGAAATGCACTCTTCACATCCATTTGATATAGCAAGATGTTGTGATGGTTAGCGTAGGCTAGCAGTATACGAATAGCTTCAAGCCTAGCCACAGGAGCAAATGTTTCATCGAAGTCGATTCCTTCTACTTGAGTATATCCTTGAGCCACAAGACGTGCTTTGTTTCTGACGACTTGACCATGCTCATCTTGCTTGTTTCGATATATCCATTTTGTTCCAATAATGTTATGCTTGCGAGGGTCAGGTCGCTTGACAAGTTCCCAAACATTGTTCAGCTTGAACTGTTGAAGTTCTTCTTGCATAGCTTGAATCCATTCAGGTTCCATAAAGGCTTCAGCAACTTTCTTGGGTTCTGATATTGACACAAATGAAAAGTGCCCACAGAAGTTTGCTAACTGTGTTGCTCTTGAGCGAGTCAGTGGACCAGGTGCATTGATGCTGTCAATTATCTTCTCAATTTGTACTTCATTTGCAACACGAGGATGAACAGGACGAAGACTTTGCTCTTGCTGATCATTGTCATCATTGGGAGGATTATCTTCGGTCTGAGCATTGTCTTCAGGTTGGTTAGGTGCAGAAATGATAAGTTCCTCTTCAGGCTGTGCTTCAGAGGGCATGATTTCACCAGTTCCCATCAGCTTGATAGATTCGCTTGGAGGAGCTTCATCAAGTGTACTTGGCAGGAGTTCTCTTTGTGAACCATTGGTTTCATCAAATCTCACATCCACAGTTTCGACGATCTTGTAGAGATAGAGGTTGAAGACTCTGTAGGAGTGCGAGTCCTTTCCATAGCCAAGCATGAAGCCTTCGTGAGCCTTAGATGCAAATTTTGACTTGTGATGGGGATCCTTGATCCAGGATCTAGCTCCAAATACTCTGAAGTAGCTTACATTTGGCTTCTTGCCAGTGAGGAGCTCATATGACGTGACTCTTGTCGGATGGACGTAAGGTTGAGTCCATGAGAAGACTTCGATCACCAGTCATATGATTTGTGCATCCACTGTCCATAATCCATTCTAAAGCTTTTGGTGACATGCCCTATAGTGCAGTTAGGAGGATAGGCTTCACAAAGAATGTTGTGAAGCATAGGCATTTGACACATACAAGGATTGTCACAGCTTATATCAAAGTTAGAACACATAGTATGACTGGTAAGCGATTCAGATGTGAAGTATATAGCAAGATCATTTTATCATGCGTCCTATTACGTGTTTTAGGTCCCCAACAATAGTATTGGACGCCTTTGATTGCTGGCTGGACACCATTTACTGCAAAAGAAAGTTAATTCTTCTTCACCACCCACATCTTCAAGGGTGGTTTTGAAGCAATGAGTCTAAGTGCAGCATCTGAGAACTTCGGCTTTGAAGCCCTAGCAAATAGCCTTGCAGGAGATGAATGATACTCATATGAATAAGCAGAAACGTTCTTAGTTCATGAACATAGAGGCTTGAAGACACACGCTCATATTCATCAGTTTGAGTACGATTTCCCTGCAAAACATTGGCGTTAGGGAGACTCGGATGCGTCATGTATCTGTATGAAGCCTTTGGGCCATATGAAGCCATAGGTCTGGGGTTTGCCTTCTTCCTTGGTGGTGTCATGATGACATTCACAGGAAGATTCTCAATACACTGCTTGGGTACCCAGATCTTCTTCATAGGTGGTCCATTACTGCAGTTAGTACCAATATACCTGGCAAACACTTCACCATTCTGATTTTTCAACAGTTTATAGTTTGCATCAAAGGATTCATCAATGATGATAGGGTTAGCACAGGTAAAGCCAGATAAAGTGGATGGATCTACTGAAGGTTCCTTTGCAGCAACCCATGTGGTTTTGGGGTACTGCTCAGGCTTCCAGTACGAGCCATCAACATTCATTTTCCTCTCGAACCCAACACCCTCTTTCCTAGGGTTTCGGTTCAGAATCTGCTTTTTGAGGACATCGCAGAGTGTCTGATGTCCTTTCAGACTTTTATACATCCCTGTTTCAAGCAATGTCTTCAACCTAGCATTTTCATCAACAATAGTAGTGGTATCCTCCGCAGAGGGGTTAGTTGCCACATTTGTAGTTGAAGACAATGCAATAGTAGCAGCAGTGGAACATTTAGCAACAGAGGTAGCGTTATCACGCTCAATGCATTTTAGACATGCTGGTTCAAATCCATCCTCAGCGGAACTGGTCTGTTGAGCGCGGAGTGACACATTTTCTTTTTGAAGATCTTCATGAGCCGCTTTCAATTTCTCAAGCTCTTGCTTCCTTTGAAGATAATCATAGGAGAGCCTTTCATGAGTGGTTGAGAGTGTTTCATGAAGACTTTCAAGGTCTTGGTACTTAGCATGAAGATTTTTTATGTCTTCAACTAAGGACTGTGAACGTGTCATTTCCGCGTCCAACAGGTCATCGCTTTTGTCTAACAGTTTTTGAGTATGTTCCATAGCTTTTTGTTGTTCAGTTGCAATTTTAGCAAGAGTTTTGTAGCTGGGTTTCGATTCACAATCAGAGTCATCTTCACTTGATGTTTGGAAGTAAGCATCACGTGATTTTACCTTGGCACCACGTGCCATGAAGTAGTAGGTGGGAGGAGGATCGTCCGTGTCATCGGCTTCAACATTGGTGTGGAAGTTAGTGTCTTCAGTGTTGAAGATGGACTTGGCAATATAGGCTGTGGCTAGAGCCAGACTTGCAATGCCAGGGTCGGAGTCCTCCCCAGACTCCACCTCCACCTCCTTAGATGCAGACTCCTCTTCTGAATCCATTTCCTTGCCAACAAAAGCACGAGCCTTGCCAGATGAGCTCTTCTTATGAGATGAAGACCTTGATGAGGACTTGGAAGAAGACTTTGAAGATTTCTTCTTCTTCTTGTCATCAGAATCATATTCCTTGCTCTTCTTCTTCTTCTTCTCATTGTCCCACTATGGACACTCAGAGATATAGTGTCCAGGCTTCTTGCACCTGTGACATGTTCTCTTCTTGTTGTCATGAGTGGAAGCTTCATCATTTCTTGAGCTAGATCGTGAAGACTTTCTGAAGCCTTTCTTCTTGGTGAACTTCTGGAACTTTTTCACAAGCATAGCAAGTTCCTTTCCAATGTCTTCAGGATCATCAGAACCGCTGTCAGATTCTTCTTCAGATGGGGAAACAACTTTTGCCTTCAAAGCGCGATTTCGGCCATAGTTGGGACCATAGATATCTCTTTTCTCAGAAAGCTGGAACTCATGTGTGTTGAGCCTCTCAAGTATATCAGACGGATCGAGTGTCTTGAAGTCAGGGCTTTCTTGTATCATGAGGGAAAGGGTGTCAAAGGAGCTGTCAAGTGATCTCAATAGTGTCTTGATGATTTCATGCTTGGTAATCTCAGTGGTGCCGAGAGCCTGAAGCTCATTTGTAATGTCAGTCAGACGATCAAACGTGAGCTGGACATTTTCATTGTCGTTTCTCTTGAAGCGGTTGAAGAGGTTGCGAAGAACACTGATCCTTTGATCTCTCTGGGTTGAGACGCCTTCATTGACCTTGGATAGCCAGTCCCAGACTAGCTTCGACGTTTCCAGAGCACTCACACGGCCATACTGTCCTTTGGTCAGATGACCACAGATGATGTTCTTTTCAGTAGAGTCCAGTTGAATGAACTTCTTGACATAAGTGGGGGTGACACCTTCACCAGATTTGGGAACGCCGTTCTTGATGACATACCAGAGGTCGACATCAATGGCTTCAAGATGCATGCGCATCTTATTCTTCCAGTAGGGATATACAGTTCCATCGAACACGGGGCAAGCAGCAGAGACTTTGATTATCCCTGCAGTCGACATAGCTAAACTCCAGGTGGTTAAACCAAATCACACAAAACAAGGGAGTACCTTGCTCTGATACCAATTGAAAGTGCTAGTATCGACTAGAGGGGGGTGAATAGGCGATTTTTAAGAAAGTCTTCAAAACTAGGAAGTTTCAAAGACAAACAATAGAAATGACCTAGTTGATATGCAGCGGAAGATAAACTACCATAAGCAAACCATAGTCAAGTATGCAATGATGTGAAAGTACAGGACTAATAGCAGCTAAGTAGTAAGGATCAGGATGGGAGATAGTATGAAGCCAATCAACAGTAGTAGTCAAGCAATGAAATCAAACAGATACACAGATAGGCAATGACTTCACGAAGACAAACTTAAGTAAGGGAAGGAAGAGGATAGAACCAGTCACTTGTTGAAGACACAAGATTTGTTGGACCAGTTCCACTTGCTGTGACAACTGTACGTCTGGTTAGGGAGGCTGAGATTCAACTCAGAAGACCGTGTCTTCACCTTATTCCCCTTGAGCTAAGGATACCTAGTCCTCGCCCAATCACTCTGGTAAGTCTTCAAGGTAGACTTCCGAACCTTCACAGACTTCGTTCACCGGCAATCCACAATGACTCTTGGATGCTCAGAACGCGACGGCTAACCGGCTGGAGGATACAAAGTCCTCAGGTGTAATAAGACTTCAGGTCACACAGACAGAAATACTTCAGTGATGCCTAACACTCTTTGGCTCTGGGTGTTTGGGCTTGGTCCTCGCAAGGATTTCTCTCTCTCAAAGACTTCAAGGTGGGTTGCTCTCAAACGACAAAATCCGTGCACTAACTCTAAGCAGCCACCAATTTATGGTGTAGGGGGTGGGATATTTATAGCCACTGGGCAACCCAACCTGATATGTCTGAAATGACCCTGGGTCACTAAGGAACTGACACGTGTTCCAACAGTCAGATTTCAAACACACACGGCAACTATACTTGGGCTACAAGCAAAGCTGACTTATCCAGCTCAGGATAAGATTTGCTCTCACTGTCTTTGCTCAAAGACATAGGATTTGGGTTGAGCATCACTTCAGTCATTCTGACTTAGTTCACTTGGACCCCACTTAACAGTACGGTGGTTCCTATGACTCAACAAAGAAGAAAAGGAAACAATGAAACAACACAGTCTTCGCGCTCCATAGTCTTCACTCAATGTCTTCTCATGTCATAGTCTTCAATATGAATATCTTCACATACCACCATTGTCTTCAATGTCTTCATACATTTTTAGGGGTCATCTCCGGTAGGTAAACCGAATGAATGAGGGACACTACCTGTGTTATCCTGCAATTCTCACAAACGCATTAGTCCCTCAACCAACTTTGTCGTCAATACTCCAAAACCAACTAGGGGTGGCACTAGATGCACTTACAGGTGGTAATATTAGAGTCATGCTAGTTGGGTAATTATGAAATTGAGAAATACTTGGGTTGAAGTTGGCAAGTCCCGTAGCATGCACGTATGGTAAAAGTTGTGTAACAAATTTGTTGCATGGGGTGCTCTTTTGATTGCCTTCCTTATGTGTGGAGATCGGGGACGCGCGATGGTTAACTCCTACCAACCTCCCCCCTAGGAGCATGCGTAGTAGTACTTTGCTTCGAGGGCTAATAAAACTTTTGCAATAAGTATATGAGTTCTTTATGACTAATGTGAGTCCATGGATTATACACACTCTTACCCTTCCATCATTGCTAGCCTCTACTGTACCGTGCATTGCCCTTTCTCACCTTGAGAGTTGGTGCAAACTTCAACGGTGCATCCAAACCTCGTGATACGATATGCTCTATCACACATAAACCTCCTTATATCTTCCTCAAAACAGCCACCATACCTTCCTATTATGGCATTTCCATAGCCATTCCGAGATATATTGCCATGCAACTTTCCATCGTTTCGTATATCATGACAGGCATCATCATTGTCATATTGCCTTGCATGATCATGTAGTTGACATCATATTCGTGGCAAAGCCACCATGCATAATTTTTCATACATATCACTCTTGATTCATTACCCATCCCGGTACACCGCCGGAGGCATTCATATAGAGTCATATCTTGTTCTAGTATCGATTTGTAATTCTTGAGTTGTAAATAAATAGAAGTGTGTTGATCATCATTATTAGAGCATTGTCCCTTATAAAAAAGAAAGGCCAAATAAAAAAAGAAAGGCCAATAAAAAAGAGAAAGGCCAAATAAAAAAAGGCCCAAAAAGCAGGGGGGACAATGTTACTATCCTTTTCCACACTTGTGCTTCAAAGTAGCACCATGATCTTCATGATAGAGAGTCTCTTATGTTGTAACTTTCATATACTAGTGGGAATTTTTCATTATAGAACTTGACTTGTATATTCCAACGGTGGGCTTCCTCAAAATGCCCTAGGTCTTCGTGAGCAAGCATGTTGGATGCACATCCACTTAGTTTCTTTTGTTGAGCTTTCATACATTTATAGCTCTAGTGCATCCGTTGCATGGCAATCCCTACTTCTCATGTTGACATCACTTGATGGGCATCTCCATAGCCCGTTGATTAGCCTCGTCAATGTGAGACTTTCTTGTTTTTTGTCTTCTCCACACAACCTCCATCATCATATTCTATTGCACCCATAGTGCTATATCCATGGCTTACGCTCATGTATTGCGTGAGAGTTGAAAAAAGCTGAAGCTCGTTAAAAAGTATGAACCAATTGCTTGGCTGAAACCGGGGTTGTGCATGATGGGAGTATTTTGTGTGATGAAAATGAAGCATAGCCTAACTATATGATTTTGTAAGGATGAACTTTCTTTAGCCATGTTTTTGAGAAGACATGATTACTTGTTAGTATGCTTGAAGTATTACTATTTCTTATGTCAATATGAACTTTTATTTTGAATCATTTGGATCTGAACATTCATGCCACAATAAATAAAATTACATTGAGATTATGCTAGGTAGCATTCTGTTTTTTATCATTTACCTACTCGAGGACAAGCAGGAATTAAGCTTGGGGATGCTTGATACGTCTCCAATGTATCTATAATTTTTGATTGTTCCATGCTATTATATTACCTATTTTGGATGTTTATGGGCTTTACTCTATAATTTTATATCATTTTTGGGACTAACCTATTAACCGGAGGCCCAGCCCAAATTGATGTTTTTTTCCTATTTCAGTGTTTCGAAGAAAAGGAATATCAAACGGAGTCCAAACGGAATGAAACCTTCGAGAGCGATCTTTTTGGAACAAACGCAATCCGGGAGACTTGGAGTGGACGTCAAGAAGCAGCCGAGGTGGCCACGAGGCAGGAGGGCACGCCCTAGGGGGGTAGGCGCGCACCTACCCTCGTGGGCCCTCGTGGCTCCCCTGACCTATCTCCTTCGCCTATATATATCTCCGTACTTCGAAAACATCCAGGAGCACCAAGAAAACCTATTTCCACCGCCGCAATCTTCTGTATCCGTGAGATCCCATCTTGGGGCCTTCGCCGACACTCCGCCGGAGGGGGAATTGACCACGGAGGGCTTCTACATCAACACCATAGCATCTCCGATGAGGTGTGAGTAGTTTACCATAGACCTTCGGGTCCATAGTTATTAGCTAGATAGCTTCTTCTCTCTCTTTGAATCTCAATACAAAGTTCTCGTCGATCTTCTTGGAGATCTATTTGATGTAACTCTTTTTGCGGTGTGTTTGTCGAGATCCGATGAATTGTGGGTTTATGATCAAGTTTATCTATGAGAAATATTTGAATCTCCTCTGAATTCTTTTATGTATGATTGGTTATCTTTGCAAGTCTCTTCGAGTTATCAGTTTGGTTTGGCCTACTAGATTGATCTTTCTTGCAATGGGAGAAGTGCTTAGCTTTGGGTTCAATCTTGCGGTGTCCTTTCGCAATGACAGCAGGGGCAGCAAGGCATGTATTGTATTGTTGTCATCGAGGATAAAAATATGGGGTTTATATCATATTGCTTGAGTTTATCCCTACATCATGTCATCTTTCCTGATGCGTTACTCTGTTCTTATGAACTTAATACTCTAGATGCATGCTGGATAGCGGTCGATGTGTGGAGTAATAGTAGTAGATGCAGAATTGTTCCGATCTATTTGTCGCGGATGTGATGCCTATATACATGATCATTCCTAGATAATCTCATAATTATTCGCTTTTCTATCAATTGCTCGACAGTAATTTGTTCACCCACCGTAATACTTATGCTATCCTAAGAGAAGCCACTAGTGAAACCTATGACCCCCGGGTCTATCTTTTATCATATAAGCTTTCAATCTACTTTTGTTTACATCTTTACTTTTTGCATCTATATTATAAAATATCAAAAAAATATGTATCTTATCATAATATCTCTATCAGATCTCACTTTCGCAAGTGGCCGTGAAGGGATTGACAACCCCTTTATCGCATTGGTTGCGAGGTTCTTGTTTGTTTGTGTAGGTATGAGGGACTTGCGTGGAGCTTCCTACTGGATTGATACCTTGGTTCTCAAAAGCTGAGGAAATACTTACGCTAATTTGCTGCATCACCCTTTCCTCTTCAAGGGAAAACCAACGCAGTGCTCAAGAGGTCGCACCTAGCTATATATGCATTCCTAGTTAAATACAATAAATATGAAGAAAGAGATAGAGAGGAGATGGAAAAAAGTACTAATACAATAGCCAAACTTAGATTTTTTTTTGCGGGAAATAGCCAACCTTATAGCCCACACTATTGTATGAGTGCATATACATGATGGCTATAGATGACATGGCAGTTCCTTATAGCCATCGGCTGGCTATATTATTAACCATGCTCTAATGTGTTTTTCAAAACCGCCTTTGACTATTGACAAGATTAATAGTACATGAGATGTATAATGTGAAAATTATATCATTGGAAGCTCCTTTCACATACGAATTTGACCGTATGCTTTGTGTAAGTTGCATTTCATATATTATTACTCTAACATTTGTTCAAAGTTAGCCTCGAAAAATGCATTAGGCCCTGTATAGTAAATGGAAGGAGGGAGTAGTAGTGGAAGTGGATCCTCTGACGTAGGTATCCCTGCCTTACCCTCCCTTTCGGTCGCTTACTGGCGGACCCCATGCTTGCTAGGCCCTGCATGTCAGTTACTCAATGGGTTTTCGGCCACATCAGGGGATCCTCATCCGTAGTATACTCCCTCTGTTTTTTATTTACTCTGCATAAAACGGAGGGAGTCGTAGTATAAATGACGCGGGCGGGGGAGGGGGAGGGACGTCGGTTTGCTGTCAACTACGGTCCCACAAGCAAGCGAAAATGCAAGACGAAGCGCGTTACATTTGGTGGGCGACATGGAGGGTCCAGCATGCCGGGGTGCAACGCGAAGGCGACAAGAGCGATGTACAGTCAAAACCGATTGACCGGTCGTCACCGGAACCACTATTCACACCAGAACCTTTGCTGCTCGGCCTATGCCAGCCAATGCCCCAAAACCACACCTCCTCTCTAGCCCATTCCCCTACCTTTTGATCCCCTAGCCTGCATCAAGCGTCCCCTAGTTCGATGGAAAGCCATGGTGCGCCGCAAGATCACGTGCTACAAGATGCTGACGTCGGAGCGCCGCATAGAAATCGCGGCGGCGGTCGGTGCCATAGACCTCCATTCCCAAGCTCGCATTGCAGCAGGCCAATCCCCGAGTTCTCTGGAGCCAAGCTACAAGGAGGAGGAAGCCGATCCGATGTTCATGGCGGAGGTCGCGGCATAGAAGGCCCCTGATGAGTATGAGACGATGGACGTCGACTTCATGCCGGCGTCCGGGTCCCCCATGGTGTAGGCGGACCAGCGGTTCAACCTGGCGATACTAGAGGAGGACCGGGAGGCAGAGGCTCAACTCGACGTGGAGCGCGCGCATGCAGCTGCCATTGAGGCTCTCCTGCAGGCGGAACCGGATGTCGTCGATGTGAACCGAGCGGCGGAGGCTCAACTTGAGGCAGAGCGCATGGATGCCGATGCCATCGAGGCCCTCCTGCAGGCGGAACCGGACATCCTGGAATTGAACCGGGCGGCAGAGGCTCAACTCGACGCGGAGCGCGCGGATGCCGCTGCCATCGAGGCCCTCCTACAGGCAGAACCGGACGTCCTGGACTTGAACCTGGTGGCGGAGGCTCAACTCGACGCGGAGCGTGCGGATGCCACTCCCATAGAGGCCCTCTTGCAGGCAGAACCGGACGTCCTCGACTTGAACCAGGCGGTGCTCTCGTCCGTGCAGAGAGCCAGCATGCTCCGTGTGAACGAGTAGCTGGAGGCCGAGGACAACCACGGTGCGGAGACACACGTCGGCAGCTACGGCTGGTTCGCGCCGGCAGCCAAAGACGATGAGGTCGTATCATTCCGCGAGCAATGATAGTTTTTCTTTATGTTGTTGTTTTTAGGGATCTTTTGATGTGTAAAAACATATATTGTTATGCAAGTTGCCTGACTTCCATCATTTGGGTCAGTCTACCATTTTAGGCGGTTGGATGAATGTCCTACGTCTCCTAACCCTTCTTCCTCACCTCTTCTTCTTCCCCAACAGACCACCGCACGGGTCGTACGGATCCTCCCCAACATGCGGTTGGATAAACATACTGTATGAATGAAAATTATGTGTCAGCGGTAGGGTGGCTGAGTTTGTTCTGTTCACATGCGGTAGCATGTGTCAGTGAGGGTGCGCTCCCTTGGTTGGGTTTGCGGCGTGTAGGAGCGACTGTGTGAGGGTGCGGTGCAACCGCAGCATGCAGGAGCGGTCGTGTGAGGGTGGGGTGCGACCGCGACAGCCGTGCGCAAGTTTACCTCCTTTTCATTTTGGAAACTTTAGGCAAGCTTGGCAAAAATGTGTGGCGAAGTATGGCAATGCAAGGCATAGACCCAAACAGGATAAGTACGTATGTACTAGGAGTACTAGTGTTAAAAAAGAAAGGCGGGGTTTTACTTCGCGGGATTAATCGATACAAATCCTCGTTTGACGTGTCAATTAATGTGTATTTTTTTCTCCAAAGCCCAAAGAGCTAACCATATCACTCCTCATCCCTTGATTAATGCAGTGCCATGCAAACCAACCTTTTCACTTCCGCATGCATGCAAGGGTATATTAATGTCCTTGGTTGCTAGTATGAGGCAAACCCCATCAATTTTGCCTCGATTAGTGTTAGTGGCCTTTTGCGAATTGTAATTTTGATATACTAGCCTTGTGTACAAAAAAATGGAGGTAGTAACTATTTGACTTCCTTCCCCATTGCGGTGACATTGACGATATCTTGAACGTTGTGATTTGGCAAAGTGCGTTTGACGGAGAACACCATTGAGGGAGACCACGATAAGTCATTCGCAAGTGCCGCTTGCAAGCCAAGACAACTGCCTTATTTGCATCCAGGAAGTTCGTTGAACCAAAGGACGCGTAAATGTAGTAGTACTACTAGTACACAATAGCGTCATCTGTCCAGCTTAGTGCGGTAAGGTGGTTTCTCAAAGAAGACGATGGAGAAGCGGAGTCAGCGAAGAGTGAAATGGTGGTTGCTTTGTCCGTGCTTTGTGATTTGACGCCTCACTGCTTTGTGATTTGTGATAGAAGGGATAGGGGAGTAGACTATGTGCTCTATACTGTACATGCGTCCAAGCACGGGAGAAAGAGGAGAGACGTTGCATTTTTATATTCCTTCAATCAATCAATCAGGGAGCTTTGGTTCCATCTTTTTGGCTTTGGCAGCACCGTCCACAATGGTTCCAATCGATGCCAAAAACTATTTTCACATTTGGCTACACACTTTGGATGCCCTTAATAGTACCACTTGGTTTTGCTCCTATGTGCTATTGCTACGTCTTGAGCTTGCGTTGGTTTTCCTTGAAGAGGAAAGGGTGATGCAGCAAAGTAGCATAAGTATTTCCCTCAGTTTTTGAGAACCAAGGTATCAATCCAGTAGGAGGCTCCTCAAAAGTCCCACGCACCTACACAAACAAACAAAGAACTCGCAACCAACGCAATAAAGGGGTTGTCAATCCCTTCACGACCACTTGCGAAAGTAGATCTGATAGAGATAGTATGATAAGATAAATATATTTTTGGTATTTTATAATATAGATGCAAAAAGTAAAGATGCAAATAAAAGTAGATTGAAAGCTTATATGATAAAAGATAGACCCGGGGGCCATAGGTTTCACTATGGCTTCTCTCAGGATAGCATAAGTATTACAGTGGGTGAACAAATTACTGTTGAGCAATTGATAGAAAAGCGGATAATTATGAGATTATCTAGGCATGATCATGTATATAGGCATCACGTCTGCGACAAGTAGACCGACTCCTGCCTGCATCTACTACTATTACTCCACACATCGACCGCTATCCAGCATGCATCTAGAGTATTAAGTTCATAAGAATAGAGTAACGCATTAAGAAAGATGACATGATGTAGAGGGATAAACTCACGCAATATGATATAAACCGCATCTTTTTATCCTCGATGGCAACAATACAATACGTGCCTTGCAACCCTTTCTATCACTGGGTAAGGACACCGCAAGATTGAACCCAAAGCTAAGCACTTCTCCCATGGCAAGAAAGATCAATCTAGTAGGCCAAACCAAAATGATAATTCAAAGAGACTTGCAAAGATAACTCAATCATACATAAAAGAATTCAGAGAAGATTCAAATATTTCTCATAGATAAACTTGATCATCACAATTCATCGGATCTCGACAAACACACCGCAAAAAGAGTTTACATCAAATAGATCTCCACAAGAGAGGGGGAGAATATTATATTGAGATCCAAAAAGAGACAAGAAGCCATCTAGCTAATAACTATGGACCCGAAGGTCTGTGGTAAACTACTCACAACTCATCGGAGGGGCTATGGTGTTGATGTAGAAGCCCTCTGTGGTCAATTCCCCCTCCGACGGAGCGCCGGCGAAGGCTCCAACATGGGATCTCGCGGATACAGAAGGTTACGGTGGTGGAAATTGTTTTTCGTTGGCTCCCTAGATGTTTTCGGGTACGTAGGTATATATAGGAGGAAGAAGTACGTCGGTGGCCACTCGAGGGGCCTAGGAGACAGGCGCGCCCAGGAGGGGTGGGCGCGCCCTCCTATCTCCTGGCCGCCTCGATTACTTCTTGACTTGCACTCCAAGTCCTCTGGATCACGTTCGTTCCAAAAATCACGCTCCCGAAGGTTTGATTCTGTTTGGACTCCGTTTGATATTCCTTTTCTTCGAAATATTGAAATAGGCAAAAAAATAGCAATACGGGCTGGGCCTGCGGTTAGTAGGTTAGTCCCAAAAATGATATAAATGTGTAAAATAAAGCCCATAAACATCCAAAAGGGGTAATATAATAGCATGGAACAATCAAAAATTATAGATACGTTGGAGACGTATCAAGCATCCCCAAGCTTAATTCCTGCTTGTCCTCGAGTAGGTAAATGATAAAAACAGAATTTTTATGTGGAATGCTACCTAGCATAATTCTCAATGTAATTTTCTTTACTGTGGCATGAATGTTCAGATCCAAATGATTCAAAATAAGAGTTCATATTGACAAAAGAAATAGTAACACTTCAAGCATACTAATCAAAGCAATCATGTCTTCTCAAAATAACATGGCTAAAGAAAGTTCATCCCTACAAAATCATATAGTTAGGCTATGCTTCATTTTCGTCACACAAAGATGTTCCCAAATTCTACACCCCTGATGACAAGCCAAGCAATTGTTTCATACTTAAATAATCTCAAACTTTTTCAACCTTCACGCAATACATGAGCGTGAGCCATGGATATAGCACTATGGGTGGAATAGAATATGATGATGGGGATTGTGTGGAGAAGACAAAAAAGGCGAAAGTCTCACATTGACGAGGATAATCAGGGCTATGGAGATGCCCATCAATTGATGTCAACATGAGGAGTAGGGATTTCCATGCAACGGATGCACTAGAGCTATAAATGAATGAAAGCTCAACAAAAGAAAACTAGTGGGTGTGCATCCAACTTGCTTGCTCACGAAGACCTAGGGCATTGGAGGAAGCCCATCGTAGGAATATAGAAGCCAAGTTCTATAATGAAAACTTCCCACTAGTATATGAAAGTGACAACATATGAGACTCACTATATGAAAAACATGGTGCTGCTTTGAAGCACAAGATATGAGACTCGCTATATGAAAAACATGGTGCTACTTCGAAGCACAAGTGTGGAAAAGGAGATAGTAACATTGCTCCTTTTTATTTATTTTATTTTTTCTTATTTTTTTCTTTTCTTTTTTTTATCTTCTTTTTTTCCTTTTCCTTTTTTTTCTTTGGCCTTTTTTTTCTTTAGCCTTCCTTTTTTTTTCTTTGGGACAATGCTCTAATAATGATGATCATCACACTTTTATTGATTACAACACATGAATTACAACTCGAAACTAGAACAAGATATGACTCTATATGAATGCCTCCGGCGGTGTATCGGATGGTGCAATGAATCAAGAGTGACATGTATGAAAAATTATGCATGGTGACTTTGCCACAAATACGATGTCAACTACATGATCATGCAATGGCAATATGACAAAAGTAATGTATGTCATGATGATGATGAACGGAACAGTGGAAAGTTGCATGGCAATATATCTCGGAATGGCTATGGAAATGCCATAATAGGTAGGTATGGTGGCTGTTTTGAGGAAGATATAAGGAGGTTTATGTGTGATAGAGCGTATCATATCACGGGTTTGGATGCACCAGTGAAGTTTGCACCAACTCTCGAGGTGAGAAAGGGCAATGCACGGTACCGAAGAGGCTACCAATGGTGGAAAGGTAAAAGTGCGTATAATCCATGGACTCAACATTAGTCAAAAGAACTCATATAATTATTGCAAAAATTTAGAAGTCATCAAAAACCAAGCACTACGTATAATCCATGGGCACCAACATTAGTCAAAAGAACTCATATAATTATTGCAAAAATTTAGAAGTCATCAAAAACCAAGCACTACGCGCATGCTCCTAGAGGGATATATTGGTAGGAAAAGACCATCGCTCGTCCCCAACCGCCACTCATAAGGATGCACAAGCTAGGTACACTTCATGTTTCAAATTTGCTACACAACTTTAACCATACGTGCATGCTACGGGACTTGCTAACTTCAACACAAGCATTCTTTAAATTCATAATCACCCAACTAGCATGACTTTAATATCACTACCTCCATATCTCAAAACAATTATCAAGTATCAAATTGATCATAGCATCCAATTCACTTCCTATGATAGTTTTTATTATACCCAACTTGGATGCCTACCATTCTAGGACCAAATTTATAACCATAGCAAATACCATGATGTTCTAAAAGACTTTCAAAATAATATAAGTGAAGCATGAGAGACTAGCAATTTCTACAAAATTAAGCCACCGCCGTGCTCTAAAAGATATAAGTGAAGCACTAGAGCAAAAACTACCAAGCTCAAAAGATATAAGTGAAGCACATAGAGTATTCTAGCAAATTCAATCAAGTGGGCTTCTCCCAAAAGGTGTGTACAGCAAGGATGATTGTGGTAAGCTAAAAAGAAAGTACTAATATAATACACGATGCTTCAAGCAAAACACATATCATGTGGCGAATAAAAATATAGCTCCAAGTAAAGTTACCAATGAACAAAGACGAAAGAGGGGATGCCTTCCGGGGGCATCCCAAGCTTAGGCTTTTGGCTACTATTGAATATCTTGGGGTGCCATGGGCATCCCCAAGCTTAGGCTTTTTCCACTCCTTATTCCATAGTCCATCAAATCTTTACCCAAAACTTGAAAACTTCACAACACAAAACTCAACAGGAAATCTCATAAGCTCCGTTAGTGAAAGAAAACAAAACCACCACATAAGGTACTGTAATGAACTCATTCTTTATTTATTTTGGTGTTAAACCTACTGTATTCCAAGTTCTCTATGGTTCATACCACTTAATACTAGCCATAGATGAATCAAAATAAGCAAACAACACACGAAAAACAGAATCTGTCAAAAACAGAACAGTCTGTAGCAATCTATAACTAACGCAAACTTCTGGAACTTTAAAACTCCTACCAAAATATTAAGTCCTGTACAATTTGTCTATTGATCAGAAGCAAAAATAATCAACTCAAAATCACGTTTGTGTGATTTAACAAAACTAATTTCGTGCGTGCAAAGTTTCTGTTTTTCAGCAGAATCAAATTAACTATCACCATAGGTTATCCTATAGGTTCTACTTGGCACAAACACTAATTAAAACATAAAAGCACATCTAAACATAAGGTAGATGCAAAATTTATTAAATAAAAGCAAGGAAAAATATTGGGTTGTCTCCCAACTAGCGCTTTTTTAAAGCCTTTTAGCTAGGCATTGGTAATTTTAATGATGCTCGCATGAAAGACAAGAATTGAAGCGCAAAGAGAGCATCATTAAACACGTGACAAACACATCTAAGTCTAACATACTTCCTATGCATAGGCATATTATAAGCAAACAAATTTTCAAGGCAAACAAAAACTAGCATATGCAAGGAATAAGAAAGAGACGACAGCAATCTCAACATGACGAGAGGTAATTTAGTAAGATAAAAATTTCTACGACCATATTTTCCTCTCTCATAATAATTACATGTAGGATCATAGGCAAATTCAACAAAATAGCTATCAAATAACATATTCTTAACACGATTCTCATGCATGCAAAGTTGACACACTTCCAAGATACTGGGATTAACATTAACTAAAGTCGTGACCTCTCCATACCCACTTTTATCAAAAAATATTATAAGATTGAACATACTCCAAATATGTGGGATCTAAAGTTGACACTCTTCCAAACCCACTTTCACTATTATTACAAACACTATTATCAATCTCATATTCATCACGGGGCTTAAATAAATTTTCAAGATAAGAAGAATCACCCCAATCATGATCAATGCAACAAGTAATAGGCATAGCAAAACTAGCATCCCCAAGCTTAGGGTTTTGCATATTATTAGCACAATTGACATCAAGAGAATTTATAGTAAAATCATTGCAATCATGCTTTTTATTCAAAGAGTTATCGTGAATCTCTTCATAAATTTCTTCATCATAATTTTTAGATTCACGAATTTCAAGCAAAGCTTCATAAAGATAATCTAGTGCACAAAACTCACTAGCAATTGGTTCATCAAAATTGGATCTCTTAAAAAGATTAGCAAGCGGATGAGGATCCATAGATCTTAGCTTCCTTGTTTAGTAATAAATAAACAACTACTCCAACCAAACGAGCAAACGAGCCAAGTAGAACATCAAAACAAACGAAAAGACGAACAGAAGAAGGGCGAATAAAATGGCAAGGGTGAAGTGGGGCAGAGGAAAACGAGAGGCAAATGGCAAATAATGTAAATGCGAGGGAGATGAGTTTGTGATGGGTACTTCGTATGTCTTGACTTGAGCGAAGACCTCCCCGGCAATGGCGCCAGAAATCCTTCTTGCTACGTCTTGAGCTTGCGTTGGTATTCCTTGAAGAGGAAAGGGTGATGCAGCAAAGTAGCGTCAGTATTTCCCTTAGTTTTTGAGAACCAAGGTATCAATCCAGTAGGAGGCTCCTCAAAAGTCCCACGCACCTACACAAACAAACAAAGAATTCGCAACCAACGCAATAAAGGGGTTGTCAATCCCTTCACGGCCACTTGCGAAAGTGAGATCTGATAGAGATATTATGATAAGACAAATATATTTTTGGTATTTTATAATATAGATGCAAAAAGTAAAGATGCAAATAAAAGTAGATTGAAAGCTTATATGATAAAAGATAGAACCGGGGGCCATAGGTTTCACTAGTGGCTTCTCTCAGGATAGCATAAATATTACGGTGGGTGAACAAATTACTGTCGAGCAATTGATAGAAAAGCGAATAATTATGAGATTATCTAGGCATGATCATGTATATAGGCATCACGTCCGCGACAAGTAGACCGACTCCTGCCTGCATCTACTACTATTACCCCACACATCGACTGCTATCCAGCATGCATCTAGAGTATTAAGTTCATAAGAAAAGAGTAACGCATTAAGAAAGATGACATGATGTAGAGGGATAAACTCAAGCAATATGATATAAACCCCATCTTTTAATCCTCGATGGCAACAATACAATACGTTCCTTGTAACCCTTACGTCACTGGGTAAGGACACCGCAAGATTGAACCCAAAGCTAGGCACTTCTCCCATGGCAAGAAAGATCAATCTACTAGGCCAAACCAAACTGATAATTCGAAGAGACTTGCAAAGATAACTCAATCATACATAAAAGAATTCAGAGAAGATCCAAATATTTCTCATAGATAAACTTGATCATAAACCCACAATTCATCGGATCTCGACAAACACACCGCAAAAAGAGTTTACATTGAGTAGATCTCCACAAGAAAGAGGGAGAACATTGTATTGAGATCCAAAAAGAGAGAAGAAGTCATCTAGCTAATAACTATGGACCCGAAGGTCTGTGGTAAACTACTAACAACTCATCGGAGGGGCTATGGTATATATGTAGAAGCCCCCCGTGGTCGATTCCCCCTTCGGCGGAGCGCCGGCGAAGGCTCCAAGATGGGATCTCGCGGATACAAAAGGTTACGGCGGTGGAAATTGTTTTTTCGTTGGCTCCCTGGATGTTTTCGGGGTACGTAGGTATATATAGGAGGAAGAAGTATGTTGGTCGCCGCTTGAGGGGCCCAGGAGACATGGGGCGCGCCCAGGAGGGATGGGCACGCCCTCCTATCTCCTGGTTGCCTCGATTGCTTCTTGACTTGCACTCCAAGTCCTCTGGATCACGTTCGTTCCAAATATTACGCTCCCGAAGGTTTCATTCCGTTTCGACTCCGTTTGATATTCCTTTTCTTCGAAATACTGAAATAGGCAAAAAAAACAGCAAAAATGACATAAATGTGTAAAATAAAGCCCATAAACATCCAAAAGGGGTAATATAATAGCACGGAACAATCAAAAATTATAGATACGTTGGAGACGTATCAGCTATCTATACAAATCTCAATTATATTGATCTAAAAAATTATAAAATCAAGATTAGTAAAAAGGAGGTGCTTTTGCCGCGCGGATGGCGGTGGATGTTTCTTATTTTTAGAGGACATTGGCCTGGTGGTTTTCTAACATGCGGTCCCACGTGTCAGTGCTTTACCAAGCTGATCTGTGTCCCACATGAGGCAGAACAATGGTAGAAGCAACACGTGATTAACTTGAAGAAGATGAGGGAGAAGCAGATTCAGCAATGAGTGAAATGATGGTTGCTTCGTCCCTCCAACTTCTTTTTTAAGCATTATTACTTCGTCCCTCCAACTTAACTACGGGAAAGGTGCAGCTTTGTGATTTGACGCCTCATTGCCCATTACTACGTCGGTGCCATGACTGGGGTGCTTCACCCTTGCTGCTCTGCACTGTATTTCGGTATGGCACGTCGACCCGGTAGCTTGATGTCCCACATGCCGGCGAAACAGACTAGAACATTTATTAAAGCGAGCGCTCCACTCTTACGACGGAGGAGTACACGACACGGCGGCCCAGTGAACTATCACTTGTGTTGTATAGTACTATAGTTTTGCTGTTTCGCACGATCCATCGATACAAACCCGATTAAACAGGAAAGGGCGGGATTTTTCCTGCACGGTGGATGATACTGGCCATACATTTCAAAGGCAATTTTAATGTATGCAAACCAAATAATTAAGTAACTATATGATATCTAGTAAAACTAAAAACACATATGATTTATTGTGTTAGAGTGTAGTAGTAGTGCTGTATTGCATAGTTGTTAGATGTAACATGCGAGAACGTGTAGAGATGTAGTTTTGGAGGACCTATACAGAGAAAAGCATAATACGGTCACCGAACTTCAGAATACGCTGATTATGGTCACTATATACATTTTGTGGTGATTATACGGTCACTTGCTCACGGTTCAACATCGGATTGCACTCTGTTGACTGGCCAAATAGTCTGCGTGGCACCATGTTGACTAGTTAAATTAACCACATTCCTTGTGGGTCCCACCTGTCAGTTCACATAGGAAAAAGGTCAGATAAACACAAATTTATCCAGACGCGACAAGACTCCAACCCGTGCGCGGGAATCACCTAGTTGTGTATGTGTCTGTCAGGGCCTGATGTGTGCGCATGCACATGTAGGTTGAGCACTTGAGTGTGAGAGTGTGTGTTGGTCGTGTGGTGTGTGCATGCATGCGTGCGTGCGTGCGTGTGAGTGTTGCATGCATGCTTGGCTGTGTGTGTATGTGTGAGTGTTGCGTGCGTGCGTGGATGCATGTGTTCATGTGAGTGTTGTGTGCATGCAGTTTGTGTGCATGTGTGTGTGTGTGTGTGTGTGTGTGTGTGTGTGTGTGTATAATCACCACACCATCTCATGTGTGTTAAAACAGACGTCTCAGCATACCAATACAAGGCCACCTTGTCCGATGTGCCCGTGGTCATGACTTCGAACCACCATCCAATATTTTTTGTCGTTTGTTTTCATTCTTACTAGCAAGATGCCCGTGCGTTGCACGTAACATCAAGATGCATTTGTATGACTAGTTTATCTTGTGAGAGAAAAGGATGAATGAGGGAAGGCCTTATTTGCAAATGTGGAGAGGTGTGTGGGTACCTTTTTGCAAAATTGCCAAAGTTTCCTTCCTATCCGTCAGATATAAATTGGACGGCCTATATTGCAGGATGGCAAGCACACCATCATCACCAACTCTATTTTTTATAAGAGTGTAGAGTAGATACAAGCCGACACGTGGGCCCAATGGTAGTGAGATAATGTGATGCAACACTAGAGGTGCCACATGGAGCGTTTAACTGGCCAACTAATCGTGTCTTGAGCAAATACAGAGTTGTACGGTGAGCCCGTGACTGTATAATAACCACAAAACATAAATGGTGACTGTAATGAGTGGATTCTGAAGTCCAATGTACATATCATGCTTTTGCTTCAAATACAATGATCGTCATTATATATATCGCGAGAGAAATATGAAACATGCGTGAATGTGATGGGGGCATACTTTTAGAGAACCTGGAGATAGTTTGTGTGCGTATGTGAAAGGGGCGTAGAGGGGGTGTATGCGATGAAGAATGAGATGCTCTTCGTTTCTCTTTATTATGACTAACTTTATATATAGTATAAAATATACAAATTCACAATGCGGAATAAATATCATTGTGGGCACCATGCAATACAAATTAACGTTCATACTCCTCCATATAACTTTGTAATGTTGTATATATGTAGAAATTCTAAAATAATTTTTTGGCCACACTTCATTCAAAAGGAATGTTGTATGCGAAATAAACGTGAAGAGAGGGCTTTTTAGATCAATGGGGTACGTGATGTAACATGTATGAATGTGTAGTTGATGTATTTGGCAGGGCCTAGAGAGGTATGTGTGTGTATTACGTATTTGAGAGAGGCATGGATAGAGGGGCCGGCGGGGGGCGTGGGAGAGATAGCATGAGAAATGAGAGTGGTCTAGAGAGAGAGACGAATATGATGTCATTGCGAGAGATTCCCTTGAGTGTGTATATGCAAGGGGGGAGGGGATGGAGGCACCACGAGAATTTTTTTTGTGTGGTGTCTGTGTTGGTATGTGTGGGTGTGAGAAGATAACGAGACCTGGGGACAGAGGGTGTGTCACCGTGTGAGGTCCGGTGGGTCGAGGTGAGGCCCTTGGTTCAGTTCCGTCCTGCGCCACATTGGTCGGCCCGTGACGCAATTCGGGAGACCCATGGATGACTAGTCGTACAAGACAAAGATAGCAGAATTGTGAAGGACTCTGTATCCACTGACAAAGTCGGCTAGGATTTGTAACCCTAGGTTCTCGGACTAAGGTAACCCCTTATCTCTGATATTACTATTCATCCAACCTAACTTTAAGGGGCATCCTACAGAATGCTCTGCTAGAATCATACTGGTCGATTAGGAAGAGTGGTGTGAGACAATGTGTGTGAGACAGACCTAAAGATAATGTGCGTACAGGAGACACGCAGGCAGGTCTATGTATACAGAAAGGGTCGATGGGGATTGTGCATGTGTACGCTTGTGAGAAGAAGAGTGCTTGTGATAAAGGTTAGTGAAAACAGTCGTAAATGGTTACGAGAGGGAGGGATGGTTATATCGAGAGCATGTCTGCGAGAAAGACACCTCGGGAGAGAGTGTGTGAGCATGTGTGAGAGACCACCGATGGAGAGTGAAACTACACGTAAAAGACCGATGTACACATTGATTAAAGATATAAATTGTATCCAAATATTAGGACCGGATCATGATATTTGCAATTCGCGCAAGGAACGGTCATTGATGCATCAGACATCTAGATTATATCGAATTTGAGCATGTCTATGTTATTATTCGACATAATTGATACACATAGTTAGTATTTTGAACTCCTGACAATGCATTGCTTTAGCAATCGAATATAAACGTGAGTATAGTTCATGTTGTGTGTGTAAAGCACATTATACATACGAAAGTTACACAATGAAAATTATAAATAGCTACCTATGAACTAGCATACATTTGAATTCAACTTAAGGTGGTTTAAAAAATCGAATTCAACATGAAGTCCATTCAATTATTTGAATTCAATATCATGGCATTTGTAAATCATACCTAAATTATGGGGGCACCAATCTTTGCTTTGATTTTGTACATAATAGCATATGTAGTCGTGTACAAAATAGATTCAAATTTAGCTCCTCCATTCCAAAATAATCGTAGTTATAGGATTTTCAAGTGCCAAAATTTCAAAAAGAAGCGGATAATTTAATGAGGTTTTCAAACATACTAGGTCAAATTTAACGTTGTCTATTTAGGTCAATCCTCAAAGTTCAAGAGTACTCTTAACGTCAATGCTTCTGTTTCAAAATTTGCAACGAAGCGCCAAAAGAGCCTCTACTCGCCTGAAACAGTGTGAGACCAATGTTTGGTAGTACAAGGAAATTACTTTTCTAACTCTGACCCGTGAAACCTACCGGCCCGACGTCCAAACGTCTAAACCGGGGTAGGTTTGTAGCTTCATCTAGACGCCACGCAACCGCCTTCGAAAAACATTCATACACAATGGCCGCCTAAGCACACATGCACGTGGCCGAAATCGCTCCTGCCCACTATTTGGGTCACCTGGGATTACCATCCTACCCCCAACCCGCAGTAGGTCCAAAATTTAAGAGGGGGCAAAGTTTGCACTTTCCCCAAATTTCAAACAAGTGCATCCCATCTGTTCAAAAAATCCAAAAACAAGCGTGTCCCAGACCGAAACATGGTTCTCCCTTAGCTCCCCCCGCTCCCCGCCCACCCGTCCGATTCCCCATTCGTACTCCGTGGGCGCCAAAACTACCTCTCCACCAGCCACGAAACCCTGGTGTCCTCCGTCCGCCACCCCATCCCACCCATCAACCACCGCCCTCCTCCGTCACGCCGGAGCCGATACCCCGACGTCATCATCCACCGCAACCTCAACCGCAACGCCCTCCACGGCTAGTAGTTGAAGCCGAGGCCGAGCCGTCCGTACCCGACCTAGTTCAACCACGCCGTCTTGCGCCTCACTGTTGCCGCTCCAACTTCGCCACCATCCACCGCATCGGAGTTATTCCTGCTACGCCGTCCTTCGCCGCCTCGGATCTGCTTCCCCTCCGCTGACATACGGCCACGGCAACAGAGTCAACAATTTGGCCATGGGTTCGTCCAAGGCTCCTCCGTCCTCCAAAACATCGGTTCCCTCGACAAAAAGAAGAAGATCATCGCGACATATGGAGGTGACCACACTGGCAACCGGAAATGGTACTCCTCTTCCCTTATTCGTGCAAATCTTATGTGTCTACTTGCACGGTATTCATCCCACAGAAGACACTAGTTGGCCGCTTCTTCTTGATACTAGATGTTCCTAGTAACTCGTGATGCACAAGGTTTCACCTCATATACTATTTCACCTTAGCTAGAGGTCCATCGCCCCCCTGGATTTCAATTCCTGGTCAGTTGATTCCCAATTAACAGAAGCATTACCCAGCATAACAGGCGCTAGTCCGCCTATTAGGTCGGGGAAGCAACGCCTCAGTGTTCATCTTAGGTGTGTGTGGGGCCTAGAGCTGCTGTCGCCCGATCTGGAGGTCGGCCGGGATTAAAGGGATGGCCTGGGGGTGCTGCCAAGCATGGCAGTGGTGTGAGGTCGAGGGGAGGGAGGGGCGGCGGAGGCAGGGGTCTGGGCCGGTGGTCACTAGCGGTTCGAGAAAGATCATCAACAGTGACTGGCAGGAGGTAGACGAAGGCCATCTGCCCGTTCCTTATAGATCGGACAGTTCATAAAAAATCGACTGACCTATTTATTTTCAGTCGACTATTATCTTGATATGACCACATGTGGTGGTGTGCTGGAGGAGTACCTGCATTTCATGTGCTCATACATTACAAAATCATATGGAGTAGAATCTAATTGTGTTTGCCATGCAATGTTGAGAGCTATCATATGTCTCATGTCGTTTATTTTTCAGCCACCTGCTATCTGCTACTTTTACAGTGCACTAGTTCTGCACACACTTCACCTTTACTCTCACTATTGTGTTTTTATGCAAGGGTATTTCAGACTCTGCTGCCATGAGAGAAGCAAAAAAGAAAAGAGAGATGTCGCTCCAGCGTCATATGCGGATAGGCCAGACACGTTTCACCCTTATAAACGGTGCAGTGTCAGCAGATGGAGATGGTAAATGTAGCTATGGAGTTGATGACCTCGCTCGCAATGAACCACCATCCCAGGTGCTTGCTTTAACTTTGCGGGGTCATATGTGGTTGCATGTTCCATATGGTGTCTAGCTTGTATTCGAAAGGCCGAAGTCAGTCTATATTAAGATAAGGAAAGATATTTTTTACATGAACCACCATCCCGTGAGCACCAGAAGAAAAATAGCTAGTCAGGGCACTGGCCGAGCCAGTGACAAGCCAGCACAGACAGGCATCACCTGGAATCCAACTAAAAAGCCACGATGGTGGCGAAGCAGCCCGCCTCCCACCAGGCTCTCAGATCCTAGATGATCATGCTCACCACTCCGGTCGGATGTCTAGCTTGTATTGCTTCCAATTTGGTAAAATTGCATCTGCTTAGCTTACACATTATACCTTTAAATATGACATGCCTTCCTGTTTTTGGTACATACTAGTACATCTGTCTATTAACCATGTTCTTACATCAAACTAATGTTCTTGTGTATCCCTCATCAATCACTTATGATGAGGCAGTCAGGCCAGTGACTACTATGAGTAAAGATCCTCATTTAAAGAATGCAGCGTCAGCCTCCCAACATGATTCTCAAGAACAAGCAAGGATAGATGAAGATAGTGAACATAGCTATGTAGTTGATTACTGCATTTCCCCTACACTAGAATCGCAGGTGCTTGCTCTAACTTGGCAGCGTGATATGTGGTTGCATGTTGCATATGGTGTCTAGATTGTAATTCTTCCAATCTGGTTAAATTGCATGTGCTATTCTGCTTAGTTTATACATTATACCTATTAATGTGACATGCCTTTCTGTTTTTAGTACATAGTACATCTGTCTATTAAGCATGTCCTTACATAAAACTATTGTTTTTTTTGTATCCCGCATCAATCAATATGACGAGACACCTTTAGTATATGCAGTGCGCTATTAGTTGCATCTTTCATATGATTTATAGCATGTGTTGCTTCTAATCTATTGAAATGTCATTTATGATGGACGCTTTTAACTTGGCAGGGTCATATTTGTTGCATCTTTCATGTGGTGTCTAGCTTGCATTGCTTCTTATTTGTTGGAACGGTTTCTGCTTAGTTTACACAAACAGTTGTGAATATGCCATGCCATATTGTTTTTCGTACATATTCCATCCTGGTATCATGTGTTTACCTTACATCAAGGTAGTGATTGTCAGTATCATGCACGAATGAGTTCTGAAGAGAGAATTTTATTGCTTTTTCTTGTTGGTTTTACTTGACAATTCAAAATCAATAAAGCGGAAGGAAGTTAGCAAGGCAGCGGATAAAGGTGCTCCTTCCAAACAAAGGGCCTCTACAGATTCTACTCCTCCATCCCCCAAGATGATTTGCAAGACAACACATGCATAGACACTCAACGTAGCTGTGTTGATGATGAGCACGTCTCCCCTAGTGCACCATCACAGGTGCTCTCTCTAACTTGGCGCTTTTATATGTGGTTGCATGTTATGTATGATGTCTAGCTTGTATTGCTTCTAATTTTGTTGAATTCCATCTACTTACTTTACACATTATACTTGTGAATAAGACATGTGTTCCTGTTTCTAGAACATACAATATCTGTCTATCACACCATGTTCTTACATCAAAGTACTACTATTGTGTAACCTGCAACAATCACTTATCATAAGACACGTTTGACTTGGGAGTGTGATATAGGTTACATCTCGCATTCTTTTCTAGCTTGTACTACTTCTAATTTGTTGAAATGGCACTTATGACGAGACAGTATTAACTTGGTAGAGTGATATTCGTTGCATCTTTCATATGGTGTCTAGCTTTCATTGCTTCTAATTTTTTGAAATGTCTTCTCCTTAGTTTACACATCATAAGCCGTGAATATGCAATGGCACTAATGACGAGAGACCTTTAACTTGGTAGTATGATGTTGTTTGCATCTTGCATATGATTTATTTCTTATACTGCTTCACATTTGTTTAAACGCCATTTATGATGAGACACTATTAACTTAGCCGTATTTGTAGCATCTTTCATATGGTGTCTACCTTCCATTGCATTGCTTCTAATTTAGTGAAATGTCTTCTGCTTAGTTTACACATCATAGTTCTGGTTATCTCATGTCGTCATGTTCTTCGTACATATTCCATCCTCCTATCATGTGGTTGTCTAACATCAAGGTTTAGTTCGTCTGTATCACGCATCAATTTGTTCTGAAGAACTAAACTGTTATTCATTTTTCTTGTCGGATTGACTTAACATGGCACAGAGAAAGAGAAGCAACACAGAATGACAGGGAATGGGAAGCGAAAGAATCCTGCAGATTCTTCTGGTACTGATGGTGCAATAGAAGGTCAAACTCTAGCGGAAAATTCTACAAATAGGGTATCCCGTGCTACACGAGTTGCAGAACAAGCCAAACAGAAACAAATAGCTTCCACCAAACAAGCAGAGACAACCCTAGTTGTTGCAACACCTTCCACAGTACCACTAGTTGCACGAGTTACTCATTGGTCAACTCAGCTAGCAGCACATTCCCAAGATCCCTTGCCACCTGACACTACTTCTGAAGCACTCTTGACACAAGATGAGTTGGCAAGATCAGATGAACTTTGTGAGCTTCAACAGCAAGAAGGTAGTTGATAACCCAAAAGTATAGGGGATCGCAACAGTTTTCGAGGGTAGAGTATTCAACCCAAATTTATTGATTCGACACAAGGGGAGCCAAAGAATATTCTCAAGTATTAGCAGCTGAGTTGTCAATTCAACCACACCTGGAAACTTAGTATCTGCAGCAAAGTGTTTAGTAGCAAAGTAATATGATAGTGGTGGTAACGGTAACAAAAGTAAAGACAGCAAAAGTAGTGCTTTTGGTATTTTGTAGTGATTGTAACAATAGCAACGGAAAACTAAATAAGCGAGAACCAGTATATAGGAAACTCATAGGCACCGGATTAGCGATGGATAATTATGCCGGATGCGGTTCGTCATGTAACAGTCATAACATAGGGTGACACAGAACTAGCTCCAGTTCATCAATGTAATGTAGGCATGTATTCCGTATATAATCATACGTGCTTATGGAAAAGAACTTGCATGACATCTTTTGTCCTACCCTCCTGTGGCAGCGGGGTCCTATTGGAAACTAAGGAATATTAAGGCCTCCTTTTAATAGAGAACCGGAACAAAGCATTAGCACATAGTGAATACATGAACTCCTCAAACTATGGTCATCACCGGGAGTGGTCCCGATTATTGTCACTTTGGGGTTGCCGGATCATAACACATAGTAGGTGACTATAGACTTGCAAGATAGGATCAAGAACACACATATATTCATGAAAACATAATAGGTTCAGATCTGAAATCATGGCACTCGGGCCCTAGTGACAAGCAGTAAGCATGGCAAAGTCATAGCAACATCAATCTCAGAACATAATGGATACTAGGGATCAAACCCTAACAAAACTAACTCGATTACATGATAAATCTCATCCAACCCATCACCGTCCAGCAAGCCTACGATGGAATTACTCATGCACGGCGGTGAGCATCATGAAATTGGTGATGGAGGATGGTTGATGATGACGACGGCGACGAATCCCCCTCTCTGAAGCCCCGAACGGACTCCAGATCAGCCCTCCCGAGAGAGATTAGGGCTTGGCAGCGGCTCCATATCGTAAAACGCGATGATTTTTTTCTCTCTGATTTTTTCTCCCAGAAAGCCAATATATAGAGTTGGAGTTGGCGTCGGAGGGCCACCAGGGGGCCCACGAGGTAGGGGGGCACGCCTAGGGGGGCGCCCCCCACCCTCGTGGACAGGGTGTCGGCCCCCTAGTCTTCATCTTTGGCGACGATTTTTTATTATTTTTTCTAAGGTGTTCCGTGGAGTTTTAGGTCATTCTGAGAACTTTTATTTTCTGCACATAAAACAACACCATGGCAATTCTGCTAAAAAGAGCGTAAGTCCGGGTTAGTTCCATTCAAATCATACAAGTTAGAGTCCAAAACAAGGGCAAAAGTGTTTGGAAAAGTAGATATGACGGAGACGTATCAACTCCCCCAAGCTTAAACCCTTGCTTGTCCTCAAGAAATTCAGTTGACAAACTGAAAGAGAAAAAGAAAAACTTTTACAAACTCTGTTTGCTCTTGTTGTTGTAAACATGAAAAGCCAGCATTCAAGTTTCAGCAATTATTATGAACCAACCATACTCACAATAACACGCAGGTCTCACAATTACTCATATCAATAGCACAATCAGCTAGCGAGCCATAATAATAAAACTCGGATGACAACACTTTCTCAAAATAATCATAACATGATATAACAAAATGGTATCTCGCTAGCCCTTTATGAGACTGCAAAACATAAATGCAGAGCACTTTAAAGATCAAGGACTGACTAAAGATTGTAATTCATGGTAAAAGAGATCCAGTCAAGTCATACCCAATACAAACCAATAATAATGAATGCAAACGACAGTGTGCTCTCCAGCGGGTGCTTTTTAATAAGAGGGGTGATGACTCAACATAAAAGTAAATAGATAGGCCCTTCGCAGAGGGAAGCAGGGATTTGTAGACGTGCCAGAGCTCGGTTTTAAAATAGAGATTGAATAACATTTTGAGCGGCATACTTTTGCTGTCAACGCAACAACTATGAGATGATGATATCTTCCATGCTACACAAATTATAGGCAGTTCCCAAACAAAATGGTAAAGTTTATACTCCCCCTCCTCCACAAGCATCAATCCATGGCTTGCTCGAAACAACGAGTGCTTCCAACATCCAACAGGTCCCAGGGGGAGTTTTGTTTGCAGTTATTTTGAATTTAGATTGCATAAAGCATGGGACTGGGCATCCCAAAGACCAGCCATTTTCTCGTGAATGAGGAGCGGAGTCCACTCCTATTGAGAATAACCGCCTAACATGGAAGATAAGGGCAGCCCTAGTTAAAACATGAGCTGCTCGAGCATACAAAACAGAATTTTATTTGAAGGTTTGGAGTTTGGCACATACAACTTTACTTGGAACAGCAGGTAGATACCGCATATAGGAAGGTATAGTGGACTCATATGGAACAACTTTGGGGTTTAAGGAGTTTGGATGCACAAGCAGTATTCCCGCATAGTACAGGTGAAGGGTAGCAAAAGACTGGGAAGCGACCAACTGAGAGAGCGACAACAGTCGTAAACATGCATCAAAATTAATTTACACCGAATACAAACATGAGTAGGATATAATCCACCATGAACATAAATATCATGAAGGCTATGTTGATTTGATTCAACTACATGCGTGAACATGTGCCAAGTCCAGTCACTCAATTCATTTAAAGGAGGATACCATCCCATCATACCACATCATAATCATTCTAATAGCATGTTGGCACGCAAGGTAAACCATTATAACTCATAGCTAATCAAGCATGGCACAACCAACTATAATCTCTAAATGTCATTGCAAATGTGTTTACTTCATAATAGCTAACTCAGGAACGATGAATCATCATATTTACAAAAACAAGAGAGGTCGAGTTCATACCAGCTTTTCTCATCCCAATAAGTCCATCATATATCATCATTATTGCCTTTCACTTGCACGACCGAACGGTGTGTATAATAATAAGAGTGCACGTGCATTGGACTAAGCTGGAATCTGCAAGCATTCAACTCAAGAGAGAAGACAAGTAATATGGGCTCTAAGTTAAATAATCATTCATGCATATAAGAGCCACTAAGCAATTTCAATATAGTCTTCTCGACCCCCAAAGAAAGGAAAAGAAAATAAAAACTATTTACACGGGAAAGCTCCCAACAAGCAAAAGAAGAACGGGAAATATTTTTGGGTTTTATTTTTAATTACTACAGCAAGGAAATAAACTACTACTAATTTTTTTTGGGTTTTTTCTTAAGGTTTATCAAACACACAAGAAGAAAGCAGGAAAAAGAAAATAAACTAGCATGGATATTATAGTGAAAGAGTATGAGCACCGACATCTAGCAATGAGTGTGTGTGAACATAAGTGTAATGTCGGTTGGAAATACGTACTCCCCCAAGCTTAGGCTTTTGGCCTAAGTTGGTCTATTGCCAGGGATAGCCTGGCGGATATCCATAGGTGAAGCTGGGGTCATACAGTGATGCAGCTGCTATCGCCGCCTGAGTTGTAGCGTGGCGTCGAGCAGCCTCCGCTCTCCTCTCGTACTCATCTGCCTCCTCTCTGGTAATAATATATCTTCCTTCTGTCTGAAAATCAAAGAATGTAGGAGCAGGAAGAGCAATATGGACTACATGATGTTTGTTAAAGATTATTCGATACTGGAGAGGTGGTTCAGTCCTCTCAACAAACTGGTGGGAAACCATAGAATCAAAATCTAAATAAGAAGGGGGTAAATCCATATCACCCTCACGAATGTCTATCTCAAGAAAATTAGCTAAGCGGGTTGCATAAATTCCTCCGAAGAAATCTCCGCTATGTCTATTCTGATGCAACCTGCGAGCTACAATGGCTCCCATACGATAAGATTTGTCTCCTAACACAGAACTCCTAAGAATGCTGAGATCAGGAACACACATGTGACATGCTTCATCCTTAGCATTTATGCATCTACCGATAAAGAGAGCAAAATAGTGTATAGTAGGAAAGTGAATGCTCCCTAAAGTGGCTTGTGTTATATCTCTAGATTCCCCCACAGTTATTCTAGCAAGAAAGTCTCTATATTCAGATTTAGGGGGATCCCTGACACTACCCCATGATGGAAGTTTACAAGCAGAAGTGAAATCCTCTAAGTCCATGGTATAAGATTTGTCATAAAGGTCAAACATGACTGAAGGAGAATTACACGAAGACGAAAACTCAAACCTCCTCATAAATGAACTTGTGAGATCATGATACTGGGGGCATTTGTCAGCTTCAAAGTCCTCAAGACCGGTGTTGCGCAAATATGTGCTAAATTCTTCTTTGATTCCCACTTGATTCATAAAATTTTCCGAAGGCCATTCACAGGGCCTCACAGGAGCGTCTCTTGGTGATTCCTCGTCAGCATCACGTATTGCAAGCCTGGGGCCTTGCTTCCTTGAAGGGCCACCTTGGAACATCCTCCTAAACATATTGTTTCCTCTGAAAAATTTCTGAATTTTTCAGTAACTTCAAATAAAAGTGAACCAACTTCAATAAAATTGATAGCAACAACTCCTACAAGTGCCTAGAGCCCATACAAAGCATTGGAACTACTTGGAACCATATAAATTTGACATGCAAGCTCAAGAACATGGTCACCTATGTAGCACAAATTTGCAATGAATAAAGCACTAGAACAAAAACTAATTGGACCAATAGAGGAGTCACATACCAAGGAACAATCTCCCCAAGCAGTTTTGCGAGAGGTGCTTTGAGCAAGGAGATCGAAAATCACAGCAACGGGGGCTGGAACTCGTGCTTGAGTTGGTTTTTCGTGTTTGTGTGAGGCAGAGGAAGAAGATGGATGCAGGAATAAGTGGAGGAGGGCCACCGTGGGCCCACGAGGTAGGGGGCATGCCCAGGGGGGTAGGGCGCGCCCTCCACTCTCGTGGCCAGGTGGCAGCTCCCCCCGCGGTGATTTTTGCACAGTAAATCCTCAAATATTCCCGAAAAAATCATATTAAATTGGCATGGCATTCCGAGGACTTTTATTTTCGGGATATTTTATATTGCACGGATAAGTCGGGAAACAGATAGAAAAATACTATTTTACTTTATTTCTACTAAATAACAGGAAATATAAAGAGGGCACAGAAGGTTGTGCTTCTAGTTTCGTCCATCCCATGCTCATCAAAAAGAATCCACTAACAAGGTCGATCAAGTCTTGTTAACAAACTCATTCCGATAATCATGGAACTGAAGAAATTTCGAATAGCACTAAGTTACCTGAACGGGGATATGAAAATCCCCAACAATAAGAATATCATACTTTTTCTTGACAGTAGGTAGAGGAAATTCAAAACCTCCAAATATAATCGATGGAATTTTTCCAATAGAGTTGATACTATAAACTTGAGGTTGTTTCCTCGGAAAGTGTACCGTGTGCTCATTGCCATTAACATGAAAAGTGACATTGCCTTTGTTGCAATCAATAACAGCCCCTGCAGTATTAAGGAAAGGTCTTCCAAGAATAATAGACATACTATCATCCTCGGGAATATCAAGAATAACAAAGTCTGTTAAAATAGTAACGTTTGCAACCACAACAGGCACATCCTCACAAATATCGACAGGTATAGCAGTTGATTTATCAGCCATTTACAAAGATATTTTAGTAGGTGTCAACTTATTCAAGTCAAGTCTATGATATAAAGAGAGAGGCATAACACTGACACCGGCTCCAAGATCACATGGTGTCAGTGTTATCAAGATCAACAGCAGGTTCCAAGATCACATGGTATTCTTTACCATGTTTCCTAGCAACGAAGTCTCTTTTATCATAACGTTGATTCTTTGATGGTGGGTTATCAAGATCAACAGCAGGTTCAACTTCTACATCATTATCATTACTAGGTTGAGCATCAACATGAACATCATCATTAACATTTTCACTAGGTTCATGTTCATCACCTGATTGTGTCTCAGCATCAGACATAGAAATATCATTTGGATTCTCAGGTAGTTCAGTAATAGGTTCAATAGAAGTTTGCAAAGTCCTATCATTTTTCTTTTTCTTCCACTTAGAAGAACAAGGTACATCGATATTATTTCTCTGAGAATCTTGCTCGACTCTCTTAGGGTGGCCTTATGGATACAAAGGTTCCTGAGTCATTCTACCAGTTCTAGTAGCCACTCTAACAGCATAATCATTTTTCTTACTATTCATTTCATCAAGCACTTCCTTTTGATAACCCACAAGTATAGGGGATCGCAACAGTTTTCGAGGGTAGAGTATTCAACCCAAATTTATTGATTCGACACAAGGGGAGCCAAAGAATATTCTCAAGTATTAGTAGCTGAGTTGTCAATTCAACCACACCTGGAAACTTAGTATCTGCAGCAAAGTGTTTAGTAGCAAAGTAATATGATAGTGGTGGTAACGGTAACAAAAGTAAAGACAGCAAAAGTAATGTTTTTGGTATTTTGTAGTATTTGTAACAGTAGCAACAGAAAAGTAAATAAGCGAGAACCAGTATATGGGAAACTCGTAGGCACCGGATTAGCGATGGATAATTATGCCGGATGTGGTTCGTCATGTAACAGTCATAACATAGGGTGACACAGAACTAGCTCTAGTTCATCAATGTAATGTAGGCATGTATTCCGTATATAGTCATACGTGCTTATGGAAAATAACTTGCATGACATCTTTTGTCCTACCCTCCCGTGGCAGCGGGGTCCTATTGGAAACTAAGGGATATTAATGCCTCCTTTTAATAGAGAACCGGAACAACGCATTAGCACATAGTGAATACATGAACTCCTCAAACTATGGTCATCACCGGAAGTGGTCCCGATTATTGTCACTTCGGGGTTGCCGGATCATAAAACATAGTAGGTGACTATAGACTTGCAAGATAGGATCAAGAACACACATATATTCATGAAAACATAATAGGTTCAGATCTGAAATCATGGCACTCGGGCCCTAGTGACAAGCATTAAGCATAGCAAAGTCATAGCAACATCAATCTCAGAACATAATGGATACTAGGGATCAAACCCTAACAAAACTAACTCGATTACATGATAAATCTCATCCAACCCATCACCGTCCAGCAAGCCTATGATGGAAGTACTCACGCACGGCGGTGAGCATCATGAAATTGGTGATGGAGGATGGTTGATGATGACGACGACGACGAATCCCCCTCTCCGGAGCCCCGAACGGACTCCAGATCAGCCCTCCCGAGAGAGATTAGGGCTTGGCGGCGTCTCGATATCGTAAAACGTGATGATTTTTTTCTCTCTGATTTTTTTCTCCCCGAAAGCCAATATATAGAGTTGGAGTTGGCGTCGGAGGGCCACCAGCGGGCCCATGAGGTAGGGGGCGCGCCCAGGGGGCGCGCCCCCCACCCTCGTGGACAGGGTGTGGGCCCCCTGGTCTTCATCTTTGGCGATGATTTTTTATTATTTTTTCTAAGGTGTTCCGTGGAGTTTCAGGTCATTCCGAGAACTTTTATTTTCTGCACATAAAACAACACCATGGCAATTCTGCTTAAAATAGCGTAAGTCCGGGTTAGTTCCATTCAAATCATACAAGTTAGAGTCCAAAACAAGGGCAAAAGTGTTTGGAAAAGTAGATACGACGGAAACATATCAGTAGTTGCTGGAGTCAAGTTACAGTTGCATGCTTCTTTATATGTAGTCTCATAGTTTAATGTACGCTAACACTTCCTATGTTCATTGTTGGACTCGCGCCTAGGCGCAAGAGGAAACAAACATCAGGGATAATGCTCGATAGGATAACAAAATCTAGAGGAGGAAGAATGGAGATCCATTTTGAGGCAGGTTTAAAAAGGCTACGTGATGCTAGAGAGTCGGCCAAGTTAGTATCAGAGGCAGCGGTTGCTGTTAGGTGTCATGTACGTATCCTCCCAACATGGATTCAGTACAGGAATGACAAAGGCAAAACCCAGTTCAACACCTTCCTCGACCATTTATCTGTAAGTATGGTTATGTATGGAAACTAGTAATATCGTCTTGCTCTGTCCCATACTTTCTAGGTTGCTGATAATGAGACTCCCATATTTTTCAACAGATGAGGTTCAAGTTGGATAGCCAAGATGATGCAACCAGACAAGCTTGCACCCATGGTTTCTGCTCTACGACAGTATCGGTATAACTTGAGGAAAACTCACTTTGAAGGCACGGCTAACACTGAACTTGCCCAAACATCTCGAGTGGAAAATATATCGGATGAAGACTGGAGAGGTCTCGTTAAACACAGGTCTGATCCGAAGTATCAGGTACATTATATATATATGTGATTAGATCACATTGAAGTCCTATTTATGCATGTGCCACACAAATCTATCTTCTTGTAGGTGAACTATTCAAAGAACAAGGCCAACCGTACAAAAGTGAAATTCCAACAGACGACGGGATCTCGTAGCTATATTGCACACTGCGAGGCTCTTGGAATTAGCTGTTGTTTCACTCTTTTCGTTGTGCCATATTATCAGATCTACATTGACTTGTTCCAAATGCAGAGGAAAGCCCACAAGGACCAAAAAGTACCTGAACCAAATGTTGTGGAAATCTTGAAGGTCTGTCACACCAGCAAGACAAAGGGCATGACTACACCAGTCAAAGCCGATGTTCTAAGTCCTTAATCCTCATGCCTTTTAACTACTACTTACTCTGACTTGTGCATTGAACTGCATGGTTTGCAGCCAATGTCTATTAATCTTTTCAATTTTATACACAATTGTCTTAGCGTATCATTGCACCTTAAAAGGTTTAAAAGAGAGGAGTCATGTTCCTTTGATCTTGACCTGTAATCTAGTTTCGTGCTGGACTTGCCCACACAACGTTACAATTGCATGTTTGTCTGTTCTCAGTTGTTTTGTGATATGAGTGATGTCATACTATGCTTACCGTATTATAAACTTTGTCTCTTTATCCTTAGCTATCAATACAGTGTGAAGAAATAGACAATACATTAGCGATGGTACATGGGCATATGTTTGGAACCTGGTTTTATTATGTACTTTGCAGTAAAATACAACTAATATTTTACATGGGTTCACCAGAATAAGTTCTGTATATAGACCAAAGCTATTTTGTTTGGTTTTGCTGCCTCCTTAATATCTTTTGTTCTGGTACTACTAATGTAAAAACTCAACTTTTCAGCAAGCTATGGAAAAAATGGTGGAACCGCCACCTTCTGAAGGTGGCGAGGCAACTATAACCGCAATGTCAGCTCTTGCTCTAGCGGGTCAGTACATGTCCACTAATAGTGCCAAAAGCACGTTCCTGCATAATACTGGGTTGGTTGCTAAGGCAATCTCGTCCAAACTGCCTCATGATCAAGATATGCATGCTCAAAACAATGTTATATCTGCGCTCTAGACACAAGTCCATTCCCTAACAGAGACCCTTTGTGAAACAAGGACAGACATTGTTTGATGTCGTCAGGATACGCATGGTTTTGAAACCAGACTATCAGACATTTGCTATGTTGTTCAGGAGCCTAGGCGAAATGAAGGCAAAGGTTATGGTGCTCCATCGGACACAGCATGAAAACGTAACAGTCAGGTCAAATGAACTCTTCTGAACTTCTGGTGGTGCATTTATCTACCAGACTGTTAACTTTTATGCCAACCTTCCTTTTGTTTTATAGTTGTAATTTGTTTTGTTGCGATACAAAATTTGTTCTTAATGTGCAGCCACCAGCTGAAGAAAACAACAAGCCATTTTTTTATAGTGTAGGGTGTTCCCTATATTTGCACTGGTGGCGATCTTTGATGTCAAGTGGATGTAATCTATGCAATCACCTTAATAGCCTAGCAATAGTTTCGGGCTTATTTATTTCCTAGTCTTCTTTTTCCCTGGTTTGCTAGTGGCCGCAACAACCATGTGCCATATACGGACCGTGGTAACCTTGACCCTGCTACAGGCCCTAGGATCCATGGGTCTCCTACGGACCGTCGATAAATAGGCCTCCAACAGGGCCATAGAATCGGTGGGCCTCGGGTCGTCGGATAAATGGGCGTAATTGGTATTGGCCCAGCACGGTAACGGGCCGTTAACAGGCCGGAGGACAGCAAAGGCTTAATTTTTTCATAGGCATAACGGGTCGTTAATGGGCCAGAATATAGGATGGACTGGAAACGACGCAACGGGTTAACAGGCCAGAAACGGGCCGACTCTTGCCATGGACCGAATTTGCCCCATTAGGGGAACATGCCAATAACGGGTCAGAAGTAATCAAGGGCCGAAAAGGAGCCCAAGAACGTATGGGCCGTCAGTAGGCCGAAAGCTAACACGGGCTGGAAACAGCCCATGTGAATCATGGGTCGTTAATGGGTACAAAGAAATTAACCATTCATTATGGGCTAGAGTCACCGTGGGCCTCTAAAGGGCCTAAAGATACGAAGGCCTCATATGGGCCGAATGACGTCGTGGGCCATACATGGGCCGAAAGTGAAACAGGCTGGTGTTATCTTCGCCGGCCCACACGACGTTGTTGGGCCAATTTTGGTTAGTCCCTAACGGGTCGTAAGTTACCGGGCCGTAAAATGGGCTATTTGTGAAGAGAACCTTAACAGGCTTTTCACGGACCATGATACGTCTCCAACGTATCTATAATTTATGAAGCATTCATGCTATTTTATTATCTGTTTTGAATTATTACGGGCTTTATTATACACTTTTATATTACTTTTGGGACTAACCTACTAACCGGAGGCCCAGCCCATATTGCTGTTTTATTGCCTGTTTCAGTATTTCAAAGAAAAGGAATATCAAACGGAGTCCAAACGGAATGAAACCTTTGGGAGCGTGATTTTTGGAAAGGATAGGATCCGAGAGACTTGGAGTTCAAGCCAAGGAAGGTTCAAGGAAGCCAGGAGATAGGAGGGCGCACCCACCCCCCAGGGTGTGCCCCCTGTCTCTTGGGCCCCTCGAGGCTGCCCCGACCGACTTCTTTCGCCTATATAAGTCCACGTACCCTAAAAACATCAAAGACGAAGATAGATCAGGAGTTCCACCGCCGCAAGCCTCTGTAGCCACCAAAAACCTCTCGGGAGCCCGTTCTGGCACCCTGCCGGAGGGGGGACCCATCACCGGTGGCCATCTTCATCATCCCGGTGCTCTCCATGACGAGGAGGGAGTAGTTCACCCTCGGGGCTGAGGGTATGTACCAATAGCTATGTGTTTGTTCTCTCTCTCTCTCATGTTCTCTCTATGGCACGATCTGGATGTATCGTGTGATTTGCTATTATAGTCGGATCTTATGATCTTTCTCCCCCTCTACTCTCTTGTGATGAATTGAGTTTTCCCTTTGAAGTTATCTTATCGGATTGAGTCTTTAAGGACTTGAGAACACTTGGTGTATGTCTTGTCGTGCTTATCTGTGGTGACAATGGGATATCACGTGATCCACTTGATGTATGTTGTGGTGATCAACTTGCGGGTTCCGCTCATGAACCTATGCATAGGGGTTGGCACACGTTTTCGTCTTGACTCTCCGGTAGAAACTTTGGGGCACTCTTTGAAGTACTTTGTGTTGGTTGAATAGATGAATCTGAGATTGTGTGATGCATATCGTACAATCATGCCCACGGATACTTGAGGTGACAATGGAGTATCTAGGTCACATTAGGGTTTTGGTTGATTTGTGTCTTAAGGTGTTATTCTAGTATGAACTCTATGATAGATTGAACGGAAAGAATAGCTTCATGTTATTTCACTACGGACACTTGAATAGATAGAACAGAACGGGTAACTTTGAGGTGGTTTCGTACCCTACCATAATCTCTTCGTTTGTTCTCCGCTATTAGTGGCTTTGGAGTGTTGCATGTTGAGGGATAGTTATATGATCTATCTATGTTATTATTGTTGAGAGAACTTGCACTACTGAAAGTATGAACCCTATGCCTAGTTTCCTATCATTGCAATACCGTTTACGCCCACTTTTATCATTAGTTACCTTGCTGTTTTTATATTTTTAGATTACAAAAACCTATATCTACCATCCATATTGCACTTGTATCACCATCTCTTCGTCGAACTAGTGCACCTATACAATTTACCATTGTATTGGGTGTGTTGGGGACCCAAGAGACTCTTTTTTATTTGGTTGCAAGGTTGCTTGAGAGAGACCATCTTCATCCTACACCTCCTATGGATTTATAAACCTTAGGTCATCCACTTGAGGGAAATTTGCTACTGTCCTACAAATCTCTACACTTGGAGGCCCAACAACTTCTACAAGAAGAAGGTTGTGTAGTAGACATCAAGCTCTTTTCTGGCGCTGTTGCCGGGGAGGCTAGGTAAGCGGCACTCACACCCCGTCAACTAAACTCTTTTCTGGCATCGTTACCGGTGAGGTGAGTGCTTGAAGGTATATCTTTAGATCTTGCAATCGAATATTTTTGTTTCTTGTTTTATCACTAGTTTAGTTTATAAAAGAAAACTACAAAAAAAAGGGAGTTAAGCTTGTCTCATATGCTTCATCTTTTTAATATCTTTCATGAGAATGATGATAAGGAAAATTGTGCTCAAGTGCTAGAAGGAGAATGCATTAGAATGTTTGGTACTAGATCTTTGTATGATGAGCATGATTGCAATGTTGTTAGTATGAATTCCTTGAATATCCATGATGCTAATGATATGCAAAGCCACAATCTTGGGGAAGCTATGTTTGATGAAGATGATATGTTTAGTCCCCCAAGATTTGATGAGAATATTTATTATGATGAAAGCATGCCTCCTATTTATGATGATTATATTGATGAAAGTGGGTTTGGAAGAGTGTCAACTTTAGGAAGTAGTGATCCCACTATTTTGGAGGATGTTGAATCTTATTGTGATGAACATGAAAGTGGATTTGGAAGAGTGTCAACTTTATTTAGTGATGAATCCACTATTTCGGAAGAGATTCCAATTGATTATGAGAACAAAGTTGCTATCTATGATGATTATTGTGATGACTTGTATGCTATTAAGAATAATGATGAAACTTGTCATCATGATTTTAGTTTTCCATTGGATTATGCTTTACATGATAGTTATTTTGTTGAGTTTGCTCCCACTACTATTCATGAGAAGAAATTTGCTTATGTGGAGAGTAGTAAATTTTCTTTTCAAGTAGATCATGAAAAGAATGCTTTAGGTGTTGGTTATATTGTTGAATTCATTCATGATTCTACTGAAAATTATTATGAGGGAGGAACATATGCTTGTAGGAATTGCAATAATATCAAGTTTCCTCTCTATGTGTTGAAAATGTTGAAGCTATGCTTGTTTAGCCTTCCTATGCTAGTTAATTATTGTTCACATAAGTTGTTTGCTCACAAAATCCCTATGCATAGGAAGTGGGTTAGGATTAAATGTGCTAGTCATATGCTTCATTATGCTCTCTTTATGTTTCAATTCTTATCTTTTATGTGAGCATCATTGCCATCATCATGCCTAGCTAGAAAGGCATTAAAGAAAAGTGCTTGTTGGGGGACAACCCAATATTTATCCCTACTGTTTTTGTGTATCCACATGATTATGCTACTGTAGTAATCATGTTTTATAGCTTTTGTTTCAACAAATTTCTTAGAACTTCCTAATTTGGTAGGAATTTTGGAGTTCCATAAGTATACGTTTGATACAGATTACTACAGAATGTTCTGTTTTTGACAGATTCTGTTTTCTATGTGTTGTTTGCTTATTTTGATGAATCTATGAGTAGTATCGGAGGATATGAACCATAGATAAGCTGGAATACAGTAGATATTGCATCAATATGAATTTAGAATGAGTTCATTACAGTACCTGAGTGGTGGTTTTATTTTCTTATACTAATGGAGCTTACGAGTTTTCTGTTGAGTTTTGTGTTGTGAAGTTTTCAAGTTTTGGGTAAAGATTCAATGGACTATGGAATAAGGAGTGGCAAGAGCCAAAGCTTGGGGATGCCCAAGGCACACCAAGGTAATATTCAAGGACAACCAAGAGCCTAACCTTGGGGATGCCCCGGATGGCATCCCCTCTTTCGTCTTCGTTCATCGGTAACTTTACTTGGAGCTATATTTTTATTCGCCACATGATATGTGTTTTTCTTGTAGCATCATTTTCTTTTGTTCGTATTTGCTTTCTGTTATTTAGAATAATGTTTTGCATCTTTAGTTTCAATAAAAATGTCAAGGATAGCCTTTACCATGCTTATTTTGCTAGTATACATGTTGCTGTTTGAAAACAGAAAGTTTACCGCTGTTGCAAAAATTCCCTAGAAAAGTCAGAGCATGATATAATGTTGAAACTTTTTGCATAATGAGATCTTATAAATCTTCTAGAGCATAGTATTTTTATCATAATTTTTGGAGTTAGGGAATTATTGATACTCTTGCATTCTTTACATACTGTACTGTTTTGGCAGATTGCTATTATGTTTGCATTGTTTGCTTATGTTTGCTTGTTTTAATGATTCTATTTGAGGATAGGAGTATTAAATATGTAGATACATTTAGTATGCAATGTTGAATAATAATTTAAGTGATTTGTTACAGTAGAAAATGATAAGGTTTTGCATTGGTTTATACCAACCTATCTCACGAGTTCTTGTTGAGTTTGGTGTGGATGAAGCTTTTGATAAAAAAGAGAAACCATGATATGAGAGGAATTAAGGAGACACAAAAGTTCAAGATTGGGGATGCCCAAGGCACCCCAAGATAATATTTCAAGAGGTATCAAGCATCTAAGCTTGGGGATGCCCCGTAGGCATCCCACCTTTCTTCTTCAACAACTATCGGTTAGTATCGGTTGAGCCTAAGTTTTTGCTTCCTCACATGAGTTGTGCTATCCTTCCAATGTCGTTTTATTTTGTTTTGCTTGCTGAATACAATACCAAGATCTTAAATTCTTTAATGAGAGAGAGTATTCACATAGTTACATAATTATTTAGCTACTCATTGATCTTCACTTATATCTTGTTGGAGTAGTTTGTCATTTACTCATGTGCTTCACTTATATCCTATGAGTAAATGGTTGAATGAGTTGATTGTCATAAATTTGCTTATCCCATGGGGAGTAATGACTTCACATCTAAGAAGTAGAGGTTGTAAATTTATTGAAGGTTAGCAAGCATTGTATTGGTCATTTGAACAATTCATGAAAGAACATTGAAGGAAGAGGGATTTCACATATAAATATACTATCTTAGACATATTTTATAATTGTGAGCACTCATTAAGTATGACATGCTAAAGAGTTGATGTTGGACAAGGAAGACAACGTAATGGGTTATGTTTTCTCACATCTTAGTTAAAGTATATTGTCATGGATCATTCAAACGTGTTGAGCTTGCCTTTCCCCCTCATGCTAGCCAAAATTCCTCCAAATATCCTTAAACCCAGTTTTCGCCATGAGAGTCCACCATGCCTACCTATGGATTGAGTAAGATCCTTCAAGTAAGTTGTCATCTGTGCAAGCAATAAAAATTGCTTTCTAAATATGTATGATCTATTAGTGTGAAGAAAATAAGCTTTATATGATCTTGTTATGGAAGCAATAAAAGCGACGAACTACATAATAAAGGTCCATATACAAGTGGCAATATAAAGTGATGTTCTTTCGCATTAAGATTTTGTGCATCCAACCCTAAAAGAGCATGACAACCTCTGCTTCCCTCTGCGATGGGCCTATCTTTTACTTTTATGCAAGAGTCAAGGTGATCTTCACCTTTCCCTTTTTCATTTTATCCTTCACAAGCACCTCGTGTTGGAAAGATCCTGATATATATATATATATCCAATTGGATGTAAGTTAGCATGACCTATTATTGTTGACATCACCCAAAGGTGAATACCTTGGGAGGCAACACTATAAGCCCCTATCTTTCTCAGTGTCCGATTAAAACTCCATAACCATTAGTATTGTGTGAGTGTTAGCAATTGTGGAAGACTATATGATAGTTGAGTATGTGAAGTTTGCTAAATCAAATCTCTGACATAGACCCTTCCTGAAAATAGGATGAATTGTAATTGTTTGATGACTGAGAGCATAGTTTGCTAGTTTTCAAGAAAGTTTATGGTCTATGCTTTAACATGTGAATTGCTTGTTACTTGTTCATGAGAAGTTTTATGAGATGAACTACTGTTATGACATATAATCATGCTAGAATAGGTGATTGAAATTATCATTGATCAAACTTGTGCACCTACTAGCATTCACACTTCATAAATTCTTTCTTTTATTATTTACCTACTCGAGGACGAACATGAATTAAGCTTGGGGATGTTGATATGTCTCCAACGTATCTATAATTTATGAAGCATTCATGCTATTTTATTATCTGTATTGAATGATTACAAGCTTTATTATACACTTTTATATTACTTTTGGGACTAACCTACTAACCGGAGGCCCAGCCCATATTGCTGTTTTATTGCCTGTTTCAGTATTTCGAAGAAAAGGAATATCAATCGGAGTCCAAACGGAATGAAACCTTCGGGAGCGTGATTTTTGGAAAGGATAGGATCCGGGAGACTTGGAGTTCAAGCCAGGGAAGGTTCGAGGAAGCCAGGAGATAGGAGGGCGTGCCCAGCCCCCCTGGGCATGCCCCCCTGTCTCCTGGGCCCCTCGAGGCTCCCCCAGCCGACTTCTTTTGCCTATATAAGTCCACGTACCCTAAAAACATCAGAGACGAAGATAGATCGGGAGTTCCGCCGCTGCAAGCCTCTGTAGCCACCAAAAACCTCTCGGGAGCCTGTCCCGGCACCCTGCCGAGCCTGTTCCAGCACCCTGCCGGAGGGGGGACCCATCACCGGTGGCCATCTTCATCATCCCGGCGCTCTCCATGACGAGGAGGGAGTAGTTCACCCTCGAGGCTGAGGGTATGTACCAGTAGCTATGTGTTTGATCTCTCTCTCTCTAGTGTTCTCTCTATGGCACGATCCTGATGTATTGCGAGCTTTGCTATTATAGTTGGATCTTATGATGTTTCTCCCCCTCTACTCTCTTGTGATGAATTGAGTTTTCCCTTTGAAGTTATCTTATCGGATTGAGTCTTTAAGGATTTGAGAACACTTGATGTATGTCTTGCCGTGCTTATCTATGGTGACAATGGGATATCACGTGATCCACTTGATGTATGTTTTGGTGATCAACTTGCGGGTTCCTCTCATGAACCTATGCATAGGGGTTGGCACACGTTTTCATCTTGACTCTCCGGTAGAAACTTTGGGGCACTCTTTGAAGTACTTTGTGTTGGTTGAATAGATGAATCTGAGATTGTGTGATGCATATCGTACAATCATGCCCACGGATACTTGAGGTGACAATGGAGTATCTAGGTGACATTAGGGTTTTGGTTGATTTGTGTCTGAAGGTGTTATTCTAGTATGAACTCTATGATAGATTGAACGGAAAGAATAGCTTCATGTTATTTCACTACGGACTCTTGAATAGATAGAACATAAAGGATAACTTTGAGGTGGTTTCGTACCTACCATAATCTCTTCGTTTGTTCTCTGCTATTAGTGACTTTGGAGTGACTCTTTGTTGCATGTTGAGGGATAGTTATATGATCTATCTATGTTATTATTGTTGAGATAACTTGCACTAGTGAAAGTATGAACCCTATGCCTTGTTTCCTATCATTGCAATACCGTTTACGCCCACTTTTATCATTAGTTACCTTGCTGTTTTAATATTTTCAGATTACAAAAACCTATATCTACCATCCATATTGCACTTGTATCACCATCTCTTCACCGAACTAGTGCACCTATACAATTTACCATTGTATTGGGTGTGTTGGGGACACAAGAGACTCTTTGTTATTTGGTTGCAGGGTTGCTTGAGAGAGACCATCTTCATCCTACGCCTCCTACGGATTGATAAACCTTAGGTCATCCACTTGAGGCAAATTTGCTACTGTCCTACAAACCTCTGCACTTGGAGTCCCAACAACGTCTACAAGAAGAAAGTTGTGTAGTAGACATCAGACCAGCCCGCTAACTTTTGACCAAGTCAAACGGGCCATCCTTTGTAAGCTAAATGGGCCAGTAGTGGGCCGTCGCACGTGTCGACATATCATAGGCGCCTATCTGACCCACTGATGAGCTGACACGTGTTTCCTCCGGCAGATCAGAATTTTACACATGGAAATTTCCCATTGGTCCGGGTTGTTAACGAGTTATCGGATCCAAAACTGGACCCGATAGCTTAACAACGTCCCGTTACGGTGGATGCCACATGTCGGTCACCCTTGCAAAAGCACTTCTGTGACGCGCGTTTTATCGTCATGGAAGTGGACACTTCCGTGATGATAATTTTGGTAATGTCATGGAACAGTGCTACGACAGCACAGGTATGACTATCTTGATTCTGTCATAAAATCGTCATGGATGTACATGCATGACAAAAAACGCAACCTATTGTGACAAACACGTATCATCACGAAAGTGTATTTTTTTGTAGTGCTCTCCCCTTTGGCATCGAGACACCGAAAAGGCGGAGAGGACACCTACAACACAGGTGGTAGCTTCCTCTCCAAAGATCACCCAACAATCTCATCATCGGTCTCTGCGGCGGGAATGGACTCCTCCTCTAACTCGGTCCACTGATAGCCCTGCTTTGTCATCCAGTCAACCTTAGGATTGATGTTCTTCTCTGACCCGCTCTCCACGATCTTGCTGAACGTCCTCAAGATCCTCTTGTCGAGCTGGCGACTCTCCTTCTAAGCAACATGGGTCTTGTACTGCCCCTTGGCCTCCATGCAGAACAGAGCCTTCATCTTTGCCTTCAGCTTCTTAGCCCAAGAGGGCTCAGTAGATGGAGGAGTGTACCCCGTAGAACTGTCCTCAGCCTCCTCCTCCTCCTCCTCAACCTCGTCCTCATCAATATCCATCCTAGCAGCCCCAGCCTCAGCCCGGGTAGTGGTATTGGCCCACTTGTTCTTCTGACGCAGCTCGATAGGCTCGTGACGAACCCAGTTTGGAGCAGAAAAGTCTTCATCTAGAAATAGCTTCTCCCAAGTCTTCGAGATGAAGAGGTGCAGGTATGGACCATAGATGAGAACTTTGCGATTGAATACCGCAAACCGGAGCTCAACCCACATGATATGAGAGATGTCCAGAGGTTGGGTAACTTGACAATGCGCCTCCTCACAAAGCAACATCATATCCACGAGATAAGCATGCACCTTATCCTTGTCACCAATGCGCGGAAAGAGATGGTTGCGGAAGATTCGGTGCATGACATCAAGGAAAGGGTTGAGTACCCAAGACGGTGTGCCATTGGCTAACTTCTTCTCCACAAGGAACGATTGAAGCTTGTTCTTGTTAGCAGACTCTGGGTTGCCGTGAGGGCGGACACCAACGGGCACATTGAGCCCCTCATCACGAACATGCAGCATCTCCATCAATTCCTTGCACTTAGCAGACAACCTCTTCCCATTGGCCATCCAAGTCATAGTCCGCTCCTCATCCGTGTGGAAGTGGACGGAAGCAAAGAACTGAGCCAAGATCTCCAGGTCAAAGTCCATGTGGAACGTAATAAAGTCTTTAATGCCAAACTGCTCCACCAAGTCTAACGCCTCACAAAAGTATGCCCGGTCCTTCCTCAGATGATTCATATCAATCCACTGCATTGGAACGTATATGTTGTTCTTGGACTTGATCACATCGATGTAGATGAGATCCTGCTGCTTGGTCCAGAACAACTCATTCCCTCTGACATTCTCATGAGGGTTCACATAGGGGTTAATCTTCCTTTGAATGATGAACTCGGCTTGAGGCATCTCGTCCATGCCAATGGTTGGCTCCTTGAACTTGTTGGCGGTCTTCTTGACATTGTGTTGTGGGGCATTGGAGCCCTCAGGTTCTTCTTGATTGTGAAGCCGCTTGGAGCTTGTGTCGCGGCTGGGATTCGAGCGACGGACATTGGAGCCACCACCTAAGACACACAACACAAAACACACGAGAAGAACGAGAAGGGTCATTGCAAAGACCAAGGCCAAAACAAATGAAACAAGTAGAAATAAGATTGGGTAGTCACAGCAAGGTAGTTCATATGTCAACGGTAGTACCGTACCATGAGGCGGACGTAAAAATTTACATCTACTCTAGCCACGGCAGTACTGCACCGGGATGGCACGGTAGTACCACGCCTGGAGCGGAAGTAAACTTTTACTTCCGCGCACCGGGCGGTAGTACCGCTCCAACGGAGTGGTAGTACTGTACGGGGCAGATCTCGCCAGAGCGGTAGTACCGCACGAGAGGCGAGGTAGTACCACATGGATTTGAATCTGGCAAGAACGGATCTAGGCACATCCGCAAATTTGGATTGGTACTACCATTGATCAAAATTACCGTGTTGCAACATACCAAATAGCATCTCTACAGCACTAGCGCTCTCCTACACCCTCCTCTTGCAACGATTTAGCCAAAAATCTTAAGAACTACACATGCATCTCCCAAAACCTAGAAGCAAAACGACGAGCTAGGGAGAGAAGGACTAAGGGAGATACCGGGTTGCATGGCAAGAGGACAAGGTGGGGATCGATCCCACCGGTCGGAATGCGAGGAGAGCGGCCGAAGACGGAGATCCGGCGAGGTCCTCCAGCGTCATTCTTGGTCAGGAGAGAGAGATACGAAGTGGGGAAAAGATTTGAATGGGTGCTTCCCTGCCCTCTCTTAACCCACACTCGCTCGCGACGGCACGGTAGTACCGCGGGTCATCGTGGTAGTACCGCCTGGGCGGAAGTACTGCACACAGGGTGGTAGTACCGCTCTTCCAGCGGCAGTAAAAGATTACTGTCGCGGTTGAAGCGGTAGTACCGTGCCTGGGATGCAGCTATGCACGCATAGGGCACCCATCTCATGTGGTAGTACCATGGCTTGCCACGGTAGTACCGTAAACCAAGAAAGTGCACATTTCGACAAAACAGAAAAACATGGCCTTTGCAAAGCAACCTTCAAGCAACCAGACACACAAATGAGCACACACATGAGGCAACTCAAACACAAACAAGGCTCAAAAGAAGGCAAAAGACAACAAGGACCAAACACGAAACAAAACCTCTCAAGAGGAGAGGGCGGTGGCCGGAGCCACCTATGTTTGAGTCAATTGGTATGGCGCCGCAAATAATTATCCTTGGGCCCATGAACAAAACTCGTCTTTCAAGCACAAGTACCATTGAAAATGGCTAATGTGAAAGAGTTGATCAATTTATGCATAATGGGGGGAGGAAGAGTTCATTGAGAGAACAACACTCCCTCTATGTCCATGCCTATACCTAAACAAGATATCAAGATGAGTATGGTGGGGTGTGCAAGGGTTAAAGCCACATTGCCCATGCCTTAACTCGCGAAATATTGCTTCATCCAAGGGCTTCGTGAAAATATCTGCAAGGTTATCATGAGTGTTGACATATTTGATCTGGATCTCCCCTCGCCTAATGTGATCCCAGATGAAGTGATACCGAATCTCAATATGCTTCATCTTGAAGTGTTGCACCGGGTTGAGAGAGATCTTGATGGCATTTTCATTGTCACACCAAAGAGGCACTTTGTCACAAATGACACTGTAATCCTTTAAAGTTTGCCTCATCAATAGAAGTTGAGCACAACAACTACCGACAGCCACATACTCCGCTTCGGTGGATGAGAGAGACACACAACTTTTCTTTTTAGAAGACCAACTCACCAAAGAGCAACCAAAAATTTAGCACCCTCCGGAGGTTGACTTCCTATCCACTTTGTCTCCCGCCCAATCCAAGTCTGAATAGCCCAAAAGGTTGAAGTTAGCTCCTCTTGGGTACCATAAGCCAAAGTTTGGGGTATGATCCAAATATCGAAAGATTCGCTTGACCGCCACATAGTGGCTTTCCTTAGGTGCGGCTTGAAACCGTGCACAAATTCCCACACTCAACATGATATCTGGTCTAGATACACAAAGGTAAAGTAAGGATCCAATCATGGAACGATATACATTTTGATCCACCGCTTTACCATTGGGATCTATGTCAAGTTGGCATTTGACGGGCATTGGAGTCGAGGCCGGCTTGACATCACTTAGCTTGAATCTCTTGAGCATGTCTTGAGTGTATTTTTCTTGGTTGATGAAGGTTCCTTCTCTTCTTTGCTTGATTTCAAACCTGAGAAAGAACTTCAACTCTCCCATCTTGGACATCTTGAACTTCGAGGTCATGAGAGCGGGAAATTCCTCATTGAAAGCTTTGTTAGGGGAACCAAATATGATATCATCAACATATAGTTGGCATACAAAAAACTCCACTTTGACCTTCTTAGTAAAAAGAGTGGGGTCGATTTTCCCAATTTCAAACCCACGATCTTGCAACAACTCGGTAAGGTGCTCATACCATGCACGTGGGGCTTGTTTAAGGCCATAGAGTGCATTATCTAGTTGGTACACATGATTGGGGAACATGGGATCCTCAAACCTCGGGGGTTGTTTGACATACACCAACTCGTTAATAGGACCATTAAGAAAAGCACTCTTCACATCCATTTGTTGCAACTTGAAGTTATGATGAGAAGCATAAGCAATCAACAAACAAATAGATTCAAGGTGAGCAACGGGAGCAAAGGTTTCACCGTAGTCGATACCCTCAACTTGGGAGTAGCCTTGTGCTACCAAATGAGCCTTGTTGCGAACAATAATTCCATGAGCATCTTGCTTGTTCTTGAATATCCCCTTGGTTCCAATGACATTACGGTTCCCCGTAGTCCTTGGCACCAATCTCCACACCTTGTTGTGCTCGAAGTTGTTGAGTTCTTCATGCATGGCATTGAGCCAATCCGAATCCTCGAGCGCCTCATAGACCTTTTGGGGTTCAACACAAGAAATGAACCGTGATGTTCACAATGGTTTGCTAATTTTCTACGAGTGCTTACCCCCTTTCTCAAACTTCCAAGCACATTCTTCATAAGACGATCTTTGGTAGTGAGCTTGGAAGCAATCTTGGCGGCACGACGCTCCAATTCCTCCTCAAGAGATAGTTGAGGAGTGGTAACTTGATCATCTTGAGTGTCGTCTTGAGATTGTTCTTGATCTTGAGCTTGCGCTTGATCTTGAACTTGCTCGGGAGGGAGAAATTGACCTTGGGCATCACTTGATGGTTCACCACCATCTTGAGATAGATCTTTCCCTTGATCTTGTTCACTTGATTGAGGGCCTTCACTTTGTTCTTCGGAAGCTTGTGGGTCTTGGGTTGGTGATGGCTCCACTTGAGTGGAACTTTGTCCTTCTCCTTCAACCACTAGGGGTTCCTTAATGGGTAGGATATGACCAACACACATTCTTCTTATGGCTTGGGGAGGATTTCATCACCTACGTCACAAGTACCACTTTGCTCCACTTGGGAGCCGTTATTCTCATCAAACTCCATGTTACACATCTCTTCAATGAGTCCTGTGGACTTGCTGAGGACATGTAATCATGAGAGTTTGTAGCATAATCAACAAAATATGCCCTCATGAGCTCTAGCCTCAAATTTAGACAAACAAACACCTTTCTTGAGAATGAAACACTTACAACCGAACACCCGGAAGTACTTGAGGTTGGGCTTGTTACTGGTCAGAATCTCATATGGAGTCTTGTTCAAGCCCTTGCGGAGATAGAGCCGATTGGATGCATGAAAAGCGGTGTTGATGGCTTTGGCCCAAAAGTTGTAGGGGACTTGAACTCCGCCATCATGGTCCTTGTCGCATCCATCAATGTTCGGTTCTTCCTCTCTGCTACACCATTTTGTTGAGGGGTGTAAGGTGCGGAATATTGATGCTTGATCCTCCCATCACTAAGAAACTCATCCAAGGTGTAGTTCTTGAACTCGGTACCGTTATCACTTCTTATTGTCAAGATCTTTGCACTGTGTTAACATTGAGCTTCATTTGCAAAGTCGATGACGGTTTGTTGAGTCTCACTCTTCCTATTTAAGAAATATACCCATGTGTATCTTGAATAATCATCCATAATCACCAAGCAATACTTTCTACCCCCAAGACTATCAAAGTATGGAGGCACAAAGAGATCCAAGTGAAGGAGCTCCAAGGGTCTCTTTGAGTAGATGATAGTCGTGGGAGGGTGAGCCTTCTCATGTAGCTTTCCTTCGATACAAGCACTGCAAGCATGATATTTGGAAAAACTAACATTTTTTAGTCCATGGACATGGTCCCCCTTGAGAAGACTTTGCAAAGATCTCATATTGATGTGGGCTAAACAGTGATGCCAAAGCCATCCCACGTCAACTTTAGCCATTAGGCATGTCGCGGTCATAGTGGGTCGCTCTGAAAAGTTAATCACATAAAGATCATTCTTGACATGCCCAACAAAGGCTAATTTAAGAGTCTTGCTCCACAAGAGGGCCATGTTATCAAAATCAAAGAAAGTTTCAAATCCCATGAGTGCAAGTTGACGAACGGAAAGTAAATTGTATGCAAGGGACTCAACAAGCATGACTTTCTCGATCGTGAGATCATGAGAAATGACAACCTTGCCAAGACCCAATACCTTAGAAGACGAGGCATCACCCCACTCGACATTGGTGGGCACAGATGAGACCTTGTGCACATCCACCACCAAGTCCTTGCTTCCGGTCATATGATTTATGGCTCCACTATCGAGCAACCATGATCCCCCACCGGAAGCAAACACCTACAAGAGATCAATGCTTGGTTTTAGGTACCCATTTTGTAATGGGTCCTTTGATGTTAGTAACAAGGGTCTTAGGAACCCAAATAGACCATTCAATGTACTCATAAGGAGAATCAACAAATTTGGCATAAACATGCCCATCACTAGCACGACATAGCACATAAGAAGGGTTAAAGTCGTCGGCTTTGTTGGAAGGAGTGGAAATGCCCTTCTTGACACCACCACCCTTCACATTGTTCTTCTTCTCCTTAGAAGCACCCTCTCCCTCCTTCACAAAAGTTTGCTTGAGAGGAAGAGGTTGTTTGGCCTTGTCATTCTTCTTCTTGTTCTTGGACTTGGGTGCAAACCCAATTCCCTCCTTGCCCACAACTTCCTTTTGATTGCTCAAAAGATCGTTGAGGTTCTTCTCACCTTGTATGCAAGACACAAGGCCTTTCTCAAGTTGCTCCTTCAACTTGGCATTCTCCTCCACAAGATGCACATGCTCACAACACGGGTTAGTAGCATTTGCATTATCAATTAAGACCATATGAGGAAAAGTGGCTTCTTTCTCCTTGGTTAGCTTCACTTGGAGTTGATCATGAGACTCCTTGAGGCTAGCATGAGCACCCTTCAAGGCCTTGTGAGCCTTGTCAAGTATATCAAACTCCTCCTTGAGTCTAGCATGGTCAACCCCAAGTTTAGCCTTCTTGAAATTGAGCACACGAGATACAACAAGAGCATGATCAAGATCTTTCTTTAATTTAGCATGATCATCATTGTGTGACTCCTCAAGAGCCAAACGATGACCACGCTCTTCCTCAAGCGCATTAGAGAGATCCAATATCTCATCGGCATAGTCATGACCATGTCCTTCTATCTTAGAGATGGTTTATTTGTGAGCCTCGATCATGTCATTGGCTTCACCAAGTTGTTCCAAGAGAGCAACAAAGTGCTTCTTGGATTTAACCCTTGAGCTTACTCATAAAAGACTCAAATTCATTTACTTCCTCATTAGACCCCCCCCCCCACTTTCATCAGTGCAATCCATCAAGGAAGGATTAGTAGTGATGGTAGTTTTGATGTTGGGGGCTACCTTGTTGGTGGCTTTGGCCATGAGGCACTTGGCGGTGATGTTCTCGTTGGGTGAGTCGAAGAGGGACACCCGTGGAGTTGTGGCAATGGAAACGGAGGCCATGGCCACCGTCTCACCGTCTTCGTCATCATCATCCTCATTGTACTCTTCTTGTGCCACCAAACCCTTGGGAGGAGTCTTCTTGGTGAATTTGTTCTTGTTGGGGAAGGACTTGGCTCTGTCTTTTTGGATAAGCTTGCCACCATTGTCTTCCCACTTCTCGTAAGGGCATTCCGCAACAAAGTGGCTCACATTGCCACAATTATAGCATGTTCTCACATGTTGCTTGCCCTTGATGCCACTTGAGTTGTTCTTGTTGAAGTTGGGCCTTGAGTTCTTCTTTCTCCAAAATTGCCTTGAAGCGAGAGCCATGTGCTCATGATAAGCATATTTTGTATCTTCGGGGTTACTCTCCTCTTCTTCCTCTTCATTCCTCTTCTTCCACACTAGCCTTGTCCTTCAAAGCAAGGTTGGGTTTCTTCACCCGTTGAGAACGCATCACCGCATTGTCGGTGGTCTTGTCCAAGATTCTCATAGCAACAAACTCATCCAACACTTCACGTGAGGACAAGGTATGAAAGTACGACCTTTGATGGATGACGGATGACATGGCCTTGTGGTAGGGCATCATGGCCTTGAGAAACTTGCGCTTCATCCAATTGTCATCCGTATCCTTGCTCCCATGATCTCGGAGTGAGACCGCGAGAGTGGTTAATCTCCAGTAGAGCTCACGAGGTTCTTCATCTTCATTCATCGCAAACTCATCGGCTTCATCTTGCACCACTTCATAGTTGGAGCGTTGAATGCTTGTGCTTCCCTTGTAAATGGAAACAACATGTTGCCAAGCTTCCTTGGCCACGGTGAAAGGCCGGAGATGCGCAGTATTTTCGGGTGGAATTGCATCTTGGATAATGAAGAGAGCGGACTCATTGAATTGATGATCTGCGGCTTCTCTAGGAGTGAGGTTGCTTGGGTCATGCGGGTAGAAACCTTGCTCAATAATTCTCCAAAGATTAGTAGAACTATGATTTAAATGGCATTTAAAACGGTAGACCCAAGAGGCAAAATCCTCATTTTTCACAAACTTAGGAGGAGGACCAACATGATTCAAATGAGTGGAGGGAACCGGTCCTCCATAAGTAAGGGGTGGTTCAACATGGGCGAAGATGTCGTTTCCACTTCTACCACTAGGCAAAGGAACTTTATCACTAGTAGCTTCCCCCTTGTCAGAGTTAGCATCTGTCACCTTGTTAGTGGGATCGACCACATCCAACTGTGCGGTGGATAATTTAAGACCATCAAGAAACTCCTTAAACATGCATTTGACCTCGGTCGTCATGGAGGTTTTCAATGTGTCCAAAGTCGCATTGAATTCCTCACGAGAGATCGAGGATCCCCCATCGGCTGTAGACGAGGACTGATTCACACCAGGGTGCTCCTCCCCACCGTCTACGGTGTCAACCATACTCTTCGGACGGTAAAGTCCTTAATAAAGAGACGAGGCTCTGTTACCAATTGAAATTATCAATGTAGTTGACGAGAGGGGGTGAATAGGCAACTAACAATTTTTAGCTTTTCTTTACCAAATTAAACTTTGCATCAAAGTAGGTTGTCTAGATATGCAACTAGGTGGGCAATCTATATGATGCAACAACAACAAGCACACAAGCAAGCAAGGGATACAACACAATATAAGCTTGCACAAGTAAAGGTGAGAGATAACCAAGAGTGGAGCCGGTGGATATGAGGATGTGTTACCAAAGTTCCTTCCCTTTGAGAGGAAGTACGTCTTCATTGGAACAGTGTGGAGGCACAATGCTCCCCAAGAAGCCACTAGGGCCACTGTATTCTCCTCACGCCCTCACACAATGCGAGATGTCGTGATTCCACTATTGGTGCCCTTGTGAGCGGCAACCGAACCTTTACAAACAAGGTTGGGGCAATCTCCACAACTTAATTGGAGGCTCCCAACGACACCACGAAGCTTCACCATAATGGAATATGGCTCCGCGGTGACCTCAACCGTCTAGGGTGCTCAAACACCCAAGAGTAACAAGATCCACAAGGGATTAGTGGGGGGAATCAAATTTCTCTTGGTGGAAGTGTAGATCGGGGCCTTCTCAACCAGTCCCTAGAGAATCAACAAGTTTGATTGGCTAGGGAGAGGGATCGGGTGAAAGGGAGCTTTGAGCAATAATGGAGCTTGGGGAGGGAAGAGGTAGTCAACTTGGGGAAGAAGACCCCCCCTTATATAGTGAGAGGAAAGATCCAACTGTTACCCACTTACTCAGCCCGCGGCATGCGGTACTACCGCTCCCACGGCAGAGACCAGACTAGGCTCTGTTGCGCTAAAGCAACGAGCGGTAGAACCGCCAGAGCGGCACTACCGCGCGTCTTTGCGATACTACCACAAGGCAGGGTTCAACTATGCTGGGAGGGCACGGACTAATAAAATTACATCCATGGCTACTTCCGCTGAGTTTCAATCTGTGCAAAAATCCAGCATGGTACTACCACACGCATGGAGCGGTACTACCGCGTAGGGCGCGGATGTAAAAAATTACTTCCACCCCTACTTCCGCGTGTGTCACTATGCTGGGCTAGAGGCCACGGTACTATCGCGCCTGAGGAGCGGTACTACTGCATAGCGCGGTACTACCGCTTCTCTGGCCGGTACTACCGTGGGCCACTGCGGTACTACTGCTCCCTTGAGCAGTACTACTGCATGCCACAACACAATAGCACTTAGAGCCCTTCATTTTGTAGAGACATGGATAAACGATCGGTCCTCCAAAGAAGCAAAGGAAATGTGGTGCCAAGGAACAGACGTGTACGTGTTGATTCCACCCTAACCTTTCCGAAGCAGACCCCCTCTTAATAGTACGGCTTTCCTATGACTCAAATCCACCGAAAAGAAACATAGAGAAACGCCGTCTTCACTAGGCTCCGAGTGGCACCGAATCGTCTTGTGCCTAGACATGAGATATCTGAAATGCTCAATGCACATGATTAGTCCGCAAATGCATTGTCATCAATCACCAGAACCACATAGGGAGAAATATGCCCTTACAAGGGTAAACCTGACAATTTCACCTACAAATTGTTGTTTAATCAAGAGTCCATCATATACACATATTTGCCTGCGCTTGCTCTCTATGATTATCATAGCAGGGGAAGATATTTTGTTCTTGAGAGCGAGGCCCGAGCCCACAACGCGGTGGTAGTGGCTGCATGGCAGGCTGAGACATCCGCACCAAGAGCCTCCGTGAGCTACCACTCCGGCCATTATGCAGGCTATTGACTTATTACCAAGCTAGGCCAAAAGCCTAAGCCTGGGGGAGTACGTGTTTCTCACCGACTTTACATTCGTGTTCACACATTTCAGTTGTCGATGTTCATACTTTTTCATTGTATTATCCATGTTAAATTTATTTTCTCGCTTTCTTCTTGTGTGTTTGAAAAACTTTGAGAAAACACAAAAACATTTCTTGCTCTTTTTGATTTTATTTCTAGAGTAGTTAGCCATAGCACTAAAAGAAAACCCAAAAATATTTCTTTGTTCTTCTTTTTCTTGTTGGGAGCTTTCCCGTGTAAATAGTTTTTCTCGTTTTTGCTTTTCCCTTTTATTTGCTTGTTCAAGAAAACCAAAAACTCCAAAAATATTTCAGCATATTTCTCTGAAATTCTTTTCTTTTTATTGAGTCGTACCGAGGAGAAGACCACGATGAAAATGTTGAGTGGCTCTCATATGCATAATTGTTAATCTAGCAAAGAGCCCATTTTACATTGTCTTCTCCTGTTGAATAAAATGTTTGTAGATTCCAGCTTAGCCCACAGAACTCTTGCACTATTATTATTTTCACATCGTTTGGTTGTGCAAGTGAAAGGCAATAATGACGATATTGGATGAACTGGTCGTGGCAGAGAGAAACGGGTATGAACTCGACTTGTTCTGTCTTTGTAAACATGTTTAACCTAGTATCCTTGATTCAGCCCATTATGATTAAACATGTTTGCAATGACAATTAGAGATTATAGTTTCTCATGCCATGCATAAGTAGCTAGGAGTGGATAATGATTTATCTTGGATCATTGCGTTAAAATGATTGTTATGTAATATGATGATATCGTATCCTCCTCTGAATGTTCGAGTGGCTTGACTTGGCACATGTTCATGCATGTAGTTGAATCAAAACCAACATAGCCTCTATGATATTTATGTTCATGGTGTTCATATCCTACTCATGCTAGTATCCAGTGTTACTTATGCATAATGCATGTTCATGACCGTTGTTGCTCTCTAGCTGGCCGCTTCTCAACCTATTTGCTAGCCTTCGCATGTACTAAGTGGGAACTCTGCTTGTACATCCAAAAACCTGAAACCCAAGTTATTCCAGATGAGTCCACCATACCTACCTATATGCGGTATTACCCTGTCGTCCTAAGTAAATTTGCATGTGCCACCTCTAAAAAACTTCAAATAAATATCCTTTTTGTGTGCCTGGATCATTCATGGAACGACAGGAGGTAGTCGGTATCTGCCATGCTAAGCGGGTTATTCTTAGGTCGAGTGTTTATTCACTCGCCATCGCACGAGAAAAGAGCGGTAATAGGGATGCCTAGTTCAAAACTGCAAAAAGAAAAGAGCTTAAAAATAATCAAACAAAAACTCCCAATGGAGTCATAACCTTTACATTTCCGCTTGGGAACCGCCACTAGCGTGCTTAGCATGGAAGATATTGATAACTAATGGTCGTGAAGTGAGTGAGAAGGGTGCATGTCTCAAAATATCACTTACCTCTGTTTTAAAAACTTGAGCTCTGGCACCTTTGCAAATCATTGCTTCCCTCTGCAAAGGGGCTATCTATTTACTTTTATGTTGTGTCATCACCTTCTCAATTAAGCGCCAGAACCTGAGAGCACTGCTATCATGCTGATGCATTGTGTGTAGCTAATGTTGGGTGCATCATGACTGGATCTTTTCTACCGTGAATTACAATGTTTAGTCGCTGCTTGAACTTTGGGGGTGCTCTACATTTATGTTTTGCGGTCTCAAAAAGGGCTAGCGAGATACCATTATTGTCATATTATATCATGGTTGTTTTGACAACGTGTTGCTATTTGAGATATCTTATTATTTCTCTCTAGTTGTTTATGTCATTGATATGAGTTAATATAATTTTTTAAAGTTATTGTCGACATGGTTAGTTATAATCCTTGCTGAAAATATGGGTGTTGCTTAAGCTTATTTATGAAACAAGAGCAAAAGGGTTCGTAGAAGTTTTTCTTTTTCACTTTCAGTTTATCAACTGAATTGCTTGAGGACAAGCAAAGATTAAGCTTGGGGGAGTTGATAGGTCTCCAACGTATCTACTTTTCCTAACGCTTTTCCTCTTGTTTTGGACTCTAATTTGCATGATTTGAATGAAACTAACCCCGGACTGACGTTGTTTTCAGCAGAACTACCTTGGTGTTATTTTTGTGCAGAAATAAAAATTCTCGGAATGGAACGAAACTTCGCAAGGATTGTTTATATCAAATAAGAGAATTTGTGGAGCCAAGAGGTACCTGAGGGGGGCACCTGGGTGGGCACAACCCACCAGGGCGCGCCTACCCCCCAGGCGCGCCCTGGTGGATGCTGCCCACCTGGTGGCCCCGTTGACCCTCAAACCGACACTATAAAATCCCCTATTTCCAGAAAAAAAATTAGGGAGAAAGAATTATCATGTTTCACGAGACGGAGCCGTAGCCATATATTGTTCTTCATCGGGAGGCCAGATCTGGAGTCCGTTTGGGGCTCCAGAGAGGGGGATCTTCGATCTTCGTCATCACCAACACATCTCCATCGCCAATTCCATGATGCTCCCCACTGGGAGTGAGTACTTCCTTCGTAGGCTCGCTGGTCAGCGAGGAGTTGGATGAGATTCATCATGTAATCGAGTTAGTTTTGTTAGGGCCTGATCCCTAGTATCCACTATGTTTTGAGATTGATGTTGTTATGACTTTGTCATGCTTAATGCTTGTCACCTTGGGCCCCGGTGCCATGATTTCAGATCTAAACCGTTTATGTTATCACCATTATATCCATGTTCTAGATCCGATCTTGCAAGTTATAGTCACTTACTACGTGTTATGATCCGACAACCCTGGAGTGACAATAGTCGGGACCACTCCCAGTGATGACCGTAGTTTGAGGAGTTCATGTATTCACCATGTGTTAATGCTTTGCTCCGGTTCTCTATTAAAAGGAGGCCTTAATATCCCTTAGTTTCCAATAGGACCCTGCTGCCATAGGAGGGTAGGACAAAAGATGTCATGCAAGTTCTTTCCATAAGCACGTATGACTATTTACGGAATGCATGCCTACATTATATTTATGAACTGGAGCTAGTGTCGTATCGCCCTAGTTTATAACTGTCTCATGATGAATATCATCCAACGAGCACCAATCCAATGCCTACGAATTTATCTTAATTATATTGTTCTTGCTAAGTTACTACTGTTGCTACTGCTATCGTTACTGCTACAATATCACTGCTATCATTGTTACCTTTACTGTTAATACTGCTACTATAATCAAAACTATCATACTACTGTGCCACTAATCACTTTGCTGCAGATAATTAATCTCCAGGTGTGGTTGAATTGACAACTCAACTGCTAATACCTTCAAATATTCTTAGGCATAGTCGTTGCTAGTGTCCAATGTTACTTACGCATAGTGCATGTTCATGACCGTTGTTGCTCTCTAGCTGGCCACTTCCCAACCTATTTGCCAGCCTTCGCCTGTCCTAAGTGGTAATTCTGCTTGTACATCAAAAACCTTGAACCCAAGTTATTCCAGATGAGTCCATCATACCTACCTATATGTGGTATTACCCTGTCGTCTTGAGTAAATTTGCATGTGCTTTCTCTAAAAACTTCAAATAAATAATCTTTTTTGTGTGCCTTGATCGTTCATGGAATGACAGGAGGTAGTCGGTATATTCCATACTAAGCGGGTTATTCTTAGGTCGAGTGTTTATTCACTCACATCGCACGAGAAAAGGGCGGTAATAGGGATGCCCAGTCCTAAACTGCAAAAAGAATTGATCTCTCAAATAATCAAACAAAAACTCCCAATGGAGTCATAACCTTTACTTTTACGCTTGGGAACCGCTACTAGCGTGTTTAGCATGGAAGATATTGATAACTGATAGTCATGAAGTAAATGGGAAGGGTGCATGTCTCAAAATATCATTTAGCTATGTTTTAAAACTTGAGCTCTGGCACCTCTGCAAATCACTGCTTCCCTCTGCGAAGGGACTATCTATTTACTTTTATGTTGTGTCATCACCTTCTAAAATAAGCGCCAGAACCTGAGAGCACTGCTATCATGCTGATGCATTGTGTGTAGCTAATGTTGGGTGCATCATGACTGGATCTTTCTACCATGAATTATAATGTTTAGTCGCTGCTTGAACTAGTGAGATACCACTATTGTCATATTATATCATGGTTGTTTTGATAACGTGTTGTCGTTTGAGATATCTTATTATTACTCGCTAGCTGATTATGTCATTGATATGAGTTAATATAATTTTTAAGAGTTATTATCGACATGGTTAGTTATAATATTGGCTGAAACCTGGGTGCTGTTTAAGCTTATTTATGCAAACAAGAGCAAAAGAGTTCGTGAAAGTTTTTCTTTTTCACTTTCAGTTTATCAACTGAATTGCTTGAGGACAAGCAAAGGTTTAAGATTGGGGGAGTTGATACGTCTCCAACATATCTACTTTTCCTAACGCTTTTCCTCTTGTTTTGGACTCTAAATTGCATGATTTGAATGAAACTAACCCCGAACTGATGATGTTTTCAGCAGAACTGACATGGAGTTGTTTTTGTGCAGAAATATAAGTTCTCGGAATGGAACAAAACTTTGTGAGGATTTTCTATACAATAAAAGAGAATTTCTGGAGCCAAGAGGCACCTGAGGGTGGCCCCGCAGACCCTCAAACCTACGCTATAAAATCACATTTTCCCAGAAAAAAATCAGGGAGAAAGAGTTATCGCGTTCCACGAGACGGAGCCACCGTCACCTCCCGTTCTTCATCGGGAGACCAGATCTGGAGTCCATTTGGGGCTCCAAAGAGGGGGGTCTTCGTTCTTCGTCATCACCAACCCTTCTCCATCGCCAATTCCATGATGCTCCCCACCGGGAGTGAGTAATTCCTTCGTAGGCTCGCTGGTCGGTGAGGAGTTGGATGAGATTCATCATGTAATCGAGTTAGTTTTGTTAGGGCTTGATCCCTAGTATCCACTATGTTCTGAGATTGATGTTGCTATGACTTTGCCATGCTTAATGCTTGTCACTTTGGTCCTGGGTGCCATGATTTCAGATCTGAACCGTTCATGTTATCACCATTATATCCATGTTCTAGATCCAATCATGCAAGTTATAGTCACCTACTACGTGTTATGATTCGGCAACCCCGGAGTGACAATAGTCGGGACCACTCCCGGTGATAACCGTAGTTTGAGGAGTTCATGTATTCACCGTGTGTTAATGCTTTGTTCGGTTCTCTATTAAAAGGAGGTCTTAATATCCCTTAGTTTCCAATTGGACCCCACTGCCACGGGAGGGTAGGACAAAATATGTCATGCAAGTTCTTTCCATAAGCACGTATGACTATTTATGAAATACATGCCTACATTATATTTGTGAACTGGAGCTAGTGCCGTATCACCCTAGGTTATGACTGTCACATGATGAATATCACCCAACAAATTACCGATCCAATGCATATGAATTTATCTTATATTGTTTCTGCTAAGTTACTACTGCTATCGTTACTATTGCACTCGCTACAAAAATACCGCTAATACTGTTACTGTTGCTATTGATGTTGTCACTACTATCAAAACTATCATACTACTTTGCTACCGATCACTTTGCTGCAGATAATTAATCTCTAGGCGTGGTTGAATTGACAACTCAACTGCCAATACTTACAAATATTCTTTGGCTCCCCTTGTGTCGAATCTATAAATTTGGGTTGAATACTCTAGCCTCGAAAACTGTTGCGATCCCCTACACTTGTGGGTTATCATCCTCAGATATGCAACTTTTGTACTACGGTAAGCAACTTTCGGTTAGGCTGTGTACCATGGTCACCTATCATCCTAGTCTTCATTTGAGTTGCCTACGACGACTACCAAATTTCCTAGCATCACTAGTAAGTTGCCTACCATGAGCACCTATCAACTTTCACGCTGAACGAAGCATCTTGCTACTAGGTTGCCTATCGTGACTACCTATCAACTCAATCCTCTTATAAAGTTGGCTATCATGACTGTCATGTTGCCTAGCGTTACTTATGAAGTTACTTATGAAGTTGCCTATCATGACTATTTTTTCTTAGGCACTTTGGTGCCACAGAGAGGCAACTTTTGTGCTATGGTAAGCAACTTTCGGTTATGTTGTGTACCATGGTGACCTGTGATCCCAATGTTCTTTTTAGTTGGCTGCGATGCTACCAAATTGCCTAGCATCACTTGTAAGTTGCCTACCATGAGCATCTATCAACTTTGGAACTACGTACATGAAGCACCTTGTAGCTAGGTTGCCTCTTGTGACTACCTAACAATTCAATGCTCTTATAAAGTTGGCTATCATGACCGTCAAATTTTCTAGTGTCACCTATGAAGTTGCTTTCGACAAACTTTTTTCTCTTGCAACTTTGATGACATGAAGAGGCAAATTTTATACTAAAGTAAGCAACTTCCGGTTAGGCTGTGTACCATGGTCGCCAATCATTTGAGTGTTGTTTTGAGTTGGCTACGATGACTACCAAATTTTCTAGCATCACCTATAAGTTGTCGATCGTCGATACTCAGCTGCCCATCATGACTATGTACCTATCAACTCAATGATCTTATAAGTTGGATACCATGGCCATCAAGTTGCCTAGCATCACCTATGAAGTTGCTTTCGACAGACGTTTTATTCTCATCATGATAGACAAGTTTGATGCCATGAGGGGCAATGTTTGTAATACATATGCAATTTTCATCAGCATGCAACTAATTATCGATGGCATGCAACCAAGAGTCATCAGTAGGAAACTAAATAGCAATATCAAGCAACTTATCTGCCATAGTAGATGCCTAAAAATTAGCAGTGAAAGACAACCAAGCTTTGATAATAGGCAACTTCATAGTATTGTAGGCAACTTAAAGATGATGATAGGTAACTGAGCATCCGTTGATGGACAACTTACCCACCATGATAGGCAAAGTGAAAAGAATGTAGACAAATTTACTAGTACAAATTATAGAACCAAGTTGCTTCTGTGCACCACGGAAGTTGCCTTAAAAAAAGTTGCTTTGAATGTTGTGAAGTTCATCACCCAAACAACAGAAGTGGTGTGAAGCTGTCAGCCCCCAACCAACTTACCACTTGTCCACGTCTCTGGCAACACATGTCCATATCTTTGGCTACTCTAGTCCACAACTATGGCAACTCACGCGTGCGCTTCTCGCAACTAGCGCCCCTCGCCCATATTTCTGTTGGTTTTGCACGGGGATGGTCGCCACACCCAACCTATCCCCCAACGTGCTTCTCTTTCACCACTGCGCCTCCGCGTCTCGCCGTCATAACTACTCATCACTCCCGGCCACGAAACTCTATCTTCATGCATAATCACAACATGCATATTGATACACGACATGTAGAAGCTCCTTGAGGTCTCCACTGTACATTATGTACAACTCAAATGGCTTGCTTGTAAAACATACAACTTATCCATGTCTCGGGCAACTCGCATCTACTTCTCTAACAACTCAGGCCCCTCATCCATATTTTTGTGGGTTTATGCGTGGCGGTGGTCGCCACACCCAACCCATGTTGCAAAACATGCTTTTCCTGCGTGCGCCACCGCCCCCTCGCCCCTCCCATGTATCGTCGCTGTCACCATCCACCACCCCAACCATGAAACTCCACCGCCAAGCAAATCAACGATTCACCCCATCCAATCCACATACATCTTCCCCGCGCCTCTCTCCCCACCTCCAAACCATTATCTCAGTCTGCTCTTCCTCTGCTTGGTGGCCACAGCGCGGTCGATGTTCTGGACTTCACTCTTCCTCAGCTTTGCAGACTCGGTGCGGGCGGCGCACCGACCCCCCGCTCCCAAGAAAACCTAAATGCCTTCCATGCTTGTTTCTTCTGCACAAATCTGCTCACAACAGAAACTAAACAAAATCTGAATTTGTTGGGTGGCCTCGCTATGCACCAGGGCATCGTAAAGAAAGGTTAGCACATGCCCACTATGAAAGAAGTTTGTAGTATCACCGGGCAACTACCTAGTAAACTTTGGCAAGTTTTGGTCAATAGAAAACACAATGCACAATTCGCTCTCGCGTCTCTCGCAAATCGCCCCTGCTATAGAAGAGCTTGTAGTATCTCCAGGCAAATAACTAGTAAATGTTAGGCAAGTTTTGGTCGGTAAAAACTATACGTAACACATATAGGCAGATAATTAACAATGTTTAACAAGTTGGCACTGTATTCAGATGATGAAATTTGTTTTTAGTTGATTAGTGATACCTAACTGGACCAAAATCTTAACATGGGTTTTCTGAACTAATCAGGTCGAACATGTGCGCGCTTCATGCATATGCATACAAGCAGAAAGCAACTACACATGTAGTCATACGCAGCTACTGCTAGTATCTTCAGTAACAGTACTTGTCTTTGTCGAAAAATAACAATACTTGCAAAATAATCAGGGTGTCTTTGTGCTCTTAGAACACCAATGATGAACAACCACATGGATTCGTAAACTGAGCTATCTTCGAACAATTTCTTGGCTGGATTGATTCTCGTCGATGCTTTAGCAGTAGCGCCATGGCCGTTTCCTATCCATTGCGTGCATACGGCAGCTAGCACCAGTGCGCCACGTGGGAACGACCACCGCTCGTTTAAGAAAAAGGATTCCCCTGCTTTATATTATAAAGCAACAAACAAAGCATCCAACTGTTCGCACACGAACACGTCACCGTGTACTCTCGGCGTCGAGCGCGATACGCAAGACACGTCGCCCAAGGAGGCTCACCGGAAGCGCGATACGCAAGACAATCCAGCGAGCTCTTTTGAAGACCCGAAACCCCCATGCGGCCGGTAGAGACCCCATCTGGACGCACGGCGGTGATGGGCTACCCTAGGTCGATTCGTCCGCCCCTAGGACTTCGTAGATCGAAGCTCTCCGAAGCAAAGAACACCGATGAACGAGAAGCAGAAAACTAGGGTAGGAGATGAAAGTTTGTAGATGGGTTTTGCGATTATGTCTTGTTGTTCAATCGGCCGTCAACCCTTAGGTATATAAGAGGCGGATAGACTTTCCGTGCAAGTAAAACACTTGGATTTACGTCCAAACACCTAGTCAAATTCGGATTGGTTTTGTCCGAACTTTCCAAAACTGTTTGGTTTAAACTCGCTGTATCTTGCGGGTCATTTTTGTGGTGGTAAACGACCTCGGATGGAAACGAGTCCAAAAGCAATCTTGACCGTTTCGACGAGACGAACAACTTTCCTGTCGAACGTTTTTTGATCAAAAGTCATCTTGAGGGTCAAATCGCTCGTGCAAAACAGGCTATAATTCGCACTACCCATCAGACAGGGTGTCTGGTGGGCCGCGTCATTTTTTGCCTCGTGACAGAGCGGTATTCTGACGGTTTTAACTTTTGCATATGAACTCATATTGGAATGATTTTTATATTAAAATTGATCATTTCGACGAGACGAAGACAATCTGTGTACACCATTTTTCCATATGAGGCCGTCTTGGGGGCGTAATCAGCCGAATAGTGTTCTGAATACAAAATCTCAGTACTTCAAACACAATTTTGGCCTTAAAGATGAGATCGGCTGGCTATGGCCAAAATATCAAAGTTTCTTCTTTTGACAATACAGAACTTCTCACTTTGAGCACTTTTTCATTTGAGGTTATCTTAATTGTGTTTTTGACCATGCCAAAATTTGGTGTCAACACATGCCCCCTGTTTTTCGGCAAAACTTGCGTGCCGAAAAATAATTTGCGGTGTATTTGTTCTAAGGACGATGTCAACACTCCATCGGTCATTTATATTTCTCAGGGCAATAGTTATGTATCGGCCATGTTTATGCTAAGGGCGATAGTTATTTATCGGCCATGTCTTTGCTTAGGACGATAGTCATATATCGGCCCTTGCCTATCTAGGCTTCTTGCCACACACTCGGGTGATACTTCTTTAAATATTTGCCACTTAGAGCTCGAGGTAACAATGTGCCTTGTATGGAATCCACCAAATATGAGTTTCCAGGAACTACTCTTGTAATCTTAAAAGGACCTTCCCAACTACGAGACCACTTCTCGAATTTTCTATCTTTTGAACCAATTGATAGAATCACCTTCCACACGAGATCGCCAACTTGGAAATTCTTCAACTTGACCTTCTTATTGTAAGCTCTTGCCACCCTCAACTTATCTCTCTCTATGGCCTTCAAAGCAGCTAAACGTTTATCGGTGACTTCATCAATATTGTCCATCATCAAGTTATAAAAGTCCACGCTGATAAATCATTTTGTTTGGCTATTCTCAAAGCATTCAAATTCACTTTCACTGGTAAAACGGCCTCTTGACCATATACGAGCTCATATGGAGTACCTTTGTAGCACCATGCCTTGAGATTTTGTGTTCCTACAAAGCTTCGGACAGTGGCTTATGCCATCTCCTTGGATTATCCTCAATCTTCTTCTTGATGAGCTTGATTAATATTTTATTGCTAGACTCAGCTTGTCCATTGGATTGGGCATAATATGGGGATGAATTGAGCAACTTTATCTTATATGATTCGGCAAATTCTCTAACTTGATGTGACATAAAGGATGAACCTTGGTCTGTAGTTAATGTTTAAGGAATGTTGAATCCATGAATAATGTGCTTAGTTATGAATTGAATTACCTCTGTATGCGTCATATTTTTGAGCGGTATTGCTTCAGACCATTTAGTGAAATAATCAGTTGCCACCACCAAGAACCGATGCTCTTTTGAAGAAGAAGGATGAATCTCTCCAATAAAGTGTAATCCCCAACCTCTAAAAGGCAACGGCTTGATCATAGGATGTAGCATAGCAGCGGCAGCCAACTGAATATCACCAAACTTTTGACAAGCTTCACATCCTTTATAATACTAGAAGCAATCATTAACCATCGTCAGCCAATAAAACTCAGCACGTCGTAATAACCATTTCATCTTGGGAGCCTACTGATGAGTGCCACAAATATCTTCGTGGACCTCTCCCATAGCAACTCTTGATTGTTCCTCGTCCAAGCACTTTAAAAGAACACCATCTACCGTTCGACGATAGAGATCATCATCTCTCATTGTGTATTTGAAAGCCATACGCCAAACAGTCATGTCCACCCTTTTACTAGGATCACACAAATAATCAATAATGGGTTTCCTCCAGTCTTGATTTTCTCCCGCATTAAATATTTCATTAGTGGCCGAAACGGTGGGCTCCGATTCGGCCTCCCCTACATTGGCAAGACTAGACATCAGCCTTTCAGAAATATGAAACATGCCACGATCAACATGATAGCCGGATGCTTGTTGTGACAACTCATTTGCTCTCCAATTGTCATGTGTTGATATATGAGCAATGCTAAAATAATCCAAAACAGAAATTATATCCAGACATTTATCAAGATAAACATTGAGTGATTCATCAAAACATTGAAAAACTTTGGATATTTGCTGCACTACTAATAACGAATCACCAAAAGCCTCAATATGTGTAACACCTATGGCAAGCAACATCTCTAAGCCGAATAACAATGATTCATATTCAGCTTGATTATTTGTGCAAAAATATTCTAAGCGGCACAAGGCTTCAAAAACAGCACCATGAGGAGATATGTAAACAATACCGACACCTTGGTCGTTGCTACAAACTGAACCATCAAAATATAATCTCCATGGTACTAATGAGACGAGTTTTACATCAATATCATGTGTGTCATCAATCCGATGCTCAACACTAAAACTAGCAACAATTTGGCCTTTCATGGATTTCAGAGATTCATAAGCCAAATCATATTCAATTAAAGCATAAGCCCACTTGCCAATTCTACCACTAAGAATGGGCCTATGCAACATGTATTTGATGACATCGGTTTGACAAGCTATAATGCAAGTACTAGGCACTAGATAATGTCTCAATTTTGTGCAAGCATAATATAAGCATAAGCATAATTTCTCAATAAATGTATACCTTGTCTCGCGTCCAATAAGTGTCGGCTCAAATAAGTAATAGCATGCTCCTTTCCTTCGGTCTCTTGAGTCAAAACAACACCAATAACACCTTCCTCCGCTACAATGTAAAGTCTAAATGGCTCCCTGTGCCTGGGTGCTTTCATAACCGGATGAGTGCATAAATATTTCTTAATCATATCAAATGTCTCTTGCTGTTTTGCCCCCCAAGTAAAATCAACATCATTCTTTAACCGAAGGATAGGAGTAAATGCATCAACCTTCCCTGATAGATTGGCTAAGAATCTCCTCAAATAATTGACCTTGCCAAGGAATGTTTGCATATCTCTCTTGCATGTTGGAGCCTCTACTTTTTGTATAGCTTCTATCTTTTTGGGATCAATTTCCATGCCATCTTCATGAATAATGAAACCTAGAAACTTCCCAGCCGATACACCAAAGGCACACTTCAAAGGATTCATTTCCAGCCCATATTTCTTCATTCTTTCAAAAGCTAAATGCAAATCGGCTATGTGAGATTAAAAAGCATCCGATTTGACAACAATATCATCAATATTGACCTCAAGTATAACACCAAGTAAATCATGAAAAATTAAATTCATAGCCCTTTGATACGTGGCGCCGGCATTCTTTAATCCAAAGGTCATCACCGTCCACTCAAATAAATCAAGGAAACCGGGGCATCGAAAAGTTGTTTGTACATGTCCTCTTCGGCCATAAAAATCTGATTATACCCGGATTACCGTCAAGAAAGCTAATGACCTTATGTCCAGAAGCATCATTAATAAGCATATCGGCTATTGGCATGGGATACTCATCTTTAGGTGTAGCTCTATTCAAATATCTGAAATCAATGCACACCCTCAACTTGCCAGAGCCTTTCTTCTCTACTGGCACAATGTCAGAAATCCACTCGGCATACCTGCAAGGTCTAATAAAATTAGCTTTAAGCAAATGAACAATCTCTTCCTTGATCCGGTCATACATTTTTGGATTAAACTTTCTGGCCGATTGCTTGTATGGTCTAAAACCGGCCTTTATAGGTAACCGATGCTCCACTAGCTCTTGGCTTAAACCTGGCATCTCATGATATTCCCATGCAAAGCAACAAACATATTCTTTCAAGGGCTCGATCAACTTAGCTTTATGATCGGCTCTTAAATTTTCATTTACAAATGTCGGCCTAGGAATTGAACCATCTCCTATACCTATCTCTTCTAATGGATCGGCCGATGTAAAGCCTTGTCCTAATTTATCCATATCATCTAACTCTTCTATGGACTCATACATATCGTTCTCATTGGACCGATATTCTACAAGACGCTTTTGTAACCACTCTGAGTTAGGATCCATTTAAATACATCATACCTTGGAGCCGATTATCGCCAACCGGCTTTAAAGAAACAGGTACGAAACCACTTTTTGTGGCACTAAGAAAATCAAATTCTAATAAGTCGTGCCCCGTCAAGCAAGTAGCATTGGGATGTTGCCAATCCACCGATGCATCGGCCAAAGCAACACAGGCCGAATTATCTGCATGAATGACTTCTACTTCATCATCAACCCATTGAATCAAAAACTGGTGCATAGTAGACGACACACATTGGTTTGCATGAACCCAATCGTGGCCTAATATCACATTGTAGTTACCTTGCACCTCGGCGACAAAGAATGCGGTAGCCAAAGTTTTGCTTCCCACCGTAAGCTCCACATACATTACACCTTTGGCTTTAGTTTTCTCTTTGCCTTCAAATCCATTAAGCACCATGTTGGTCTTTATTAACTCTTCATCATGCAGCCCCAATTTTTTGAAGACCGAATATGGCATAAGATTCACCATAGCACCACCATCAACAAGCATTCTAGCAACCGGCGATCCATTAATATGACCTTTAAGGAATAATGGCTTCAAGTGCATCACTGGTTCTTTTGGCTTCTCGAATATAGCATTTTTAGGACCAAAATCTAGCTGAGCTACTTCTCCTTCTTCATCTATAGCACGAAATTCAGCGGGTAAGTAATACACCATAATAATATCCATACCTTCATGAACCGGTGTAGACTCATAATCAAGCATTTCATCTCCTTCCTCAAGCATGTGCATTGACACCAAAATAACTCCAAGGGAAGAGGAAGCAGTAGGCAAAGTGGACGATGTAATAGTAGCTGCATCATCCTCCATTGGTGGTGTAGGTGTTGCTACGATCAATGCAGAAGCTGCTATGTTTTCCTTTAGATTTGGCCTCCACACTTGTTTTGGGGGTACAATGGGACGACTCTCATTGAATAATGTATCCCTTAACTTTTCTGCTTCTTGTTCCTCCTTCTCATGACTCCTCATGTGCTGCAATCTCCTTTTTTGCACCTCGGTCAGACCGGAAGGACACCACTTAGGCTGAGTATATTTTGGATCCCTCGACTTGGCCTTGCTTGTGCTAGCTTCATGATCATTAGCCATGGGGCCTTGCTGGACTACAGCCACATCTTTATTAGAATCAACCAGATTATCGACAATAATCGGCTCTTTGATTATTAATTCTTTAGTGCCTATCATAATAGTTTAACCACTAGTACTCTTCTCCTTTTGCTTGCTAGGCTCTGAAATTTCAGCACTTGGTGATTTGGCACGCCACACTTGCCTGATGACCCTTTTTTTATCATCTTGCATTGGCCGATTGACACCATTGTTCAAATGGCCTCGCGTGGGATAAGTAAGCCTCTCATGAACGGGCCTCCTTGGTTTTGCCCAATGCTACCTCTTGAGCATGCGTTGGTTTTCCCTTGAAGAGGAAAGGGTGATGCAGCAAAGTACCATAAGTATTTCCTTCAGTTTTTGAGAACCAAGGTATCAATCCAGTAGGAGGTTACACGCAAGTCGCCTAGTACCTGCACAAACAAATAAGAACCTTGTAACCAACGCGATAAAGTGGTTGTCAATCCCTTCACTGCCACTTGCAAAAGTGAGATCTGATAGAGATAATAAGATAAATATTTTTGGTATTTTTGTTGTATAGATTGAAAAGTAGAGATTGCAAAATAGTAAACAAGATGCAATGTAAATAAAAGAGATATAATATGACGGAAAAGAGACCCGGGTGTCGTGGTTCTAAGTCTGACAGTAATGTAGGGGGGTAGGTATGGAGAGGCAGGATCCTAGCTATGGAGTAGTTGTATACGCAAGAGATTTACGAGTTCAGGCCCTTCTCAGATGAAGTAACAGCCCTACGTCTCGGAGCCCGGAGGCGGTCGACTGGATTATGTGTGTATGAGTTACAGGGGTGCAAACCCTTTACCCTGAGGAGGGAGGTGGCTTATATAGAGTTCACCAGACCCCTCCGGCCCTCAGTTATGTAGGGTTTAAAGTACATTAAGATCGGGCATTACTGGTAACGCCACAAATAAAGTGCCATGATGACCATAAAAGCTACTCAGTGACCGACCGTTTGCATGCAGAGTGACTTTAGATCTCCTGGCTATCGAGTGGTTGGCTTCACGGTCGAGTGTCTTCGAGTCTGTCAAGTGGAACACTTCTGAGTCGATTGACAGGTGGTTTCTTCTAGAGATGTCCTTGGGGAGGGTAGTTTGGACAGGCCCATGACCATACCCTAGGTACATAGCTTCATCATTAGCCCCCGAATGGATCGAGGTTTGAGTGGGGAAGGAGTTTAGAACTCTTCTGACCCATTTTGTGTGATATGAGTATATCTTGCTCTGGGTCTATGAACCTAAATAACGACACCAACTTCTTTTTCGGTCACCTTGGTCCATTCTTGGTTTCAGTCGAGTGAATTTCTTTACTTGCAAAGCTCCGAGTGACGGTGTGGAGGAGATCCTCCATCTGACAAGTTGTTCTGCTGCTCACAGATTTTGCGGGATTCTAATTTTGGGAAGTGCACGGGGCGGAGGAGGCCGCAGTAATCGGGCGGGATAAGGCGATGACGCCTCGATCTCTGCGCCACCTTTTTCGCCACGTATCGTGCAAGCAACTATTGCGGGATTTGACAGGATCATCTGGGCCTACAGGTCAGTCACTCGGAGGTAACTCCATATAAGCCGCTGGCCCAGGGTTTTTGAACAGTGCGCCTTCATTTTCCCCCTTCCTTCTCGAATTCCTCTGCCACCTCTGCTCTCGTCTCGGTGCCGTCGGTCTGTTCGGGCTTCGCCTGCGGCAATGGTGAAGGAGAAGACGGCGGCCCTAGAGCGCGCGAAGAAGGCGAGGGCGCAGGCAAAGGCGAAGAAGTCCGGTCAGGGTGGATCTTCCTCAAGGTCTGCCTTGCCACGGGGCTGGATCCAGGGCGACTGGATGCCCTCGGCGATTCGTCAGGAAGATCTCGATGACTTGGACGAGGGGGGATTCATCCCTCATGGATCCGCGTGCCTCCCGGGGAACGAGATCGAGCCGCAGCCTCTCGAGGGTGAGTGTGTCCTTATCGCCACTCATGTCGATCGCGGATTCTCCCTGCCCCCTCATCCTTTTTTCTGGAGTTTCTTGAACTTTTTCGGAGCGCAACTCCATCACTTCACTCCGAATTCCATCGTGTACCTTGCTGCCTTTGTGTCTTTCTGCAAGAATTTCTTGGGTTGCCGTCCTCATTGGGGCCTCTTCAAGCACATTTTCACTTGTCGTTCTTAGTCGGTTAAGAAAGCCAAGTCAGGTGACGATAGGACGCAAGTGATTCAGATGTGCGGGGGCCTTGGGATCCAGATGAGAACCAAAAGTTGTTTTCCAGCTATGACTCTTCCTGACTCAGTCCGCGGGTGGCAGTCGACCTGGTTCTACTGCAAAGACCAGCCGACTCCTGGACAGGCGACGGGTCTTGCCCCTTTCTCCCTGAACCGAGCAGAAAAACCTTCTTCTCTGAAAGTGACACCAGAAGAGAAGGCACAAGTCAAAGTGTTGGTTGGTCGAGTGGTTCAGCTTGTCCGTGACGGGGTGACTGGTATGGATTTGTTAGAGGTCTTCCTGAGGAGATGTATCCAGCCGCTCCAAGCTCATGACCATCCAATGTGGATGTATTCGGGTCTCGATGACACCACTCGGATTCACCCGGAAGAGGTCGACGAGGCTATGTTGGAGGGGTGGTTGTCAAGTGTCACAGGGAACAAAGACAACCCCCGAGGAGCCAGGAGGATTCCTCCACTCGACCAATCGTATGAAGTAGATAAGGTCCGATTCTGCATCTCTGGCCGTGGCCTTGCTTCCTTCATTCTGTTTGCTTGAAATCAGTCGACTAACTTTTGTCTTGTTTGTTGACTTCTACGCCACTACTGAGATGTACTCGATGCCCAACGGGGCGCAAGAACAGGCCGAGGAGGGAGAGGCGAGCGGAGGTGAAACTGAGGAGTGGCAATCTGATGGTGACGAGGAAGAGGATGACGACGGCTCCAGTGAAGAGGAGGAGGAGGAAGTCGATCCTCCTCGCACGGAAAGGCGATCCAAGCTCACCCACGACCCTGCGAGCAAGCGTGGCAAAGCGACTGCGCCCGTTGGGCAATCGTCAAAGCGCCCTCGGGCGGCTTCTCTGGCGCCGACTGAAAAAGCGCCAAAGCATCCACGAGCGGCGCCATCAAAGCCGCCGAAGGCCTTGCCCAAGATGAGAATGGCCATTCCCACCATTTCCGGGTAACAGCGGAACTTGTGTTTTCTCGTTTAGCACGGACGAACTCTTGGTCGACTCATTGACTAACCGACTGGTTTCTGAAATCTGCAGTGCTGCTACCTTCGAGACTTCCGCCAAGAACGAAGACCAGGAAATGGAAGACGCTGCCACCTCCAACCTTGGTACGCTCTCTGTAGTTTCACTTTTGGTCGACTGGATTTTAGATTTCAACTTTGGATTTTTCCTGTAGTTCCTCCTCATGTCATCGATCTCCCTGATGATGATGACGAGGCGCCACTGAGGTCGAGGAGGAATAGAAAGGTGTCGGCTGGCAAGACTACTCAGACTGCATCAGTGCCTGAGACATTGGTCCCAAAGGGTGGCAATATCACTCGGAACTCCATGTCCTACGCTGTGCCGCTGACGAGTGCCCGGCCTTCGTCGTCGACTGCTGACCCGCCCTCCCTTTTCGCCACACACCACGTCCCAGAGGACCAAGCGGGTGCTGCTAAGGAGGCTATACGCCAGGCGGGGATCATGATGGAACAGGTGAAGGCAATCCGGGAAGCCAGCCAAGCGGCCTATGATGCTAACTCAGTGATGTCTACTACACAACCTTCTTCTTGTAGACGTTGTTGGGCCTGCAAGTGCACAGGTTTGTAGGACAGTAGCAAATTTCCCTCAAGTGGATGACCTAAGGTTTATCAATCCGTAGGAGGCGTAGGATGAAGATGGTCTCTCTCAAGCAACCCTGCAACCAAATAACAAAAAGTCTCTTGTGTCCCCAACACACCCAATACAATGGTAAATTGTATAGGTGCACTAGTTCGGCGAAGAGATGAAGATACAAGTGCAAAATAGATAGTAGATATAGGTTTTTGTAATCTGAAATAATAAAAACAGCAAGGTAGCGAGCGGTAAAACTGAGTGTAAACGGTATTGCAATGATAGGAAGCAAGGCCTAGGGTTCACACTTTCACTAGTGCAAGTTCTCTCAACAATAATAACATAGATAGAACATATGACAAGCCCTCAACATGCAACAAAGAGTCACTCCAAAGCCACTAATAGCAGAGAACAAACGTAGAGATTATGGTAGAGTACGAAACCACCTCAAAGCTATTCTTTCGGATCGATCTATAAAAGAGTTCATACTAGAATAACACCTTAAGATACAAATCAACCAAAACCCTAATGTCACCTAGATACTCCATTGTCACCTCAAGTATCCGTGGGCATGATTATACGATATGCATCACACAATCTCAGATTCATCCAACCAACATAAAAGTACTTCAAAGAGTGCCCCAAAGTTTCTACCAGAGAGTCAAGAACGTGTGCCAACCCCTATGCATAGGTTCCCAAGTGTCACGAAACTCGCAAGTTGATCACCAAAACATACATCAAGTGGATCAATAGAATAACCCATTGTCACCACGGTTATCCCACGCAAGACATACATCAAGTGTTCATAAAAGACTCAATCCGATAAGATAACTTCAAAGGGGAAACTCAATTCATCACAAGAGAGTAGAGGGGGAGAAACATCATAACATCCAACTACAATAGCAAAGCTCGGGATACATCAAGATCGTGCCATAGAGGGAACACAAGAGAGAACACGAGAGAGAGAGAGATCAAACACATAGCTACTGGTACATACCCTCAGCCCCGAGGGTGAACTACTCCCTCCTCGTCATGGATAGCACCGGGATGATGAAGATGGCCTTCGGTGATGGGATCCCCCTCCGGCAGGGTGCCGAAACAGGGTCCCGATTGGTTTTTGGTGGCTACAGAGGCTTGCGGCGGCGGAACTCCCGATCTATCTTCTGTTCTGGAAGTTTTAGGGTACGTAGGTATATATGGGTGCAGGGGGTACGTCGGTGGACCTCCGGGTTGCTCACGAGGTAGGGGGGCGCGCCCAGGGGGCGCGCCCTCCACCCTCGTGGGCAGCCCGAGACTCCCCTGGCGTGCACTCCAAGCCCATCAGGTTGGCTTCCTTCCAAAATTAACTTCTCCAGTTGATTTCGTTCCGTTTTGACTCCGTCTGATATTCCTTTTCCTCGAAACACTGAAATAGGCATAAAACAGCAAATCTGGGCTGGGCCTTCGGTTAATAGGTTAGTCCCAAAAATAATATAAAAGTGGAAAATAAAGCCCAGTATTGCCTAAAACAGTAGATAAAGTAGCATGGAGCAATCAAAAATTATAGATACGTTGGAGACGTATCACTCAGCCCTTCAGAGCAACGTCCAGGTTAGTTGGTCACCGCTTGTTCTGTTAGGATATGCTATCTGAAGACTTTCTTTCCGAAGATCTTTGTATCTGTACACCCACTGGGTGTGTCGATTGAATTTTTGGATTGGTGGGGGCACGCTGAGTGCACCCACTGGGTGTAGTCCCCGAGACTATGGTGGACTACTGGCAGTCGACTGTAGTCTTTGTATTTTGAATTTCTTCACTCTAACTTCTTCACTTGGTCTGGTCGGACCATGTCGAATGGGATCTTGGAACCGGTGGGGGCACGCTGAGTGCACCCACTGGGTGTAGTCCCCGAGACTATGGTGGACTGCTCGTAGTCGACTGTAGTCTGAAGAACCTGTTTTTTTGGTAGAACATGATGAGACCAAGGCTGACTGCTGGCAGTTAGCTATAGAGCTATAGTTTTAGGATCATAACCTCTTTGTCTCTTTTCGTCCGACTGGTCGGACCAAGTCAGTAGAAGCAGTGGGTGCACGCTGAGTGCACCCACTGGGTGTAGTCCCCGAGACTATTGTTGAATATTTTGATTCGGTTGTAGTCTTAGAAATGTTACGGTTTTTCTCTTAGTCACTCGAAAGCAACCTATCTTTGATGTCTGTCGACTGACCCTTCGCAGAAATCTTGCGAGCTTGTGGCTCGCTATACTGAGTTGGAAAACAAACATATCCAGATCGACCTTGACTTGAAGTTTGTTCAGGAGAACTTTCAGAAGGCAAAGGACGAAGCAAAAGGTATAATTGGTGAGAACTTGACAACTGTCTTTATCTTTCTGCCCATTCCTGATTCTGATCTCATTGTCATTTTGCAGACAAAATGAAGGAGGCTCTGAAGAATAAGGACCACGACCTTGCCGAGGCACAGAAGGCGGCTTTGGACAAAATGAAGCTTGCGGAAGAAAAACTAGCTTCAGTCGGTAAACTTGAAGAGGGGAACACCAATCTGAAAGCTGCTCTCGATGCGGCCAACAAGGAAGTCAGCCGCCTGAAGAATGATAAGATAGCTCTGAATGACAAGGCTGGTGAACTGGTGGGGAAGAAGAATGATCTGGAGGATTATCTGGGAGGGCTCGCCAAGAAGTTATTCATCATGCTTGAGGGTAATCTCTCTTACCCGACTGACTTGTAATCATCGACTTATCGTAGAACTGCTGGTTTACCTTTGAATTGTGTTTACAGAATTCTGCCAAAACTTCGAGGAGGAGACCAGTCGAGTGGAGACAGGCTTGGACCCCATTAACTCTCTTGTGAAGGATGAAGCTGCTATGAACGTGCTCCGACTGGAGTCTCGTGTTGCTGGTGTGGTTGACTACCTACCTCGACTGAAGGTTGCGGCGTCGCGAATCGACATGACACTCTGGCTAGGAGAGATGCTTCAAAATGACCTCGAGTCTCTAATGACTCGACTGAATGAAGTTCCAGGTCGAGTGCAAGAATGGAAGAAATCTTCTACCAGGTGCGGCGCCGACGTTGCTCTGTCCCTGGTCCGTGTTCATTGCAAGGATGCGCGGGAGGAAAAGTTGGCGTCCATCAAAGTTGCCAATACCAAGAAGCACGACTTCCAATCTTTCATGGAGACCTTCATTGCTGCTGCCACTAGGATTGCTGACGGAATCGACTTGGACCAGTTTGTCGTGCCCTCCAGTCCTCCACCTGAGGAGTAAAAAACTTCTATGCTTCGTCTTAAATTTGCCTCGTAATGCTGAGTGGTTTTGTAACTGATAAGCTTTTACAGGCTTGACGCCTGAGCACTTTCGAACCCGTAGGATATTATCTGAACTTGGCTTATCGTTGAATATGCTTGCATTTGCCTTCGAGCGAACTTTGTTCTTCACTCGGAATATACTTTAGTGCTTGAGCCGCAGCTCTAAGGTGGAAAATCCAGTCGACCTGCACCTCATCGCTCTTGCAGGTAGGGATGGAGCACAGATTGTAGTCGACCTACGTCCTTGCGGATCGGGATGGAGCACATGTTATATTTGTGGAGTAGCTCCGAAGGAGAAGGCGGCAGTCGACCTGCACCTCGTCGTCCTTGCAGAGTGCATGTTGTATTTGTGGCGTAGCTCCGAAGGAGAAGGCGGTAGTCGACTTGCACCTCGTCGTCCTTGCAGAGCGCATGCTGTATTTGTGGCGTAGCTCCAAAGGAGAAGGCGGCAGTCGACCTGCACCTCGTCGTCCTTGCAGAGCGCATGTTGTATTTGAGGCGTAGCTCCGAAGGAGAAGGCAGCAGTCGACCTGCACCTCGTCGTCCTTGCGGATCGGAATGGATTTCATACTTAGGCGAGTACTGGACTGCAGCTAAGCCCCCGAGTGGGAGGGTTGCTCTCCACTCGGTAGGATTTTAGAATACTTAGGCGAGTACTGGACTGCAGCTAAGCCCCCGAGTGGGAGGTTTGCTCTCCACTCTGTAGGATTTTCAAATACTTAGGCGAGTACTGGACTGCAACTAAGCCCCCGAGTGGGAGGTTTGCTCTCCACTCGGTAGGATTTTCAAATACTTAGGCGAGTACTGGACTGCAGCTAAGCCTCCGAGTGGGAGGGTTGCTCTCCACTCGGTAGGATTTTCAAATACTTAGGCGAGTACCGGACTGCAGCTAAGCCTCCAAGTGGGAGGGTTGCTCTCCACTCGGTAGGATTTTCAAATACTTAGGTGAGTACTGGACTGCAGCTAAGCCTCCTAGTGGGAGGGTTGCTCTCCACTCGGTAGGATTTTCAAATACTTAGGCGAGTACTGGACTGCAGCTAAGCCTCCGAGTGGGAGGGTTGCTCTTCACTCAGTAGGATTTTCAAATACTTAGGCGAGTACTGGACTGCAGCTAAGCCTCTGAGTGGGAGGGTTGCTCTCCACTCGGTAGGATTTTCAAATACTTAGGCGAGTACTGGACTGCAGCTAAGCCTCCGAGTGGGAGGGTTGCTCTCCACTCGGTAGGATTTTCAAATACTTAGGCGAGTACTGGACTGCAGCTAAGCCTCCGAGTGGGAGGGTTGCTCTCCACTCGGTAGGATTTTCAAATACTTAGGCGAGTACTGGACTGCAGCTAAGCCCCCGAGTGGGAGGGTTGCTCTCCACTCGGTAGGATTTTCAAATACTTAGGCGAGTACTGTACTGCAGCTAAGCCCCCGAGTGGGAGGGTTACTCTCCACTCGGTAGGATTTTCAAATACTTAGGCGAGTACTGGACTACAGCTAAGCCCCCGAGTGGGAGGGTTGCTCTCCACTCGGCAGGATTTTCAAATACTTAGGCGAAACGGATTCGCAGCTAAACCTCCGAGTGAGAGGGTTGCTCTCCACTCGGTAGGATTTTCAAATACTTAGGCGAGTACTGGACTGCAGCTAAGCCTCCAAGTGGGAGGGTTTCTCTCCACTCGGTAGGATTTTCAAATACTTAGGCGAGTACTGGACTGCAGCTAAGCCCCCGAGTGGGAGGGTTGCTCTCCCCTCGGTAGGATTTTCAAATACTTAGGCGAGTATTGGACTGCAGCTAAGCCCCCGAGTGGGAGGGTTGCTCTCCACTCGGCAGGATTTTCAAATACTTAGGTGAAACGGATTCGCAGCTAAACCTCCGAGTGAGAGGCTTGCTCGTCACTCGGTAGGATTTTTAGATACTTAGGCGAAACAGATTCGCAGCTAAGCCACCCACTGGGGGATTTCTCACGAAAACGAAAGCAACAACAATCACTGGGAAAATTATAACACTCTTGTCTTTGATAAATAAACTACAGGGGTACTTTTTATTACATCTCATCCGAGTGAGAACTTAAGTATAAAAGGGGCGGAGCAGCTCCGCATTCCAAGCTCGTGGCTCATCAATCTGGCGATCGACATTGTAAAGACGGTACGCTCCATTGTGGAGAACTTTGGTGACGATGAAGGGGCCTTCCCAAGTAGGAGCGAGCTTGTGCGGTTTCTGTTGATCCACTCGGAGGACCAAGTCTCCTTCTTGGAAGGCTCGACTCTTCACGTTTCTGGCATGGAATCGACGCAAGTCCTGCTGATAGATAGTCGATGGGATCATAGCCATCTCTCTTTCTTCTTCTAGAAGGTCAACTGCGTCGTGCCGGGCTTGTTCTGCTTCATCTTCAGAGTAGAGCTCGACTCGGGGTGCATTGTGAAGCAGGTCACTCGGCAGAACTGCTTCAGCTCCATAGACCAGAAAGAATGGAGTTCATCCAGTCAACCGATTAGGAGTGGTCCTCAATCCCCAAAGAACTGAAGGAAGTTCGGCGACCCACGCGCCTGCTGCGTGCTTGAGATCACGCATCAACCGGGGTTTCAGTACTTTGAGAATTAGGCCGTTTGCTCTTTCTGCTTGTCCATTCGACTGGGGGTGAGCGACGGAAGCGTAGTCGACCCGCGTGCCTTGAGAAGCGCAAAAGGCTCTGAATTTGTCAGAATCGAAGTTTGACCCATTATCAGTGATGATGTTGTGCGGAACTCCATATCTGAATATCAACTCTCTGATGAAGCTGATAGCAGTGCGGGCATCAAGATTTTTGATAGGCTTAGCTTCAATCCACTTAGTGAACTTGTCGACTGCCACCAGTACATGGGTGAAGCCGCTCCTGCGAGTTCTCGGTGGTCCAACCATATCTAATCCCCAAACAGCGAAGGGCCAGACAAGTGGAATGGTCTTCAAGGCTGAGGCGGGTTTATGTGACATATTGGAATAGAACTGACATCCTTCACACTTGTCGACTATCTCCTTCGCCATTTCATTTGCTCTTGGCCAGTAAAACCCCGCTCGGTATGCTTTAGCCACAATGGTCCGAGAGGACGCATGATGACCACAGGTCCCCGAGTGGATCTCATCAAGAATTAACTGACCTTCTTCTGGTGTTATACATTTCTGACCGACACCAATCGCGCTTTCCCTGTAAATTGTCCCTTTATCACAGTAAAGGCCTTGGATCGACGGACGATCTGTCGAGCCTCTTCTTCATTCTCTGGGAGCTCTTTCCTTAGGATATACGCGATGTATGGCACTGTCTAGTCGGGAGTGATAACCAAAACTTCCATGATCAGGTCGACCACAGCTCGAACTTCAACTTCAGTCGGATCCGTGGCACTTTTTGGTTGCGGGGCTTCTTCGGTGAAAGGATCCTCTTGAACTGATGGTGTGTGGATGTGTTCCAAAAACACATTACTGGGAACGGCTTCTCTCTTGGAACCTATTTTTGGCAAATCATCAGCCGCTTGATTTTTCAGTCGGGGTATATGATGAAGCTCTAACCCCTCGAATTTCTTCTCCAGCTTTCTCACTGCATTGCAGTAACCAGTCATGGACGGACTTCTGACGTCCCACTCCTTCATCACTTGGTTAACCACTAAATCTGAGTCGCCATAGACCATGAGGCGACGGACGCCGAGTGAAATGGCCATACGCAACCCATACAAAGGTGCATCGTATTCTGCTTCGTTATTGGAGGAATCAAAGTGAATCTGGAGCACATATCTGAGCTTATCTCCTCGGGGGGACACCAACACTACCCCAGCACCGGAACCATTCAGCATCTTAGAACCATCAAAGAACATGGTCCAGTGCTCCGAGTGAACTTGAGTCGGCAGTTACTGCTTAGTCCACTCGGTGATGAAATCTGCTATTGCTTGGGACTTGATGGCTTTCTTTGCCTCAAACTTGATATCTAGGGGAAGGAGTTCAATCGCCCATTTTGTCACTCGACCGGTTGCATCTCTGTTGTGCAGAATCTCTGACAATGGAGCGTCGCTGATGACTGTAATGGAATGGTCAGAGAAGTAATGAGCAACCTTCTTTGTGGTCATATAAATCCCATATGCAACCTTCTGATAATGAGGGTATCTTTGCTTTGATGGGGTCAAAACTTCAGAAACATAATATACTGGGCGCTGAACCTTAAAGGCTTTTCCTTCTTCTTCCCGCTCGACCATAAGTACTGTACTGACGACTTGTCCCGTGGCTGCAATGTAAAGCAGCAAAGGCTCCTCGTTGATTGGGGCAGCAAGCACCGGCTGGATGGAGAGCAGGGCTTTTAGCTCTGCAAACGCTGCATCAGCTTCAGGAGTCCACTCGAACTTGTCTAACTTCTTCATCAGTCGGTAAAGAGGCAATGCCTTCTCACCGAGACGAGAGATGAATCGACTTAAAGCGGCCAAGCAACCAGTAAGCTTCTATACATTGTGCACATGCACAGGATGTTTCATTCGGAGTATAGTACCAACTTTTTCTGGATTGGCATCGATTCCTCGTTCAGAAACGAGAAAACCGAGTAACTTTCCGCCAGGAACTCCGAATGTGCACTTTGATGGATTAAGCTTGATATCATACCTCCAGAGGTTGGCAAATGTTTCAGCAAGGTCAGTCAGCAGGTCGGAACCTTTCCGTGACTTGACCATAATATCATCCATGTATGCTTCCACATTCCGACTAATTTGAGTGAGCAAACACTTCTGAATCATCCTCATGAACGTGGCTCCGGCATTCTTGAGGCCGAATGGCATGGTGACATAACAGAAGCACCCGAATGGAGTGATGAAAGCTGTTTTGATCTCGTCGGGTCCATACAGACGGACCTGATGGCAACCGGAATAGGCGTCTAAAAAAGACAGGCGCTCACATCCCGCGGTCGAGTCGACTATTTGGTCGATGCGGGGGAGAGGAAAATGATCTTTTGGGCAGGCCCAATTGATATGTTTGAAGTCGATGCACATGCGAAGTGACTTGTCCTTTTTGGGGACCATGACAACATTGGCGAGCCACTCAGAGTGGTAAATCTCTCGGATAAGCTCCGCTGCTAAGAGCCGAGCCACCTCCTCGCCAATGGTTTTCTTTTCTGGACGGCGGACCGTCGCAGATGTTCTTTGACAGGTTTCACTTTTGAGTCGACTCGTAAACGATGCTCAGCCAGCCCCCTAGCAACACCCGGCATGTCAGAAGGCTTCCATGCGAAGATGTCCCAGTTCTCACGGAGGAACTGGATGAGCGCTTCTTCTTATTTGGAGTCAAGTGTTGTAGAGATATGAGTCGGAGCAGCACTGGGGTCGGTCGGGTGAATGTGAATCGGTTTCGTCTCACCAGACGACTGAAACGCTGATTCCGTAGCGGGCTTCTTGGATCGCAACAAATCACTCGGGTCTGCAGTTTTCTGGTATTCCTGCAGCTCTACCACTGCCATCTGAGCATCGGCGATCTTTGAGCCTTTCTGAAAGCATTCTTCCGCCTTCTTCCGATTGCCAGTAATAGTGATCACACCTTTGGGACCAGGCATCTTCAATTTGAGGTACACATAACATGGTCGAGCCATGAAACACGCATAAGCTGGCCTGCCCAAAATAGCATGATAAGCACTCTGGAAATCCACAACTTCAAATGTCAACTTTTCTTTGCGGTAATTCTTGGAATCACCGAAAACCACTTCAAGAGCAATTTCGCCGAGTGACTCAGCCTTCTTTCCAGGGATGACTCCATGGAAACTCATGTTGCTGGTACTGAGTCTGGACATCGGAATGCCCATCCCTTTCAACGTCTGTGCATATAGTATATTTAGGCCACTGCCACCATCCATCAAAACCTTAGTCAGTCGAGTGCCTTCGACGACTGGGTCGACCACCAAAGCTTGCCTCCCAGGGGTGGCTATGTGTGTCGGATGATCGGACTAGTCGAATGTGATGGCAGTCTGAGACCATTTCAGATAACTGGGTATCGCCGGAGCAACCATATTCACTTCTTGGTTGATAACTTTCAGTCGACTTTTGCTTTCAACATCAGCAAAAATCATCAGGGTGGAATTGACATGGGGATATCCATCATCACTATCTTCTTTGTCATCAACTTTGTCCGACTCCTTTTCCTTATCTTTGGGCTGTTTTCCCTGGAATTGCTGGATCAAGAGCCGACACTGTCGAGTGATATGTTTCGGGTAAATGAATTTACCCTCCTCATCTTTCTTCGTGTGGATGTGGCATGGCAAATCCATCACGTCATTCCCTTCCTTGTCCTTCACCTTCTTACACTACAGGAATCTGGTACTTTGCCATCAGCCATGGCGGACGGCAAAGGCTAGGATGGCGGACGGCAAAGGCCTTTGCCGTCCGCCGCGGATGGCAAACAGTGACGGCAAAGACAGGGTCGGCAAAGGCCTTCTTTGCCGTCTGTTTTTTGCAGCGGACGGCAAAGAGGCCTTTGCCGTCAGTGGCGGATGGCAAAGGGCACGACTCTTTACCATCTGCTGGCAGATGGCAAAGGGCACGGCTCTTTGCCATATGCTGGCAGACGGCAAAGGCTGCAGGCTCTTTGCCATCTGTTGGCAGATGGCAAAGAGACCAAATAGGCATTAATTTTGTTTCTTCTTATATCAATTCATTTTCACAGAAAATCAAACACAATCAAACACAGACTATATGTATGACCAATATAGCATATCCAACACATATTACCAATACTCATGAACACATATATATCCAACACATATCCATGAACACATATCCAACACATGTTACCAATATATAGTCATGAGCACATATATATCCAACACATATCCAACAAATATTACAAGGAATGATCTAAAACTAAATATCTATTTTCCTAAAAACTATCTTATTACTAAGATCTTCTCTGGATCTTCTTCTTTTCTTCCAACCTGCATAACAAAAACACTAAGAAAGAGAGAATGGGTTAGGAGTAGAAATGTAGCATTTCACTTGGTGAAATGCAATGCTGTAGGAGCCAGTACTTGAGATCAAGATAATCTTAGTTAAGATCCTGATTTTCAAAGTGATCTTAATTAGAAAGCAAAATAGAGTAAACCAATACCAAAGAGCCAAAGAAGAGAACCAGTCAAGGACCCAATCAAGAAGCCACCACAATTAGCAGTAAGTTAAATGCCAACACAAAGACCACTATTAGTACTAGCTCCAGGAATTAAGTCAACTAAAAACTAGTGATTAAAGCCAAAGATTAGACTTCATCACCACAATCAGTTTTGTCTAGTGACAATAGGTACATGTCACTGTGCAACGCCAAAAACAAATCTCCAGGACGAGATATACATCACAACCAGCCAACTAGACCAAGTCCCAACACATCCAACCACCAGCAGCTTAGAAGAGATAACTATTAAGGAGAGCTACAGAAGACCTCAAGGTATACTTGAGGGATTATGTGCTCAGACATCCTGGAAGTGCCAGGGCTAGTTCATCACAGCACAGGGATAGTCACATGTAAATTAAGCCTAAGAGAGGGGGTCTCAGACCAGCATCACTGCCCAAATCAGATGTAGTATCTGTCTTATCAGTAGAAAACTAGGAAAGTAACAGCCAAAACCAAGTATAGTATCTGTTCATAGGCTATTAGAAAGAGACAAATAGGAATAGCCAAACCAAGTGGTATCTGTTCATATCAGTATTAGAAGTAAAATAACTAAGAACAAGTGAGTATCCGTTCATGAGTAAAGTAACTGACCAAAGTAACAACTCCAGGATCAACTACACAGAACAGAGCAGTACAGGAGTATATATAGTTCACAAATACACATAGATGGTCACTGACCAAAACCCTGACACAGCAAGAATCCATCACAGAGAGCTCCAATACAAGTTGATGCTCATCTACAGCAGCTAACCACAGCTAATAGAGCCTCACATCCAACAAGATCAAGAGCTATGCATTAGAGAGATCAGGAGGGGAGCAAGGAGAAGCTCACCAAAAGGAGTTGTAGCCGAAGCAGGATGCAGCCACACCATCACTATGGTGTGACCAACATCACAACCAACACCACCACAACAAGCCGGAGCTTGCCAGAGAGCACCACAACGGCGGCGCCAGTGAGAGCACGGGCACGAAGGCGCCAACCAGGGGCACCGCAGCACGGAGGCGCCACCCGGGGGCACCACCGCGCCACGGCACATCCAGCACAGCCAGAGGATCCTCACGGCGACCGGACCTAAATACGGTCCGTCCACTTTGGTTGCACATGCCAAATCAGCGATGAATGAGCTACTTTTCCCGCATAGCAAGCAAACACTCCATTCAATAGAAGAAAGGCCGGTTTTACAGAAGCAAAGATTAAAGGTAGAGTGTTCAGAAGCAATGAATGATCGATTTGGCATAAGCAGGACCAAACCAAAACCATGGCAGAAACTAAATTTACAACACATGATGATGCCTCCGAAGTAGACAAGGACAACACAAGTTTTACCTATACACAACACAACGATCACTATACGAAATAGTAAGCATTTATAGTTTCCTTGTGTTTGATTGATTGACACTCATTATTAACAAGTCAAGTTAAATCCCTGCAGCATATGTAGTAAGGACCCTATCAAATCGAGCTAACCACGGCAGCCCTCAAGCAGAGTAAACCGATTTATGGCACAATTATAAAAGTGAACAACTGAGTCCTCCTCAACCATTATTGCATATGCAGCAAAAACAAGATTGATAATTTTTCTTGTTTGGTTTAGAACTTGAGTGGACGGGTGCAAGGCAGGAAAATAAGAAATCCAAGAGGGGAGGAGAGGAGAAGGGGCGGACCTGGATGGTGTTGGGGCAGTGGTGGAGCTGCATCCTCCACGGCGTCCTTCCCGTCCATGGCGTCCTTCCCGTCCATGGCTTCCCGGCGTGATGGATCTGTGAGGGAGAGGAGACGCGACGCGGTGAGAAAGAGAGGGATGGATGTGACGAGGAGGAGTGAAGAGACTCACCTGAGTCACCGGAGCAACACCGGAGCCACGCCGGCGATGTGGTGGCCGAAACCCTAGCCGCAGGGGAGGGTCACGCGTGGTCGCTGGAGGACGCGTGAGTCAGATCTGGTCGGAGGGGATGGAGGAGCAGGGCGAGGGGGTCACGTGGGTGTGCTGGGCGGCGTCGAATCCCGTCGGAGCTCGCCGAAATCGGCCGCCGTAGGTGCTCGCGCGAGGGAGAGGGAGAGACGAGTGGGGGAGAGAGAGAGGGGAGAGAGAGAGGAGGTGGGGGCCGTGCGGAGAGAGGGGAGACAGAGAGAGGAGGTGGGGGTCAACGATTTTCTTTGTACCCGCAAAAAAAGAGATAGCCCCACCTCTTTGCCGTCCGCCAGCACATGGTAGAGATTCTTTGCCATCTGCTGGCAGACGGCAAATAATTGGCTGATGGCAACTGGCATCTTTGCCGTCTGACAGTTCTTTGCCGTCTGTTTTTTGCAAGCAGACGGCAAAGTGCCTCTTTGCCGTCCGTCAGCTGACGGCAAAGAACTGGCAGACGGCAAATAAGCTGATTCCAGTAGTGTTAGGGTTCCAAGATCCTTTGGGCTTTCCTTTGAACTTTCCTTGAGTCACGGCCAAGGCTTCTCCAGGAGCAGCGGGCTCGGCTTTCCGCTTCTGCTTCCGACTGGAGTTCCCTCCTCCGGTTTCATGGGCGACTGACTTGTGCTTGCCACTCCGGAGCCGATCCTCTACTTCACCATTGGCATACTTGGTGGCAATCTCCATCATTCGACTCAGAGACATGTCTCTGGTTCGACCGAATTTTAGGTTTAGCTCTCTGTACTTAACGCCTTCCTTGAAGGCACAGACTGCCTGGTGATCAGATACATTCTCTACCGTGTGATGCAACGTGATCCATCTCTGGATGTAATCTCTCAAAGTTTCATTCGACTTCTGCACACAAGATTGCAGCTCTGTCAACCCTGCTGGTCGCTTGCAAGTTCCTTCAAATGTTCTGACAAACACTCGGGCAAGATCTTCCCAAGTGTAAATGCTCCTGGGTGCTAACTGATTCAACCATGCTCTAGCCGAGCCCTCCAACATAAGAGGCAGGTGTTTCATGGCCACCTCATCATTGCCGCCGCCAATCTGAACAGCCACTCGGTAGTCTTCAAGCCAAGTATCAGGCTTGGACTCACCAGTGAACTTACTGACTCCAGTCGCCAACCTGGAGTTGGGAGGAATCACTGCAGCCCTGATGGCTCTGCTGAAACACTCTAGTCGTGAGACGTGTACTCTGCTGCTGGTGGGTACATCTCTGTCATGACCTTCTCGGTGAGCTCTGTTCCTGTCGACCAAACCTTGAACGATAATGGATCTCGCATCAAAGCCTGGTTCCCTGGGGTCGACTGGAATCCTTCGCCCAACACTGTGATGGCGTCCATCATCCTATTGTCGAGGCGCGTACAATCCACCCCTTGGGGGAGGGGTGGGCACTCGACGTCGATCATCACAATCGATTCGGTGATCATACTGCTCACAGTTCTTGTACTGATCACGCCGGTCTCCACGTTCCTCACGCCTCGGGGGCAATCTTGGGCTATGGGCCGACTGGACTGTATTTGTAGCGATGGATCTGCTGTGAATCCTATTCCGCGACTGTGATACAGCTGAATTTTGATCTCCTGCTGCCCGGAGTAAATCTCTGATCTGTAACAAGCCTCTGCCAGCCTCTGACTGGGAAGGCTGAATCGACTCTGCTATACGGGCTGCAGCTGCTAAATTCTGGATCGGAGTTCGATATACCTGAGTCGGTGGTGGAAAGAGTTGATGTTGACTGGATTCTGGAACCCGTTGCCGCGCACCCTCGTCGAGTGCTCGCTGAAGGTTCTCTAGTCGAGTGCGCTCAGCCAAGTTAGCCAAGCGCGCGTCCTCTAAGGCACGAGCTTCGGGGGTTTCTCCAACGATAGGAGTGTGCAGCGCATCCATGTTCCGGCGGCGAAGATCTTCCCTCTGCAACGAAGTGAGGGGCTCGGGGAGATATTCTTCATGGGCATGCGATGGATCGCCTCCTCCGTCGCCTCCGTCGGTGCGGGGAAAACCGGGAGGACTGCATGGCCCATCGACCATCAGAACCTCCGCCGCTGGATCACTGCTGTCGCACTCGGATGCAGTCTCTGCGGAGCCAGTCGAACAGGCCGTAGAGAGATTCGTCGGGCTCGATTGCCGCAACTTGGGGGGTGGCCGTCTGGCGAGCCACCGCGTGCCTCACCCACCGCTGAAGCCTTGACCGATCGGAGTGCTTGTGCCAGCGGGAAACAGGAAGGGAGGACGACACAGGTGCCGACCGATACTGGGTCGACGGTTGCCGCAGGAGGACGCCGCGGACGCACGCGCGAAAGTGCATCGCCCCGCGGACAGGGAGCGCGTCGATGTCGAGCGGAGCCTCCTGAAGCCAAGCGGAGTCGTCGGCGATGAACATGAGCGCGACGATACAGATCTCGCGGCCCTCAACCAGAGCTCCACCTGAAACCATGATGAAGGAGATCGGAAAAATCGCAACTTCTCCAATAAGTCGCTAAGACACCGGCCCCAAGGTGGGCGCCAACTGTCGTGGTTCTAAGTCTGACAGTAATGTAGGGGGGTAGGTATGGAGAGGCAAGATCCTAGCTATGGAGTAGTTGTATACGCAAGAGATTTACGAGTTCAGGCCCTTCTCGGAGGAAGTAACAGCCCTACGTCTCGGAGCCCGGAGGCGGTCGACTGGATTATGTGTGTATGAGTTACAGGGGTGCGAACCTTTTACCCTGAGGAGGGGGGTGGCTTATATAGAGTTCGCCAGACCCCTCCGGCCCTCAGTTATGTAGGGTTTAAAGTACATTAAGATCGGGCGTTACTGGTAATGCCACTAATAGAGTGCCATGATGACCATAAAAGCTACTTAGTGACCGACCGTTTGCGTGCAGAGTGACTTTAGATCTCCTGGTTGTCGAGTGGTTGGCTTCACGGTCGAGTGTCTTCGAGTCCGTCGAGTGGAACACTTCTGAGTCGATTGACAGGTGGTTTCTTCTAGAGATGTCCTTGGGGAGGGTAGTTTGGACAGGCCCATGACCCTACCCTAGGTACATAGCTTCATCACCGGGGGCCATAAGTTTCACTAGTGGCTTCTCTCAAGATATCATATCTTACGATGGGTGAACAAATTACCGTCGAGCAATTGATATAAAAGCGCATAGTTATGAGAATATCTAGGCATGATCATGTATATAGGCATCACGTCCGTGACAAGTAGATCGAAACGATTCTGCATCTACTACTATTACTCCACACATCGACTGCTATCCAGCATGCATCTAGAGTATTAAGTTCATAAGAACAGAGTAACGCATTAAGCAAGATGACATGATGTAGAGGGATAAACTCAAGCAATATGATATAAACCCCATCTTTTTATCCTCGATGGCAACACTACAATACGTGCCTTGCTGCCCCTGCTGTCACTGGGAAAGGACACTACAAGATTGAACCCAAAGCTAAGCACTTCTCCCATTGCAAGAAAGATCAATCTAGTAGGCCAAACCAAACTGATAATTCGAAGAGACTTGCAAAGATATCAAATCATACATATAAGAATTCAGAGAAGAATCAAATATTGTTCATAGATAATCTTGATCATAAACCCACAATTCATCGATCTCGACAAACACATCGCAAAAAGTATTACATCGAATAGATCTCCAAGAAGATCGACGAGAACTTTGTATTGAGAATCAAAGAGAGAGAAGAATCCATCTAGATAATAACTATGGACCTGAAGGTCTATGGTAAACTACTCACACATCATCGGAGAGGCTATGGTGTTGATGTAGAAGCCCTCCATGATCGATTCCCCCTCTGGCGGAGCGCCAGAAAAGGCCCCAAGATGGGATATCATGGGTACAAAAGGTTGCGGCGGTGGAAATAGGGTTTCGTGGTGCTCTCGGATGTTTTCAGGGTATATGAGTATATATAGGCGAAAGAAGTCGGTCATGGGAGCCACGAGGGGCCCACGAGGGTGGGGGCATGCCTACCCCCCCTGGGTGCGCCTCCCTGCCTCGTGGTCGCCTCGTTGCTTCCTTGACGTCCACTCCAAGTCTCCTGGATTGCGTTTGTTCCAAAAACGACTCTCCCGAAGGTTTCATTCCGTTTGGACTCCGTTTGATATTCCTTTTCTGCGAAACACTGAAATAGGCAAAAAAACAGCAATTTGGATTTGGCCTCCGGTTAATAGGTTAGTCCCAAAAATAGTATAAAAGTGTATAGTAAAGCCCATTAAACATCCAAAACAGATAATATAATAGCATGGAACAATCAAAATTTATAGATACATTGGAGATGTATCAAGCATCCCCAAGCTTAATTCATGCTCGTCCTCGAGTAGGTAAATGATAAAAACAGAATTTTTGATGTGGAATGCTACCTAGCATAATTCTCAATGTAATTTTTTTTATTGTGGCATGAATGTTCAGATCCGAAAGATTCAAGACAAAAGTTTAATATTGACATAAGAGTAATAATACTTCAAGCATACTAACAAAGTAATCATGTCTTCTCAAAATAACATGGCCAAAGAAAGTTATCCCTACAAAATCATATAGTCTGGCTATGCTCTATCTTCATCACACAAAATATTTAAATCATGCACAACCCCGGTTTTAGCCAAGCAATTGTTTCATACTTTAGTATTCTCAAACTTTTTCAATCTTCACGCAATACATGAGCATGAGCCATGGACATAGCACTATAGGAGGAATAGGACGGTGGTTGTGGAGAAGACAAAAAAGGAGAAGATAGTATCACATCAACTAGGCGTATCAATGGGCTATGGAGATGCCCATTAATAGATCTCAATGTGTGTGAGTAGGGATTGCCATGCAACGGATGCACTAGATCTATAAGTGTATGAAAGATCATCAAAAGAAACTAAGTGGGTGTGCATCCAACTTGCTTGCTCACGAAGACCTAGGGCAATTTGAGGAAGCCCGCCATTGGAATATACAAGCCAAGTTCTATAATGAAAAATACCCACTAGTATATGAAGGTGACAACATAGGAGACTCTCTATCATGAAGATCATTGTGCTACCTTGAAGCACAAGTGTGGTAAAAGGATAGTAACATTGTCCCTTCTCTCTTTTTCTCTCATTTTTTTTCTTTTTTTTGGTGGGCTTCTTTGGCCTCTCTTTTTTATTTGGGCTTCTTTGGCCTCTTTTATTTTTCATAAAGTTTGGATACTCATTCCAACTTGTGAGGGAATCATTGCTTCCATCATCCTTTCCTCACATGGGACAATGCTCTAATAATGAAGATCATCACACTTTTATCTACTTACAACTCAAGAATCTTAGAACAAAATATGACTATGTGGATGCCTCCGGCGGTGTACCGGGATAATGAATCAAGAGTGACATGTATGAAAGAATTATGAATGGTGGCTTTTCCACAAATACGATGTCAACTACATGATCATGCAAAGCAATATGACAATGGTGGAGCGTGTCATAATAAACGGAACGGTGGAAATTTGCATGGCAATATATCTCGGAATGGCTATGGAAATGCCATAATAGGTAGGTATGGTGGCTATTTTGAGGAAGGTATATGGTGGGTGTATGATACCGGTGAAAGTTGCGAGGCACAAGAGAGGCTAGCAATGGTGGAAGGGTGAGAGTGTGTATAATCCATGGACTCAACATTAGTCATGAAGAACTCACCTACTTATTGCAAAAATCTACAAGTTATCAGAACAAAGTACTACACGCATGCTCCCAGGGAAAGGGTTGGTAGGAGTTAACCATCGCGCGATCCCGACCTCCACACATAAGGAAGCCAATCAATAAATAAATCATGCTCCAACTTCATCACATAACGGTTCACCATACGTGCATGCTACGGGAATCAAAAAAATTTAACACAAGTATTCCTCAAATTCACAACTACTCAACTATCATGACCCAAATATTACCATCCTCATATCTCAAAACTATCATCAAGTATCAAACTTCTCATAGTATTCAATGCACTTTATATGATAGTTTTTATTATACCTATCTTGGATGCTCATCATATTAGGACTAAAATTTTAACCAAAAAAATTACAATGCTGTTCTAAATGACTCTCAAAAAAATATAAGTGAATCATGAGAGATCAATGATTTCTATAAAATAAAACCACCGTCGTGCTCTAAAAAGATATAAGTGAAGTACTAGAGCAAAATTATCTAGCTCAAAAGATATAAGTGAAGCACATAGAGTATTCTAATAAATTCCGATTCATGTGTGTCTCTCCAAAAGGTGTGTACATCAAGGATGATTGTGGTAAACTAAAAATCAAAGACTCAAATCATACAAGACGCTCCAAGCAAAACACATGTCATGTGGTGAATAAAACTATAGCCTCAAGTAAAGTTACCGATAGACGAAGACGAAAGAGGGGATGCCTTCCGGGGCATCCCCAAGCTTAGACTTTTGGTTGTCCTTGAATTTTACCTTGGGGTGCCTTGGGCATCCCCAAGCTTAGGCTCCTGCCACTCCTTATTCCAAAATCCATCAAATCTTTACCCAAAACTTGAAAACTTCACAACACAAAACTCAACAGAAAATCTCATGAGCTCCGTTAGTGCAAGAAAACAAACCACCACTTTAAGGTACTGTAATGAACTCATTATTTATTTATATTGGTGTTAAACCTACTATATTCCAACTTCTCTATGGTTCATACCCCCTGATACTAGCCATAGATTCATCAAAATAAGCAAACAACACACGAAAAACAGAATATGTCAAAAACAGAATAGTCTGTAGCAATCTGTAACTCTCGAATACTTCTGGAACCCCAAACATTCTACCAAATTAGGAAGTCCTAGGTAATTCGTTTATTAATATTCTTCAAAACGAATCAACTGAAAATAACGTTTCTGTGATTTATGAAAACTAATCTCGTGCGTGCAGAAGTTTCTTTTTTTCAGCAAGATCAAATTAACTATCACCGTAGGTTATCCTAAAGGTTTTACTTGGTACAAACACTAATTAAAACACAAAACCACGTCTAACCAGAGGCTAGATGAATTATTGTTACTAAACAGGTACAAAAATAAAATTGGGTTGCCTCCCAACAAGCGCTATCGTTTAACGCCCCTAGTTGGGCATAAAAACAAGAATAGATCTAGGTATTACCATCTTCGGTATTCAATTCATAAGTGGCTCTCATAATAGATTCATAAGGTAATTTAATTTTATTCCTAGGAAAGTGCTTCATGCCTTTTCTTAATGGAAATTGGAATCTAATATCTCCTTCTCTTATATCAATAATTGCACCAATCGTTCTAACGAAAGGTCTACCAAGAATAATAGGACATGAAGGCTTGCAATCTATATCAAGGACAATGAAACCTACGGGCACATAATTACTATTTGCAACAATAAGAACATCATTAATCCTTCCCACAGCTTTCTTAATGGTGGAATCCGCAAGATGCAAATTTAAAGAGCAATCATCAAATTCATGGAAACCTAGCATATCACACAAAGTTTTAGGAATCGTGGAAACACTAGCAGCCAAATCACACAAAGCATAGCATTCATGATTTTTAATCTTAATTTTAATAGTAGGTTCCCACTCATCTTAAAGTTTTCTAGGGATAGAAACTTCTAATTCAAGTTTTTCTTCATAAGATTGCATTAAAGCATCAACGATATGTTTGGTAAAAGCTTTATTTGACTATATCATGGGGAGAATTTAGCACGGATTGCAACAAGGAAATACAATATATCAAAGAGCAATTATCATAATTAAATTCCTTGAAATCCAAAATAGTGGGTTCGTTGCTATGTAAAGTTTTGACCTCTTCAATCCCACTTTTACCAATTTTTGCATCAAGATCTAAAAACTCCGAACCATTGGGATGCCTTTTAGCTAAAGTTGACTCATCTCCAGTCCCATCTTTATCAAAATTCATATTGGAAAACAAAGATTTAATAGGAGACACATCAATCACTTTTTGATCTTCATCCTTATTATCATGAAAACTAGAAGAACACGCTTTCACAAAGCAGTCCTTTTTAGCACGCATCCTAGCTGTTCTTTCTTTGCACTCATCAATGGAAATAATTCTCATGGCTTTGAGAGACTCATTGATATCATGCTTAGGTGGAATAGATCTAAGTTTCAAAGAATCATCTTCAAGAGAAATTCTATCCACGTTCCTAGCCAACTCATCAACCTTAGGCAATTTTTCTTCAAGCAAAGCATTGAAATTCTTTTGCGAAATCATAAATTCTATAACACTAGTCTCAAAATCAGAGGGCATCTTATTGAAATTTACATAAGAATTGTTGTAGGAATTACCATATTTATTAGAGGAATTACTAGGGAACGACCTAGAATTAAAGTTTCCTCTATACACGTTGTTACCAAAAAATTTCCTACCAACAAAATTCACACCCATAGATTCATTATTATTCTCAATCAAAGTGGATAAGGGCATATCATTAGTATCAGAAGAAACACTCTTATTAGCAAACAATTTCATAAGTTCATCCATCTTTCCACTCAAAACATTAATCTCTTCAATTGCATGAACCTTTTTACTAGTAGATCTTTCGGTGTGCCATTGAGAATAATTAACCATAATATTATCTAGGATAGCTTCTCCTAAAGTGATTTCCATAAAAGTGCCTCCCGCGGCCGAATCTAAAAGATTTCTAGAAGCAAAATTCAATCCGGCATAAAAAATTTGTATAATCATCCGTAAATTCAAACCATGTGTAGGGCAATTACGTATCATTAGTTTCATCCTCTCCCAAGCTTGTGCAACATGCTCATGATCAAGTTTCTTAAAATTCATAATATCGTTTCTAAGAGAGATGATCTTAGCGGGAGGAAAATACTTAGAGATAAAAGCATCTTTGCACTTATTCCATGAATCAATACTATTTTTAGGCAAAGAAGAGAACCAAGTTTTAGCACGATCTCTAAGCGAAAACAGAAATAACTTCAATTTAACAATATTAGTATCCACATCTCTCTTCTTTTGCATATCGCACAAATCAACAAAGTTGTTTAGATGTGTAGCAGCATCTTCACTAAGAAGGCCAGAGAATTGATCTTTCATGACAAGATTCAATAAAAGCAACATTAATTTCGCAAGATTCAGCATCGGTAATAGGAGCAATCGGAGTGCTAAGAAAATCATTGTTGTTGGTATTGGAAAAATCACACAATTTAATATTGTCTTGAGCCATAGCGACAAACAATCCAACACACAAGCACAGAAGAAACAAGCAAAAAGAGACGAACGGAAAAAGGGCGAATAAAATGGCAAGGGTGAAGTGGGGGAGAGGAAAACGAGAGGCAAATGGCAAATAATGTAATATGAGGGATAAGAGTTTGTGATGGGTACTTGGTATGTCTTGACTTGTGCATAGATCTTTCCGGCAACGATGCCAGAAATCGGCGAGTTGTCGAGAGATCAAATCCTGACTTGACTTGGCATAAGCCTCCCCGGAAATTGTGCCAGAAATCCTTCTTGCTACCTCTTGAGCATGCGTTGATTTTCCCTTGAAGAGGAAAGGGTGATGCAGCAAAGTAGCATAAGTATTTCCCTCCGTTTTTGAGAACCAAGGTACCAATCCAGTAGGAGGTTACACGCAAGTCGCCTAGTACCTGCACAAACAAATAAGAACCTTGCAACCAACGCGATAAAGGGGTTGTCAATCCCTTCACGGCCACTTGCAAAAGTGAGATCTGATAGAGATAATAAGATAAATATTTTTGGTATTTTTGTTGTATAGATTGAAAAGTAAAGATTGCAAAATAGTAAATGAGATGCAATGTAAATAAAAGAGATATAATATGATGGAAAAGAGACCCGGAGGCCATAGGTTTCAATAGTGGCTTCTCTCAAGATATCATATCTTACGGTGGGTGACCAAATTACTGTCGAGCAATTGATAGAAAAGGGCATAGTTATGAGAATATCTAGGCATGATCATGTATATAGGCATCACGTCCGTGACAAGTAGATCAAAACGATTCTGCATCTACTACTATTACTCCACACATCGACCGCTATCCAGCATGCATCTAGAGTATTAAGTTCATAAGAACAGAGTAACGCATTAAGCAAGATGACTTGATGTAGAGGGATAAACTCAAGCAATATGATATAAACCCCATCTTTTTATCCTCGATGGCAACACTACAATACAAGCCTTGCTACCCCTGCTGTCACTGGGAAAGGACACCGCAAGATTGAACCCAAAGCTAAGCACTTCTCCCATTGCAAGAAAGATCAATCTAGTAGGCCAAACCAAACTGATAATTCGAAGAGAATTGCAAAGATATCAAATCATACATATAAGAATTCAGAGAAGAATCAAATATTGTTCATAGATAATCTTGATCATAAACCCACAATTCATCGGATCTCGACAAACACACCACAAAAAGTATTACATCGAATAGATCTCCAAGAAGATCGAGGAGAACTTTGTATTGAGAATCAAAGAGAGAGAAGAAGCCATCTAGCTAATAACTATGGACCCGAAGGTCTGTGGTAAACTACTCACACATCATCGGAGAGGCTATGGTGTTGATGTAGAAGCCCTCCGTGATCGATTCCCCCTCCGGTGGAGCGCCGGAAAAGGCCCCAAGATGGGATCTCACGGGTACAGAAGGTTGCGGCGGTGGAAATAGGGTTTCGTGGTGCTCTCGGATGTTTTCAGGGTATATGAGTATATATAGGCAAAAGAAGTCGATCAGGGGAGCCACGAGGGGCCCACGAGGGTGGGGGCGTGCCTCCCTGCCTCGTGGTCGCCTCGTTGCTTCCTTGCCGTCCACTCCAAGTCTCCTGGATTGCGTTTGTTCCAAAAACGACTCTCCCGAAAGTTTCATTCCGTTTGGACTCCGTTTGATATTCTTTTTCTACGAAACACTGAAATAGGCAAAAAAACAGCAATTTGGACTTGGCCTCCGGTTAATAGGTTAGTCCCAAAAATAGTATAAAAGTGTATAATAAAGCCCATTAAACATCCAAAACAGATAATATAATAGCATGGAACAATCAAAAATTATAGATACGTTGGAGACGTGTCACCCAACCCAGATGAAAAGCATAAGGGGCCATTGGGGGCTGCCCCCATCCTCCATTGAAGTCTCCCATGTAGTATGGCGCATAGGGGGGTGGCGCCATCCATGGTCCCGGTGCCCATAACCCATATGGCCTTGCATAATGCTGAAATTCTTCCTGAGGAGGTGACCTTGAGCGCTTCAAATTTGATGACCGGTTAGAGCTAGAACTGGCTGCTTGATTGGCATACTTGGACAACAACATATCAAAAGTTGGCTTGATTTTCTTGCACTGCACTTTAGCTTCATTCGTCTTCCACTTGCCAACCTCTAGACTCTTGACATGAGTGTTCTCTTGCACTTGTGGTTGCCCCCCGAGTGTTGGATTCTTGATGGTGATCTTGATTATCTCCTTACCATCGGGTTGCTTGTCAAGCACAACTTGTCTCCCCAAGACCTTGTCGCTCTCCTTAATTTTCCTTGGCTCACCAATGACAATATTATTCTTATTAGTTTATTCGGCTATGCCTGGCCGAATTAACATCTTCTTCCCCTCCAAATCCATGGTGTTCATTGGGAAAGGCTGCTTATCAACTTGCATCTCAGAAAATTCAATCGTCCATCATTAATGGCCGATTGTATCTGTCGTCGAAAAACATTACAATCATTAGTAGCATGAGAAAAAGAATTATGATACTTGCAATAAGCACGCCGTTTCAGCTCTTCAAACGGTTGTAAAGTATGAGGTATTCTAATAATCTTCGCTTGCAATAAATCATCAAATATTCTATCACACTTAGCAATGTTGAAAGTAAATTTCATCTCTTCATCACGATTCTTTTGAATCGGCATTAAATCATTGCAAGTAAATGGTTTGGCCTTAGATGGCCAAACAAATTCAGCAGCATAAATATCACCCTCATTGCCCGAGTGGTCACTATCATACTCAACCATATTCATCTTAGGACGATTAGTTTTATATCTATGCACCTCTTTAAGATCTTTGCTTCGTCTTTCTTGAGCCAAAGCCCTTTGCAAGACTTGGTTGATATTTAAAAACTCATGTCCTTCTAGCCTTTCTCTAATGTGAGTTCTCAAACCACTAAGCACAAGATCAACCAAATCTCTCTCGGTTATCACCAAACTATAGCATCGGTTTTTTGTATCTCTAAATCTCTTGACGTAATCGGAGACCGATTCATCATGCTTTTGCTTAATCGATGTAAGATGAGATAGTTTAAGCTCATTGTCACCACTGTAGAAGTGATCATGAAACTTTTGCTCCAAGTGAAACCATGTAGTAATAGAACTGGGTGGTAACATAGAAAACCACGACAAAGCAGTATCGGTTAAAGATAAAGGAAAATAACGTACTTTCCACTCATCTTGTGAACTTGCCTCACCTAATTGTGCCAAGTATTGACTAGCATGCTCCCATGTAGCCTTTGTTCCCTCTCCGCTAAATTTAACAAAATATGGAACTTTATATCCGGGAGGACATGGCACGGCATCAAAAATTTCTAGATATGGTTTCCTGGAAATTCGTGGTTTAGGTAGTTCAATCCCACAATGCTCACGGAACACTCTAGACATCTCCTCTCTGACATTAGCAAAGATATCACTCGTATTGAGTGGCGTTGCGTGTGGTTGTGGCGCATGGTGAATATGATTTCTAATAGTTGGTACAGTGCTAGTCAGAAGAGATGGTGGTGTGTATGTTGAACCATAGTTCGGCAGCAATCCACTTGGACTTGCCGAACCATAACCTAGCAATGCAGTTGGATTCGCTGAACTTGGTATGTTCATGGCAGGATTAAAGGGTGGAGCAACAAGTTGGTTTGTCTGACTGGGATAAGAATTCAACGGCACTGGCGGCACCGATGAAATAGGCAAAGTTGGACTAAAGTTTTCCGCACTAGCAGACATACTGCCACTACCACTATATGATAGAGGAGTATTTTTTTGAGCAGTATTATTGTCTATGATAGCTTGGTAAATAAGATCATTATTCTGAGCAATAAGTGTAGTAATTTCAGCCGACTGTTCAGGAGAGAAGATTTTGCTTACAGTCGATTCTACCTGCTCATTCTGAAGAGGAGGGAAGTTGATTTCTTCAATTGAAGTGATGTTGCCTTGATGATCCTTTTTGACTTAGCAAGGAACTCCTGCATCTCCTTCTCTTCACGCGCCTTCTTGTACTCCTCATAAGCTTGGCGATATTCTGCCAATAATTCCTCAAAATTGGGCTTGATGATGTTATCAGCATCCACTTCAGATGGCTTGGGAAGATCGACCATGATGGATGATGATGATGATTGCTCTTTGTTCCCCAGTGGAGCCGCCAAAAAGTGTGTTCACACACAAACACGTCACCTTGTACCCTCGGCGTCGAGCATGATATGCAGGACACATCACCAAAGGAGGCTCACCGGAAGCGCGATACGCAAGACAATCCAGCGAGCTCTTTTGAAGACCCGAAACCCCACGCGGCCAGGAGAGACCCCATCTGGACGCACGGTGGTGATGGGCTGCCCTAGTTTGGTTCGCCCGCCCCTAGGACTTCATAGATTGAAGCTCTCCGAAGCAAAGAACACCGATGAACGAGAAGCGGAAAACTAAGGTAGGAGATGAAAGTTTGTAGGTGGGTTTTGCGATTTTGTGTTGTTGTTCAATCGGCCATCACTCCTTAGGTATATAAGAGGCAGCTGGACTTCATGTGCAAGGAAAAGACTTGGATTCACGTCCAAAACCCTAGTCAAATTCGGATTGGTTTTGTCCGAACTTTCCAATACTGTTTGGTTTAAACTGGCTGCATCTTGCGGGTCTTTTTTGTGGTGGTAAACAACCTCGGATGGAAACGAGTCTGAAAGCAATCTTGACTATTTCAACGAGACGAACAACTTTCATGTCAAACGTTTTTTTATCAGAAGTCATCTTCAGGGTCAAATCGCTCGTGCAAAATATGTTATAATTCACGCTACCCATCAGACAGGGTGTCTAGTGGGCCGCGTCATTTTTTGCCTCGTGATGGAGCGGCATTCCGACGGCTCTAACTTTTGCATAAGAACTCGGATTGGAACGATGATTATATCAAAATCAATCGTTTCGACGAGACGAAGACAATCCGTGTAGATCATTTTTCCATACGAGGCCGTGTTGGGGGCGTAATCAGCCGAATAGTGTTCTGAATACAAAATCTCAGTACTTCAAACACAACTTTGGCCTTAAAGATGAGATCAGATGGCTATGGCAAAAATATCAAAGTTTCTCCTTTTGATGATACAAAACTTTCTCGTTTTGAGCACTTTTTCATTTGAGGCCATCTTAATTGTGTTTTTGACCATGCCAAAATCTGGTGTCAACACCAACAAGTCAGTACAAAGTACAATCAAGTCATAAAGTCACACTGAGGGCACTGCAGGACAAGCCCCAAAAAGGCTAAAAAGACTAATCCGTCTCGGGAGGAGGAGGCGGTGGAGGCGGCGGTGGAGCAAAAGCCGATGTCGAGGACCGAACACCCGCAATGATGTTGGCGATGATGTCTCGGTCACGCTGCTTGCTAAGCGGTCTCCAAAGATGTAAGAAGCCACACATTTTGTAGATTGCATCAGTCACACGGCATGGAATCACACGTTCGATGACAAGTTTATTGCGGCAACACCATAATGTCCAAGCCAGGGTACCCAGAGCCACCCAGGTGGGTGGGCGACTAGGACCAGGGAGCCTAAGGACCTCCCCAAACAAGTCTGGGAGGTTGTCGTGGCACCAATTGCCGCCAATCACCTCCCGGAAACAACTCCATAGGAACTGTGCCGCCGGGCACCGGAAGAAGATATGGTTGTAGTCCTCCAAAACCAAACAAATGGGGCAGAGGCCATCCCCAGGTCCATTACAGTTTTGGACCTCCGAGCCCGAAGGAAGGCAGCCTCGGACCCATTGCCAGAGAAAATATGCGGATTTTCAAGAAGAGTTTGATCTCCCAAAGAACCGCTAGTTCTATCGGTCCCGGAGAGGGGACAATCGCCTGGTATAGGGACCTAGCTAAGAATCGGCCGCTTGGTTCGAGGTGCCAAGAGAGCAAATCATGCTCAAGGGAGGGAGGGTGGAGGGCAATACACGCAAGTAATTCATCCCATTGCTCGTGTTTCGTCACCCCGAAGGTGCGGCGGAAGGCAATAACTCCCAAGTCAGCTAGAGCCACAGCCACAGAAAGTTGTGGGTGGGCACAACTCGAGAATAACGCGTGAAAGCGTTCCGCAAAGGGTCGGTTCCCAGCCCACCTATCAAGCCAAAACAAGGTGCCGGATCCGGTGCCCACTTTAATGGAAGTCCCGATACGCAAGATCGGCATCAGACGGATCACCGCTTGCCAGAATTGGGACCCTCCAGAATGAGAGGCGATGGCCAATGGTTGCATGCAAAGGTACTTCGTGTGAATAATCTCCAACCACAGGCCTCCCTAATTGGTCTGAATATGCCAAAGCCATTTGGAGATGAGGGCAATATTCATCCGCTTGGATGAGATGACCCCAAGGCCCCCTTGGTCTTTGGGCTTACAAATCTCAGACCACTTCACCATGTGGTACTTCTGTTTATTATTATCTCTAGCCCAGAAGAATCTGGAGAGGAGCTTGGTGACCTCATGATGAAGGGATTCATGCAGACTATAGAATCCCATGAGGTACATCAATAGGCTAATAAGGGAGGAGTTCATTAGAATCACTCAAGCGGCCTTGAACAGCCATCTCCCCTGCCAAGGCTCCATCCTAGGTTGGAGCTTGGCGATTATTGGACGGAAGTCTTTCTCCAGAAGACGTGTCTCACTAATTGGCATGCCTAGGTAAGTGGTCGGGAAGGACCCCAATCGACAATTCAAGCGATTGGCGATTCTCTGGGCTTCTGCCTGAGAGTATCCAAGGACCATCACCTCACTCTTGGCAAAGTTAATCGTAAGGCCTGACATTTCCTGAAAGCAGAGGAGGAGGAATTTGAGGTTCTAAATATCCTCGTCTGACCCTTCCACCATCATAAAAGTGTCATCAGCATACTGGAGGTGTGTCAGACCTCCATTGCCCACAAGATGAGGGAAAATCCCCCTAATGTGACCGGCCTGTTTGGCCAAATCTAAGATCCAAGCTAGCGCATCAACCACAAGGTTGAAGAGAAATGGGGAGATCGGATCACCTTGCCGAACTCCCTGGCCAGTCAAGAAGTAAGGCCCAATCTCCCCATTAACGTTCACAGCCGTGCGACCACTCGTCACTAACTGCATCACCCGGGCTACCCAGTGGGAGTCGAACCCATGCTTGAGCAATACTTCCCAAAGGAAGGACCAATGGACTGTGCCATATGCTTTATGAAAGTCAATCTTGAAGAACACCGCGCGAAGGTGCTTGCTCTTGACCTCATGGATGACCTCGTGGAGAACAAGGATCCCATCCAGAATATACCCGCCTTCCGTGAAGGCCGACTTGTTCGGATGGTGAATTAGGGGAGCAATCAAGGCCGCCCTAGTGGTGTACCCCTTGGCCAGAACCTGAAAGATGACATTAAGAACTGTAATAGGTCGAAACTGCCTGATATCAGCGGCTCTCGGCACCTTGGGGATCAGGGAGATGATCATGTAGTTAAGCCAGGACACGTCTAATGTTCCCCTAGAGAACTCATGGAACAGGTCAAGGATAATCTCCTTGACCATTGGCCAACAAGCCTGGAAAAACGAACCGGCAGGCCATCAGGGCCCGGAGCTGAGGCCGGATTCATGGCTTTGACAAAAGTCTCCACCTCCAAGGCATCAAAAGGGGCGAGAAGGGCTGCAGTCTACTCCGGGGAGATGCGCTAGTCTGCCGGCCAGATGTCGTCAGCAAGGGCTATCCCAATAAGGCGCCCCACAAATAACGATTTGTAGAAGTCGTCCACGAGCGAGCGAATAGTCGGGGGGTCCTGAAAGAGCTGACCTCTGTCCCATAGGAGGGGAATGGAGTAGCATCTCCGACGGCCATTAGTGATGGCCTGGAGGTAGGCCGTGTTAGCATCACCAAATAGCACCCAATTGAAAGACCCCCGTTGGCGCCAAAACTCCTCCTCCTTGGAATAGATCTCCATGAGAGAGTCTTCCAGATTATACCTATGAGTCCACTCTTTAGCGGAGATCCCTGAAATATCTGCGCAAAGGTCAAGGGCTCGGATCTCCTCGAGGAGGGAGGCCTTTTGGACCCGAAGGTCCCTCCCAATGTTAGCACCCCATCCTTTCATGAACTGTCTGGATCGCTTGGACAGATGATGACATTTGTCCAAGATCGACATCCGCCTATGGGGCTCGGCTAACACCAAGGCCCAATGAGTCTGGACAGCAGCCACAAAGCCCGGCTGCCGGAGCCAGAATGCTTTGAAATGAAACCGAGGGGGGTCGGGGTCTCTCATCCCTAGATGACAAAAGAAGAGGGACGTGGTCGGATCCAATGCGAGTGGTAGCCTGGAGAGATGCCAAAGGGAACCGAAGTTCCCAGCCGGGGGAAACAAACACCCGATCAAGCACACTAAGGGTTGGGGACACTTGTCTATTGGTCCAGGTAAATCGCGCCCCCATCCTGTCCAGCTCCAAAAGGCCTAAGTCCGCAACCCAGTCGTTGAATCGACGAATCTCCGCAAGATCGACCCGCGCGTTGCTCTTTTCCGTGGCAGAACGGAGGAGATTGAAGTCTCCCACAACCACAACTGGGAGGGTCGCGGAGGCAATCTTGGTGTGGAGCTCGGCCAAGAAAGCGGCCGAGCGGCTATGGTCGGCTGGGCCATAAACCACGATGATCTCCCACTTGAAGTTCATATCACACTTCCAGACCTCCATGCTGACGAAGTGGGATCCACGATCCATGGATCCCACCTCAAAGGTGGCATCATTCACACCTAAAAGGATGCCACCGGAGTGACCTGTCACTCCACTAGATGGCAACCAGAGCCATGCGAACAGAAGTGTGCTAAGACGCTCAAGTTCTACGAGGGATAACTCAGTACGCATCGTTTCTTGGATCGCAACTACATCGATGGACTCATAGTGCATGTACTCAATGAGCTGCATACGGCGGCCATCGTGACCGAAGCCCCGAAGGTTCCAAAATAGAGCGTGCATGATCACTCGCCTATGGGGTCCTCCCTGGACCCTACGGTAGAAGTGGCACTAAGGGCCCGACGTAACTGGGCAGTACGAGAACGCGTCTGACCACGGATCTCACTCAGGTCGTCCGCAAGAAGGCCCCGACCCCCAGCCCGACGGGGCATGGGAGGGGGGACCTCCGCAGCTGCTGCCACCTCACGAGCCCTAGTGGCCGCGAGATGGCCCTCCAGAATCTCCTTGGCCTAGAGGGACGCAAGCTGCTCTAAGACCGGACCCTTCTCGCCATGGAAAACTATACCCGAGTCGGTTGCAACCTTGTCCAGGTGGCCAAGCGGGACACCAGCAAGAGCAGAGAAAGAATTGACGCAAATATCATCAGAGTCGGGACAAGGGGCCTGGGAGTCGGACGGACCTGTGTTGAGGTTGCGGATGGCGGCGCATCGCGATGCCTTCTCCACCGCGGTCGGCGAGGCCCCCGTCAGCCGAGGAACCGCCTCGAGCCGGGCACTCTTCTGGGCCGACGAGGCTGGGGTAGAGGCCGAGCGGTGGCGGCCCCGGGACTTGGGAGGCCTAGACGATGTGGGAGGGGAGGGGACCGTGGGACCGTACTCTTGGGTAGCCGGCGCCGCGGGGTCCTCCCGGGCGAGCACCGGAGAAACGAGCCGCAGGGAGGATGGGGGACGCCTCTCCAAGCTATCCCAGCTAACATCGCTCCCCTCCTCGTCACATAAGGACATCAGTGCAGGGAGGAAGGGAGGAGGGAGGGTGGCACCAGGAGGAAGGGTGGCAGCCTCATCGAGCATGGCTACAAATAGCCTCGATGTCCTCGGACTCCTCCCCGGGGCAGGTGTCGAGAGCGCCAAGCCCCGAGCCGTGAGTAGACGAGGGGTGGTAGGAGCCAGCTGGGGGAGGATCCTCCTCAGGATATGTCGAGTCATCGCCGGAGGCCTTAGAGCGAGGAGAGCTGCTGCAGGGACGACGGGGGGAGCCCTGCGGGGCAGTGCCCCCGACGCCAGGACCCAGCTCGGGGTCGGCACCACCCCCCTCATCCGGGTTGAGGGGATCGCTGGGAGTCCCACCCTCCACCGAGATGCGAAGGTCATAGCCAGCGTCGTTGAAGAACATCATGATCATCGTCTTGAGCTTGGAAGGGTCTGGAGACTTGATCTACACCTGAACAGCCGGGCCCATGGACAGAGAGGTGCCGTCGACTGCCACAAACTTGCCCAACATGTGGGACAAGCCACGGATGACTCCCTCGACCCTAGCAGCTGGAAGGAGCCCACGGATCTGCACCCCCACCATGGACAGGGAGGCCACCGCGAGCGGGTCCACGGTCGGGACCGAGATGCGGACGGAGAGCTGGTTGAGGGCGAGCGTGAGTCGGGCGTTGTGGGTGTCGTAGCGAAGGCTGACCGGGTCGGGAAAGACCGTGGTAAACTCCCAGTCTGAGACTGGGGTCACCTCCCAATCCCAGTTCGGGTTAAACAGGTGGCAAAGCTCCTCAGAGATGATTGCCGCGGAAGCCGTCCGGCCATCCAAGACTGAGATGAGTGCAGTCATGGGTGGGGTGGCCCGGGCCTCGGGGAGGTCCATCTGGAAGAAGCCTAAGTCATCCAAGGCGTAACCAAACAACCCAAGAGACCCAGCAGGCTGGTGGTCCGGACAAAGGGCAGCGGGATGATCCGTCTTCTTGCAGAGATAGCACGCGGGAGGCATGGTGCAGTCACCCTGACAATGCCCGGCCACCCCACAATTGAAGCAAGTGGCCACGGCCACGGCCGAAGGGGGCGGCGTAACCACTGGTGGGTTAGTGACCGACAAGGCAGGGCCACCCGGTTGGGGTTGAGAACCCCGCTTCTTCTTCTTAGTGAATGCCTCCTGACTGTTGCGGTTGTTGTTGTTGTTGGGGTCGGTCGGGGGGAATTGGGCTTGGCAAGGGGGAGGATCGTAGCACCGCGGGGGGGGAGCCGGCGCATGCTCGTAGCGAGGCGGAGACCGGGAGCGGCGGGGAGGAGAGCGACGGTCCCGATCCTGTCTGCGGCCACTCCACTCCTTGGGAGACCGGTCACGGCCCCGAGAGGAGCGCCAGTCGGCGTCGGCGGCCGCGGTTGGCCCCTTGCTGTGGAGCAGGCCATCACGGAGCTCGGCCTCCCGCCGGGAGCCCTCCGGCGAAGCACGGTGCGACTCCACCGGCAGAGGAGCATCCCGGCCACCAGCACAGCGCTTGGAGCGGGGGGCCCATCCCCAGCATCCCGGGTCATGGCAGGAGACAACGCAGAGGGAGGGGAGGAGGCGCGAGGGGAGGGAAGGGCGAGCTCGGGCGGCGCAAGGGGGAGTCGGGAGGAGGAACGGAGCGACAACCCAGCGACAAACCCTAAAAAGGGCATCGGCCGGTTGCCCAACTGGGCTTAGGCTATGGCCCGAGGGGGAAGATCCTAGCAGAAGCGGGCCCAGCTGCAAAGGACACAGACGGCCCAGCAGCCTCCGCCGTCCCAGACAGCCCATTAGGCCCGGGTCAGCCCAGATCGTCCAAAGAGGAAGGAAGGGAAGGAGTTAGGGTTTCCCGGGCGGTCACCACCGCCGCCGCTGCCACCGGGATGCTGATCGGCGCCGCCGCGGAGGGGCGAAAGGTGCGGAATTTAGGCCCCCGGGGAATGGCCAAGGCCTCCGCCACGCGAGTCTGCAGCGGCAACGCCGCACTGAGGAGCGATTCCAGCGATGGACGGCGCCAAGAGATCACCACACGGCTGACGTCCGACCTTCCAGCCACCCCCAAGTGTGGGCTCGGGCCCCTCCGCCACGTCGGATAGTAGCGCGGCGCGCGTCTGGCAATGGAGAGGAAGGTGGTGCACGGTGGGTGCAAGGCCGCACCGGCGGAGGAAGGGGGAGGAGGGGAAGCAGGGTCGTCGAGGCAGTCAATCCGAGCTCCGTTGCGGTGAGCTCTCCCAGTCGGTCGCCAAACCGCGGGGCTGCCGGGGTAGACACGAGGCCGACGCAGCAGTCGCGGCCCGGTCCTCCTCGGTCGCCCAATCTGCCCAGCAAGGCCGGCAAGGCAAGGAAAGGGCAGGGGCCGAAGAGCCAGCCCGCAGCGATGGGAGGAGGGGGGCGGCGCGCAGGGAAGGGTGGGGTAGAACGAGAACGGGGAGCCGGTGAGAGAGGATGGCAGAGGGGAGCCGGCGAGGTGGGAGCTCCCGGTGACGGGCTCGGGCGTTGCCGTGGTCGCCAACGGAATCGCCATCGCTCCACTTGCCAGACTCTTGGCCCTTGTGCCCTCACCACCGCTCGTTTGGGCATCATTGCTGAATGAATCACACCCACGCTAGCCACATTGGTACGGGCTAAGGGTTCTGTGGGCAACAGGAGAGAGGCGAGTAGCGAAACCCTTAGCAGGAAACTTCACGAAATTATTAGTGACGGCGATAGGCCTAAATTGCAAAATCAATTAGGCCCCCTTGACCTTAGGAATGAGAGTAATAACAACATAGTTAAGATGAGAAATATCCACTATCCCCAAACAAAAGCCCTGAATGATCTTGCAAACCAGGGGCCAAAGTTGCAGCCAGAACTTCCTAAAAAGGAATAGAGAACCGTCTAGGCCCGAAGCCGAGTTTGAATTGGCGGAGTAAATCACCTCCCAAATCTCCTCCTCGGAGAGAGGGAGAAGAAGGGCGTCATTGTCAGCCCTGGAGATCTAGAACAAGCATCCCACGGAGATGAAGAGATCGAGAGGCCGGACACCGGCTTAGCAGGAAGAAGGGATGAGAAGAATTCAACCACATGTGAAAGGATAAGATCCTCATCAGAAACTCTAACACCATTAATAAGGAGGTTGTCGATCGAGCAACACCTTCTCCTGCCATTGGCAATAGTGAAAAAGTACGCAGTCAGGGCGTTGCCCTTAAGAGTCCAGTTCAAGGTGCCCCTCTGGCGCCAGTAAATCTCAGCCTGGTGATGCAACTACATCAAGGTCTCCTCTAAACCATACCTAGAAAGACAATCCCTCTCCGAGAGGCCATGGCCATCAGCCGCATCATCCAATGTAGTGATCTGTGCCTCCAGGTTAGCTTTCTCTCTGTTGACACCAGATTTTGGCACGGGCAATAACTTAATTAATATGGCCTCAAATGGAGAAGTGATCTACATAGAAGAGTTTCGTATTGTCCATATGAAGATCTTTGAAGTTTGGGCCATCGCCATCCGATCTCATCTCGAAGGCCGAAGTTGTGTTTGAAATACTGAGATTTTGTATTCAGAACACTATTCGGCTGATTATGCCCCCAAGACGGCCTCATATGGAAAAACATTCTACAGGAATTGTCTTTGCCTCGTTGAAATGATCGATTTTGATATAAAAATCATCCAGATCCGAGTTCATATGCAAAAGTTAAAGTAATCGGAGTGCAGCCCTATCACGAGGCGAGATGTGGCGCGCCCCACCACACGCATGTCTGATGGTAGCACGAGGGAATACCCTGTTTTGCGTGACCGATTTGACTTTTAAGATAACCTCTGATCAAAAAACATTCAACATGAAAGTTGTTCGTCTCGTCGAAACGGTCAAGATTGCTTTTGGGCTCGTTTTCATCCCAGATCGTTTACAACCTTAGAAATTAAGGGATAATTAGATTTATGCCCCTAGTTGTGTCCCACTCGTCTGTTTTAGCCCTAATTCCCAAAAGTCACCGGTTCTGTCCAAGTCACTTTGCTCCTCTTATGCTTTTTCCCTTTGACCGTTGGACCGTCAGTTTGAAAATTTTATAACTAATTCATACTAAATCAGAAAAATGCAAATAAGATACCAAAATGTTCAGAAAAACATCACCTATATGTCAGTGTCATTTGCATTCATGAAAAAAGTGTTGGAAATTGCACATCTGAGTTTTAGCTCTTTTGATACCACCATGAATAGTAAACTCTAAATTTTTTTGAAAACATTCAAAAAATATGGTGGCAAAGAACGACAAATGTTCTAAGTGCTTGTCAAGTTTCATCAAGAAATAACATTTGTGTGTGCCGCGGCAAAAAAAACAATCAGCACTCCAAAATAGATTATTTTTTTGCCATGACTTCCACGAATGTGATTCCCTAATGATACTTGGCAATCACTTAGAACATTTGTTGTTCTTGGCCACCATATTTTTTTGAATTTTTTTTTGAATTCTTTTAGAGTTTACTATTCATGGTGGTATCAAAAGAGCTAAAACTCGGATGTGCACTTTCCAACACTTTTTTCATGAATGCAAATGGCACTGACATATAGGTGATGTTTTTCTGGACATTTTGGTATCTTATTTGCATTTTTCTGATTTAGTATGAATTAGTTATGAAGTATTCAAACTGACAGTCAAACGGTCAAAGGGCAAAAGCATAAGAGGAGCAAAGTGACTTGGACAGAACCGGTGACTTTCGGGAATTAGGGGTAAAACAGACGAATGGGACACAACTAGGGGCATAAATCTAATTATCCTAAAATTTAACTGCAAGGTACAGTCAGTTTAAACCGAACAGTTTTGGAAATTTCAGACAAAACCAATCCGAATTTGACGAGGGTTTTGAACGTGATTCCAAGCCTTTTCCTTGCATGGGAAGTCCAGCCGCCTCTTATATACCTAAGGGGTGATGGCCGATTGAATAACAACACACAATCGCAAAACCCATCTACTTTTTACCCTAGCTTTACATCTCTCCCTGATTATTTCTCTCTCGTTCTTCGTTCATTCTTCGTGTTGAAGGGCAGCGATCCTCGAGGCTCTAGGGACGGGCGAACCAGCCTAGGGCAGCCCATAGCCGCCGCGCGTCCAGACGGGGTCTCTCCTGGACACGTGGGGTTTCGGGTCCTGAAAAGCACCCGCCGGATTGCTTGCGTACCGCGCTTCCGGACGGATCTCCTTCGACGTGAGCTACGGTGCATCACCCTCGGTGTTGGAGGTGCACGGTGACGTGTTCGTGTGTGAACACACTTTTTGGCGACACCATTGGGGACGAAAGATCGAGAATCATCATCAACCATGTCTAATCTCGCCAAGCCCTCAGAAGTTGACGCTGATAACATCATTAAGCTCGGTCTTGATGAACTATCCAATGAACATCGCCAAGCCTACGAAGCGCGCAAGAAGCAGCATGAAGAGGCTTTTGAGGTGCTCAAGAAGAAGCGCGAGGAGGAGGATTTGGAAGCGTTTCTTTCAAGTTTCAAGAAGGACCATCAAGGCAACATCACTTCGGTTGGAAACGTCAATTTTCCTCCCCTCATCGATGAACAAGATGTAATCACTATGAGTAAAGTTTTTCTCCAGAGCAAGTGGCTGTGATTGGAAGTCTTGTTAGTAAGGGTAATGTGATGGCATACAATTCTTTTGTGGCTAGTGCTAATGCTCAGGAAAAATATGCCTCCATCATCTAGTGGTACTGTTGGTATATCTGAAAACCCTAGTCCAATTTTACCTACTTCATCAGCACCACCTATGCAACAACAATATAATATGCCGTTGAATTTTTACCCTACTCAAACCAACCAGCTTGTGGCTGCACCTACATACCCTAATCCTATTATGAGTGTGCCCAATTCGGCGTCAATGCCGAATCACTTTGTCACACCACCCATAGGCGCAAGCATGTTTGGTTTTCCACCAAATTATGGTTCGGCGCCCATCCCACAAGTTGCACCAATAACTAGTACTCAGGTTGCTCCTATGTCATTGCCACAAACATCTTCATCTACCTCGGATCCAATTTTAGCTAAATTAAGGGAGGATTTGCATAAGATGTTTCTAGAAACTTTCGGAAACGAGCCGAAAGTAAAGAGTCGTGTGTATCAAAAGCCTTACCCTGAACACTTCGATGCAATTTCTTACCCTCAAGGTTATAAGGTTCCTGATTTTGTTAAATTTAGTGGTGAGGGTACGAAAACAACTTGGGAGCATGTGAGTCAGTATCTAGCATAGTTGGGTGAAGCAGGTTCCACAGAAGAGTTGAAAGTGCGTTTATTTCCCTTGTCTTTAACTGGCACCGCATTTTCATGGTTTGCTGCTTTACCACATGGCTCAATTCTCTTATGGTCGCAATTAGAGCAAAAGTTTCATGATCATTTTCATAGCAGCGATAATGAGCTAAAGTTGTCACATCTTACATCGGTTAGGCAAAAACATGATGAATCGGTCACCGATTATGTCAAGAGATTTAGAGACATAAAAAGCCGATGTTATAGCTTAGTGATAACTGAGAGAGACTTGGTAGATCTTGTTCTTAATGGTTTGAAAACTCACATTAAAGAGAGGCTAGAAAGCTATGAGTTTTTGAGCATTAATCAAGTCTTACAAAAAGCTTTGGCTCAAGAGAGTCCAAGTAAAGAGATTCATAGGTCTACAACCGATCGTCCTAGAATGCATATGGTTGAACACAATGATGATAATTCGGACGATGAGGTTGATGTTTATACTACTGAGTTTGTTTGGTCCTCAAAGGCCAAACCTATACATGCAATGCTCTTAAGCCGATTCGCAAAAATCGTGATGAGGAGATGAGGTTTACATTTGATATATCTAAGTGTGATAAATTTTTTGATGCTCTCTTGCAGGATAAGATTATTAGAATATCACACACCATACCGCCGTTTGACAAGCTGAAACGGCGTGCTTATTGCAAATACCATAATTCATTTTCTCATGCTACTAACGATTGCAATGTTTTTCAACGACAAATACAATCGGCCATTAATGATGGACGATTGAATTTTGCTGAGATGCAAGTTGATAAACAACCCTTTCCGATAAACACCATGGACTTGGAGGGAAAGAAAATGTTAATTCGGCCTAGCATAGCTGAATCTGCTAATAAAGATAATGTTGTTATTGGTGAACCCAGGAAAGACAAGGAGGGCAACAAAGTCTTGGGAAGAGAGGTTGTGCTTGATAAGCAACCGATGGCAAGGAAGTATTGAAGATCACCATAGAAAATCCCGCACTCGGGGGGCAACCACAAGTACAAGAATATACTCATGTTAAATTTATCAAGCCCAAGAATTCAGAAGCTGGCAAGTGAGGAAAGAGTGAAGCTAAGCGCAAGCAAATGAAGCCAACTTTTGATATGCTGCTATCAAAATATGCAAGTCAAGCGGACGGTTCTAGATCTAATCAGCCATCACATTCGAAGCGTTCAAGACCGCTTCCGAAGCAAGAGTTTTGACGCTATGCAAGGCCATATGGGTCATGGGTGCCGACACCATGGATGTCACAACCCTCCTATGCACCATATTACCTGAGAGACTTCAATGGAGGATAGGACAGCCCCTAATGGCTCCTTATGCTTTCCATATGAGGTGGACAACACCTAGAAGGCCTGCTCGCGAGAGGCTTTATTATCCCACCCAAGGCTGTTTGAGTTATGGAGCTAATCGGCCAACAAAAAATTCTCCAAGTAAGGCCAATAAAAAGTGTGGTGTGTTAAGTCACCTAATGCGGAAATTTCAGAATGCGACAAGAAAAAGGAGATCAAAAAGTCGGTTGTTGGTAATCTGGCTACTTCTAATGGTGATATTGTTATTGTTCAGCAGGGTTCCATGGTTGATGATCATGAGGCAAGCACAAGCAAGGCCAAACCAAGGGATCCCAAATATACTCAACCTAAGTGGTGTCCTCCCGGTTTAACTAAGACCATGAAAAGGAGATTACAACGCATGAGGAACCACGAGAAGGTAGAACACAAAGAGGAGAGGCAAAGGGACGAATTGTTTAGTGAAATTCAGCCCATAGCACTCACAAAACAAGTGTGGAGGCCTAAACAAAAACAAAACACAGCTGCAGCAACACCTTCACCACCAAAAGAGGATGATGCGACCCCTATTTCATCGTCCACACTACCTGAAACATCCACTTCAATTGAGGAACCTTTAAGCCCAATATACACATTGGGAGATGAAGACGAGATGGTGGATTATGAATCTATGCCGGTTTGGGAAGGTATGGATATTAATATGGTATATTACTAACCTGCAGAGTTTCGTGCTATAGGTGAAGAAGGGGAGGTAGCCCAACTGAATTTTGGTCCTAAGAAAGCTATTTTCGAGAAGCCAAGAGAACCGGTGAAACAATTGAAGCCATTGTACCTCAAAGGTCATATTAACGGATCGCCGGTTGCTAGGATGCTCGTTGATGGTGGTGTTGTGGTAAATCTTATGCCCTACTCGGTCTTCAAAAAGTTGGGGTTAGATGAAGATGCATTGATGAAGACCAATATGGTACTTAATGGATTCGAGGGTAAAGAAAAGACAGAGGCCAAAGGTGTGATGTGCATGGAACTCGCCGTGGGAAGTAAAACTTTGACCACCACATTCTTCATCGCCGAGGTGCAAGGTAACTATAATGTTATGTTAGGTCGTGATTGGGTTCATGCTAACCAATGTGTGCCATCTACCATGCATCAATTTTTAATACAATGGATCGATGATGAGGTAGAAATCATTCACGCGGATAATTCGGCTTGTGTTGCTTCGGCCGATGCATCGGTGGATTGGAATCATCCCGATGTTACTTGCTTAACAGGGTGTGACCTCTTGGAGTTTGATTTTCTTAGTGCTACAAGGAACGGGTTCATTCCCATCTCTTTAAAGCCGATTGGTGGTAATCGGTTACAAGGTATGATGTGAACCAGAAGTTAAAATCAATGGCCGATATAAAATTATCGCCCTAAGCATAAACATAGACGATACATAATTATCATCCTGAGAAAAATAAATGGCCGATGGAGTGTTGACATAGTCCTTAGAAAAAACATCGTGCAAGTTATTCTTCGGCACACAAGTTTGCCGAAAAACAGGGGGCATGTGTTGACACCAGATTTTGGCACGGTCAATAACTTAATTAATATGGCCTCAAATGAAGAAGTTATATACATAAAAGAATTTCCTATTATCCATATGAACATCTTTGAAGTTTGGGCCATCGCCATCCGATCTCATCTCGAAGGCCGAAGTTGTGTTCGAAATACTGAGATTTTGTATTCAGAACACTATTCGACTAATTACGCCCTCAATACGGCCTCGTATGGAAAAACATTCTACATGAATTGTCTTCGTCTCGTCGAAAGATCGATTTTGATATAAAAATTATTCAGATCCAAGTTTGTATGCAAAAGTTAGAGCAACCGGAGTGCAGCTCTATCACGAGGCGAGATGTGGCGCGCCCCACCAGACGCATGTCTGATGGGTAGCGCGAGGGAATACCCTGTTTTGTGCGACCGATTTGACCTTTAAGATGACCTCTGATCAAAAAACGTTCAACATGAAAGTTGTTCGTCTCGTTGAAATGGTCAAGATTGCTTTTGGGCTCGTTTCCATCCGAGATTGTTTACCACCTTAAAAATTAACTGCAAGGTACAGTCAATTTAAACCGAACGGTTTTGGAAAGTTCGGACAAGACCAATCCGAATTTGACCAGGGTTTTGGACGTGATTCCAAGCCTTTTCCTTGCACCGGAAGTCTAGCCGCCTCTTATATACCTAAGGGGTGACGGCCGATTGAATAACAACACACAATCGCAAAATCCATCTACTTCTTACCCTAGTTTTACATCTCTCCCTGATTATTTCTCTCTCGTTCTTCGTTCGTTCTTCGTGTTGAAGGGCAGTGATCCTCAAGGCTCTAGGGGCGGGCGAACCGGCTTAGGGCAGCCCATAGCCGCCGCGCGTCCAGACAGGGTCCCTTCCGGACACGTGGGGTTTCAGGTCCTGAAAAGCACCCGCAGGATTGCTTGCGTACCGCGCTTCCGGAGGGGTCTCCTTCGACGTGAGCTGTGGTGCACCACCCTCGGTGTTTGAGGTACACGGTGACGTGTTCGTGTGGGAACACTATCTACAAACCTCCGCCTGTCTATTACGAGTCCAACCTCGAAGGAATTTATGGAGCGAGTAAGAGCAGTTGTGCCAGTCGTCCATGGGCCCAAAAGATCGTCTATACGAAGAAAGCAACGAAGTGATCTTATTAGCGATCAGCTCGCCGAAACCATCAATCAAAAGCCAGGAGGCATCAAACTGGAAACGGGAAGAAGTAGTAGGATTGTCCAAGCCCGGGTCTAAAATGAGAGAAGTGTGGTCATAGCATCTCCAGTCGTTGCCCCCCCCCAGGACGCATAAAAACCGCCCCCTGGGGGCGAGCCGGCGATTCGTTCGGCACTGGGGGCGGTTTTGCGCCCAGTCGTCGCCCCCATCTCGCCCCCAGGCGCCAATGTTGGCCCACTTTTGAAGCCCCATTTCGGCGAAAAGGGCCCATATGGGCGAGAATAGGCCCATATTCGGCGTGGTTCGCCATGGCTCGGCGTTCAATTATCAAAATAAATATTTTTTATCACATATTTCATCATAGAAAAATCAAATAGTTCAACAAAATAGTATAACAACAAATAATTCAATACAAATTATATATTTCAACAGATAAAAACTCATATTTCATCACACGTCACGCCCGGCGTCGCCCTTGAGCCTCCATAGGTGCTCTATCAGATCTTGCTGCAGTTGATGATGCACCTATGGGTCTCGGATCTCCTGACGCATACTGAGGTACGCAGTCCAGGTTGCTGGTAGCTGGTGATCAACTTGGGCAAGAGGACCCTGCCTGTGGTATGGTTCAGTGTCAAACGCTGGCTCTTCCTGCTCGCTCCCAATGATCATGTTGTGCAAGATGACACAGCAGGTCATGATCTCCCACATTTGATCTTTCGACCAGGTCTGAGCAGGGTACTGGACAATAGCAAATCGAGATTGGAGCACACCAAATGCCCGCTCAGCATCCTTCCTGCAAGCCTCCTGAATCTTCGCAAACCAGGCGTTCTTGCCTCCAGGCACAGGGTTTTTGATGGTCTTCACAAATATCGACCATCTCGGATAGATGCCATCAGCTAGATAGTACCCCTTGTTGTAGTGCCGCCCATTGATCTCGAAGTTCACCGGAGGAGAATGACCTTCAACAAGCTTGGCAAAGACAGGAGAGCACTGCAGCACGTTGATGTTATTGTGAGTTCCTGGCATACCAAAGAAGGAGTGCCAAATCCAGAGGTCCTGTGTGGCCACCGCCTCAAGTACCACACTGCAACCGCCCTTGGCACCTTTGTACATCCCCTGCCAAGCAAATGGGCAATTCTTCCATTTCCAATGCATATAGTCGATGCTTCCAAGCATCCCAGGAAATCCTCTTGTTGCATTCTGTGCTAGGATCCGAGCAGTGTCTTCCGCATTGGGTGTTCTCAAGTATTGTTGTCCAAACACTGCCACCACTGCCCGACAAAACTTGTAGAAACACTCTATGCTAGTGGACTCGGCCATGCGCCCATAATCGTCATGTGAGTCACCGGGAGCTCCGTATGCAAGCATCCTCATCGCTGTCGTGCATTTCTGGATCGAGGTGAATCCAAGTTTGCCGGTGCAATCCATCTTGCATTTGAAGCAGTTGTCGAACTCCCGGATGGAATTCACAATCCTGAGGAAAAGCTTTCTGCTCATCCGATAACGGCGCCGAAATGTTCTGTCACCGTGAAGTGGAGCATCAGCGAAGTAGTCGAAGTAGAGCATGCAGTAGCCTTCGAGACGATGCCGGTTCTTTGCTTTCACCCGCCCCGACTCCGAGCCACCTCGCCGCGGCTTTTCATTGCTCGCCAGTAGCTGGGCGAGGGCGGCGAGCACCATGAGATGCTCTTCTTCCTGGACGTCGACCTTGACTTCATCCTCCAGCAGCGCGGCGAGCACTTCCTCGTCATCTGAGTCCATCGCCGAGGCAGGCAAATTGCCGAACACCTTGCGCCTGGTGGGCGTGCACCCGCCGCTAAACTGCCCCTCCGCGGCCGGAAACGGTGGTCGGAAACGCCCAGCTGTTGTCGGAGGGGCTGCCGCAGCGAACCTCTGCTATTTTTTCGGCGGGGAATGGCTATCTACCGGTGAAGGGCGGCGGGCGGCGCTGGGATATAGCTAGTGGCGGCCGAGAGCGCGGGGGGTGAGAGGCGAGTCGGGGAAGAAAATCTTGCCTTTTCACCTGATGGCGTGGGCCACCGCACTTTTCCCTTGCGCCGGAGCCCCCAAGCACCCCCAGCGCGCCAGGTTCGGCCTGCGGCCGCCGGGCGGAAAAAAAGGGCCGAACCTGCGCTTTTCGTCATCCTGGGGGTGCGACTGGGGTGTTTTTTTGGCGCCGACGCCAAAAAGTTGCCTGGGGGCCTGTTGGGGGCGCGGCTGGAGATGCTCTCAGATCCAACGATCGCAACTGAGCTACCATCGTACAATTTCTTGGCTGGATTGGTTCCCGTCGATGCTTTAGCAGTAGCACCATGGCCGTTTCCTCTCCATTGCATGCATACGGCAGCTTAGCACCAATGCGCCACATGGGAACGAGCTTCGCTCGTTTGGGCATCATTGCTGAATGAATCACACCCACGCTAGCCACATGGCCGCTGCCGGCGAACTACATGGGGACGACCTGCCGCCTGCCGGCATCCTCCAGCTCCACCCCATGGCCGCTCTTGTGTCGTTGTGCTCGCGAGCTCACTCCCGTTTCACCTCACCGACTGCATCTCTCCCGGCATACTCCATGATCTGGTGCTTCTACCATGAACAAGGCGGGAGGCCAGGGAATACGAGGAGAATCAAATCGAGGAGGAGGAGGCGAGAATAGCAGTGGTGGCTATCCGGTGTTGGCGACAACGAGAAAGAGAATGGGGATCAGGAGTAATGGCATAGTAGCCGTGGCCCGTGGGGAGATGGACATGGATGTCGCAGCGGCCGTGGAGGCGCTCAAGGAGCTTACAGGTGACGACGCCCGCGTCGTCAGCTCTGCCCACATTAGGCGCCATGTCCTCTGCGCCACCAGCACCGCTAGGACGGGGGACGAGGAAATCTTTGTAAGAGTAGGGATCGGGATTGTATAACAGGAGGAGGATCTCTCTGGTTCAATCGGTTACAAGATTACATGAATTGGGGAAACGTAGCTAGGGTTCTTGAGCGAGAGGGAAAGGGGATCGGTAGCCGTCGTGCCTTCTGATCCACTGGATGGGTAGCCAGCCAGTGGGAGTGGCTTAAGTAGTAGTCGCAGTCCGTGGGCTTCATTGGGTCCACTTCGGCCTAGTGTTACGCGGGTTGGGTGTGGGGACCGATTCTCCGGGTATTTATTTCCAGAAAATGGCCCTTGTGCTCACCAGCCCCAGGATAACTGTTAGCTGATGAGGCACCAACTTGATACAGAAATTCCAAGCAAAATACAAAATATGTAGTACAAGACCATTCTGGTCTGTGAGTACAACAAAAGGTTTCTAGTGTTTGGTGGCGGAAGCGGTTTGTGGATCATCAGTGTCTTTGAGACTCCCAATTTCCACAGGAACAGCTGACCAGGATAACTCCTATCTTCGCGAGGCTACTATCTCTGTTGCTTAGGTTCTGGGAATGTCACCATGATCGCTCATCTCCGCGCAAGAAAATCTGGCCAAGACAATAGCCAGGGACAAGCAAGTGAGTACTTTGAATGTACTCGCAAACATTATGAACACAGGTATGATGTAATAACGATGTGCTGAAAATATTTTATACTCATGACGTTAGTCACAAAAGATAAATATAACTCTGATGCGTGCAAGCATGTTATATATGAATATGCAATAACATAGTAGTATTAAAAATTATGAAATAAATAACAAGCATGCCACAGTCGGGCATCTGAGCGACACCGCATAAAGGGCTTTAAAAGAAATGCCACAATCGGGCGTCTGAGCGACACCGCATAAAGGGCTTTAAAAGAAATGCCACAGTCGGGCGTCTGAGCGACACTGCATAAAGGGCTTTAAAAGAAATGCCACAGTCGGGCGTCTGAGCGACACTGCATAAAGGGCTTTAAAAGAAATGTCGTAGTCGGGCGTCTGAGCGACACTACATAAAGGGCTTTAAAAGAAATGCCACAGTCGGGCGTCTGAGCGACACCGCATAAAGGGCTTTAAAAGAAATGCCACAGTCGGGCGTCTGAGTGACACCGCATAAAGGGCTTTAAAAGAAATGCCACAGTCGAGCGTCTGAGCGACACCGCATAAAGGGCTTTAAAATAAATGCCACAGTCAGGCGTCTGAGCGACACCGCATAAAGGGCTTTAAAAGAAATGCCACAGTCGGGCGTCTGAGCGACACCGCATAAAGGGCTTTAAAAGAAATGCCACAGTCGGGTGTCTGAGCGACACCGCATAGAGGGCTTTAAAAGAAAAGCCACAGTCGGGCGTCTGAGCGACACCGCATAAAGGGCTTTAAAAGAAATGCCACAGTCGGGCGTCTGAGCGACACCGCATAAAGGGCTTTAAAAGAAAACAATCATAGTGAATATCCTGGAGGTAGAATCATCCTAGGGATATTCGATAATACCAATAATATCACGGGTTAGTCCACAACAAAGATAATAATCATAAATTATCACAAGTCACAAGTTGTGATTCCAGTTCTGGTCTAATAGTTTCACCTCCGAAGACCGACACTAAGACCGACACTTGACCCATCCCAGACTGTAATCCTTAACCATGGACACGGCTATTCGAATAGGTTTAATCTCTGCAGAGGGTGTACTCTTTACCCACGAGTGACGGATTCCTTTAGTCCATCGGGACTAATTCCGTCTACGGTCTTTTTGTTGGAAACACGCCTAACTTGCACACACCAGCTTAACTCACATGTGTCTGGAATCACCCACGACACCTGTCAAGCAAAACTCTAAGTGGGGAGGCTACAACCTTGACGTAACATGGGATCACAAAATTTATACCGCGCGCAAAACTGGGGAAGCTACCCCCTTCGGCTACAACCGAAACACCCATGCTCCCGGACCTGGTGGCATGACTACCGGATGCCTCCAGTATCTTCCATCACGGCCTCTCTGTACGGTGTGTGCTAGGAAAGGGGTTGCCAACTTACTGAACCGTACCCTACTTATTGTAGAGAGGGAGTGGTAGTACGAAGCAAGTATGGGGGTTACTGGCACAAGACTCGATCTACGGTCGACTCAAGAGGTTGTAATATTTCCTGCATGATTAGCATAACAATGCATATATCTCAAACAACAGCTGGACACATCACACGACATACCCCTCATGCCATACCGGTCACGGCCGTCTTGACGGAGGGCTAGGGACAAGACCGTGTCTACCCAAGACAGAGGCCTTCCCGGCTTCCCTTCCGGTATGCATGAAAGACGTATGACGGTGATTTCCCTTACAAATCATGTCAACTTCATTAGCATAAACTCATTAATATGCACCCATGAACAGGATCACATCCTCACATAAAATGGCGCATGCACGTGTCGGGGTGGTGTTGTCACCAAGTCAAACAACACACACAGAAAAATTACACCAGTGTTCAGAATGCTTGCCTTCAGGTCATGGGAAAGAAGGGTGCATCCAAAATAATTCTTGAACTCTTCAAAAATCCTATTTAAAAGAATATATATGAATTAACACACAACACAAAACAGCACTAAAAGTTGTTTTTAAAATTTTTCAAATAAATCTTAAAATAAACTAGACAATATTTGAAAGAGGTAGGAAAAAGAATTAATTCATTTGGAGCTGTATTTAAAAAGATACAGCCGGTCAAAGTTTGGTCAAAAATCTGATATTTAAATAAAAACAGAAAAGAAAACGCTTCCAAATATACGTACACGTCGAAGGCGCATTTTGGAAATGTGTTTCCACTTATCCAGCGTGGACTGTGCCTGAGTCACTGACAGTGGGCCCGCCTGGCCCACTGGTCAGGTTTGACTAGTCCACTTCCCTCCTCTTCCTTCGCCCGAGAGAGGGGGCGGGACTCCGGCGATGCTCGCCGGTGAACGGCGGCACCGCTCAACAAACGGAGGTTACCCGCGGGCTTAGGGGGTCGAGGCGGTTACTCCGGTGGTGGTTTCGTCCTCTGGAGTGGACGGAGCTGCCGGCGGTGAGCTCCGCGGTGGACAGTGGTCGTCGGAAAAAGTGAAATCTTGCCCGCGGCGAGTCCCGATCAAGATTGAGTGGGGGAACGGGCTCATGGGAGGATGTGGGGGTTCTTGGTGGAGAGAGTGGAGACGGGAGGCCCTGGTGGTGCCGGAATGGCCGGGGCAATGGTGGCGGATGGAGCTGCCGGAGAGGAAGAAGACAACTCCCTCCCTTCGATTGACGGCCAAAGGGGCACGAGTGGAATGGTGTGAGGCTGCCTGCGTGCGGGTTAGAGCTCGGGGGCCTCTTTTATAGCACAACCGAGTCGGTTTGCGGCGGCCGTGGATAAGCTTGCCGGCGACCGCCGTTCTGTAGTTAGGGCGACGTGGCGGCGACGCGCGCTAGAGGACGGAGTTGTGGATGAGCACGCACTGCTCCAGGAGGCAGGTGGCAAGCGTTGGTGGCTTGGGCGGCGCCGACACGGCCGGGGCTGCAAGCGTCCACCAGCTAGCCGCCACGGCCGTCCTGACGGTGGCGCTGTGGGGTGCCAGGTTGGTCGGGGTGGTGTGGCGGTGCAGGGGAACACGGAGTGTTGGCTGGGACCAGTTGAGGCTAGCAACAAACAGGTCCAGTCTAGGGTTAGCAATGGAGCTAAGGGACATGGTGGATTGGTCAGGGGCTCAATTTCACCAATAAAACTTGAAGTCATGCCAAATCTGGCTGTGCACTCAGGGTGTTTGATAAAATGCCAAAGGCACCTAGGTAGTTCTTGGAGTGGCCAAAATCTCCATATCAGTGTCTCTATGGATGCAAGAGAGGGTGGTGAAGTTAGTTTGCAAAAAGGAGATACCTGCTAGTGTAAGTTTTGCAAAACTACATTCCTGGACAGGAAGTAAATGGCGTCATTGCAAGGACCAAAAGTGTTCCAAAGGGTGCATGCTCCTGGACTTAGGGGTTTTGCAGGGTTGACTACAAGCATGAGAAAGCACAAGATCACTAGAGCAAGAAATAATAGGGTTGCAGTAGAAAACCCAAGTCTGGTCCAGAATGAAAAAGAGGTTGGTTCACTCAATTCTTCCAAAGATCATCACTATGTTTTTGCATAAAGTTGGATGGCATGCTACTACTGATATCCCAAAATTTTGGTGGAGGCTCTAGGGAAATATTTAATTGGGTTGTGGTGCAAAAATGCTCACTGGACCAGAGATGAAAAACATGTGTAACACTCAAAATAAGCAATGAAATAATCTTATTATTACACAAAAGTGATCTAGGGGCATCACATGACATCTCCAAATTTTGGTTGAAAAACTAGTTAAAGTTATCAACAGGTTATAGTACAAACAGAGCTCCAAAATTTAAAACAAGCCATTATGATGAATAAAGCTCAGGGTGAAATAATTTATTAAAAAAATCTACTGATTAAGAAAATGTTATACAGAGAGCATAGAAGTCCAATATATTTTGGAAAGCTCCACTAGAAAAAAATAAAACTCCTTAACAATAAAAGAAGAGTTTTTGAAATCCACAGAAAAATCCAGAATGCAAAATTTTAAAACTCCTGGCAAAATTTTAATACCTAAAACTTGGTAAAATTTTGGGGTGTTACAATTACTAACCCCCTTAAGAAAAATCTCGTCCTCGAGATTTTCTAAGGGTTGTAAAACAAAAATACTTTTACTTGGTCAAAAGATCATTTACACAGGCGGTAAAAAGAGGCTACAGTGAGAGGGCAATAAGTGGTGAATAACTACAGTGTGGTACTGGCGTTGTGTGGAGAAGTTCCACGCTTAGAAAAACGAGCGATTTTTATGCTGGCTGCCGTGAATTTAGAATAAACTATAAATTCAATAATACGCTGGTCGCACCCGAGAGCACAGTGCTCCCTCTGGCTGACAGGTGGGACCGGGGCCCACTGTCAGTCTCTCCTTCTTCCTCTGGCTCTCTCTTCTTCCTCTCTCCCGCGCGCTTTCCCGGCTTTCTCCACCGGCGACGTCTAGCGCGTAGGGCATCTAGGCCGTACTGCGGTAGTGCGCGGCGTGCTTGTTGTCGGTGCAGCGTGCACTCGCGTCCCGGGCCAGTGCGCTGTCGGCACTACTCGCGGATTCGCCTCCAAACACCGGCGATCGGGCAACGAGCGGCGCTGGTGGACTTCGCCCACCGTGCACCGATCTCGCGCTATAAAACGACCGCGGTGCTCCTCCTTCATCTTCGCACCTGGCCTCGCTTCTCCTCCTCCTTCTCCTTCATTACTGCTCACCGGAGCTCGAGACGAGGCTCTATTGGCGGAGACGGTGCCGGACTGGTACGTGATCCTGGTGTGTGGAGGGCTGGCGGCAGTGCTAGGGCTCTCCGTGCTCCTGTGCGCGATGATCTATGATGATCGTTGTGATGTTGCCGCTCGGGTGCTGGCTCTCCGCGGTGGCGCTGATCACGAGGATTAGGCGTAATCCCGGGTGTTACCGTTATCTATGTGCTGGAGGTGAATAGGGTCCGGATGATTATCCGCTAATCTCTACCTTGGAGGCATGTGGAGCACTTAGAGGGGTGGTTGGTGAGATGCAACATGGTTGCACGTATTGCAAGCAGTGTAAGAGTCCGAGTGGTTGTGGGTCTGTTACCGTGGTGCTGCGCGAATAAATAATCCATGCCGTGAGAGGATAAAAGATGCAGCAATCTTGGAAAAAGAAATCTCATTCCAGGATTTCGCGATTACACAGGTTACTCACGAAGAAAACCACTCACAAAAGTAGAAACTAAATACTCGACTCGTCGCACAAATCCGAGGTACCATGCATAAGTTACAACGTAATAATAAATGCTGAAATAACAAACACAGCAGTGGCGTCTAAAAAGAGAATGGTAACTGGACAGGGTCTCGAGGAAAAGTCTCTGGTAGTGGAATGCACTCCTCTTCTATCGGAGGAAGGGGATTGATCAGTCGATGTATGAGTCTCTCCGGTTCAGGCCTTAGTGGTCTGCCGATTGCAATCTGAGGATTCAGATCAGTGAGATTCTGGAGATAATCCATCACTCGCTGGTTCAAATGCTCCTGAGCGATGATGTACTGGATGAGGTTGGCCAGTACAGGGTCTCTCTCAATCCGCCCACCGGGAAAATACGTTACTCCTCCGGGCGTTGCACGGCTCGGAAAGTAATAATATCCTCGTTCACGGGCATAGGGTACTGCGGATCGAAGACGAGCAATTGCTTCGTTCGCAGCAGCTTCTATGGCCAAGCGTGGGGTCGGCATAGATTTCCCCACGAAGGAAACCTCCGTTGGATCTTGGTTGGAGTCTACGGGAGGAATGTGCACTGCTGCCCAATATTCCGAGGTGGAAGGGGTGATTCTCGACTTGAACAGCTCGTACTGGGGTGGCTGGGTAGAACCCATGGTACTGCAGGTAAAGTCCCACAATATTTTGACAAAGCTACCTGGGGTTGCATCTAGGGTTCTCCGATAAATACTAGGGTTCGGCATGGCCATAAATGGTTGTGAGAGTGATGCACGAGGTTAAGGTTGCTGGGTAAGGTCACAAGGTGGCCTTCTTATATAGCATCTGGGCTGGTTTATTTACCGTGGTGAAAGGTAATAAATCTGCCAGCTTAGCTCCAAAGGTTGGGGTCAGTGTCAGAGATACACATATCTCATAAAGAGACGTGTTACTGTGGGTGTTGTCGGGGTTGGTTTTGGTAGCTGTGCCCGAAAAATGTGCAACTATGTGCTGACAAAATACGCAAGGCTACTATTAAAACAGAGACTCAACGACAGGCTGTGATAATACACAAGATTACATGATTACAAAGCGGGAATACACTGAGACTCGGTACTACTCGTACAGCTTAGTCTACCTCGTTTATGTCTAAACGGGCGTGTCTGGTGGATGTCGAGGCTTCTCCACGTGTCTCACTGATGGGATCAGTCGGAGATGGTGGAGGAACTGCAGGGTCAGGGTAGCGATGATGACCATCGCGGGGATTGTTGGCCACAATCCCGTTGGAGTGTGCTCCCAAAAGGTGACGAAGCACTTCTGGGGTCATCAAGACAACTTGGCCGCTGGTTGGAGCAGACCTCAGGGTCTCGATCGGGTGTCCAAATAGCACGACTGGGTTGTCAGTGTTGGACTCGGCTTCCCTGCTAGCCGGGGCTCGGCGAACCAGCTCTCCTCGAGCTGCAATTAGATCAATAGTGATTTGATCGAACAATGCCTCTAGCGCACTTACATAGCGCACTAGGTGCAACAATGCAGGATTTGTATCGTGGTCTCCGTTGGCGACTTGGGGTGGTCTACCTTACGTTTCACGCCTGGGGTAGTAGTAGAACGAGCGACAGTTAACTCTGGGCGACAACTGCCGGAGTTGAACTATAGCTTCTCAAGCGGCTAGCTGGATGGCTTGTGGCTCAAAGGAAGTTGTCCTTCCGGTGAACCTGTAGGGGCGTTCTGGCGACAAACCCCTACCGTAGATGTGCACAGTGGCCCATAATTGGCGGTCTTCACCGCTCATGGGTCCTTGGTACACAACATATTCTGGGGGCTCTTCTAACGCGTAGGCACGACGGGTGAGGTTTGCGAGTATGGTCACGAAACCTCCAAGATTGGTTGCTGTGGTCTCATTGTGCACTATGGGACCAGGCATTGTGGCTAGGTTGGGGAAGAGGCTGTGTTGTGCTGGGTTGAGGCTAGCGTGCCCTTTTTATAGAAAAGGGAACAGAGTCTTCCTTCGCATGCTTGCGAATGAGACATTTTTGCCATCGGTCACTGGTGTGGGATTGACAGGCTATGCTGATAGGTTGGGCACCGACTGCCAAAAGTGTCGGGATCACTGTGTGGCTATCTTGCATGGGAATCTTGGCTGGGGTTTTGGTTCGGGTCTGGTAGGTTGGATTACCTAAGTTATCCGACTTGGCTAAGATAGGATTAGCCAATGATTAGCCTGGCTCTGGTACCAAGTCTGCGGGGACCGATTCTCCGGGTATTTATTTTCAAAAAATGGCCCTTGTGCTCACCAGCCCCAGGATAACTGTTAGCTGATGAGGCACCAACTTGATACAGAAATTCCAAGCAAAATACAGAATATGTAGTACAAGACCATTCTGGCTTGTGAGTACAACAAAAGGTTTCTAGTGTTTGGTGGCGGAAGCGGTTTGTGGATCATCGGTGTCTTTGGGACTCCCAATTTCCATAGGAACAGCTGACCAGGATAACTCCTATCTTCGCGAGGCTACTATCTCCGTTGCTTAGGTTCCAGGACTGTCACCACGATCGCTCATCTCCGCGCAAGAAAATCTGGCCAAGACAATAGCCAGGGACAAGCCAGTGAGTACTTTGAATGTACTCGCAAACATTATGAACACAGGTATGATGTAATAACGATGTGCTGAAAATATTTTATACTCATGACGTCAGTCACAAAAGATAAATATAACTCTGATGCGTGCAAGCATGTTATATATGAATATGCAATAACATAGTAGTATTAAAAATTATGAAATAAATAACAAGCATGCCACAGTCGGGCGTCTGAGCGACACCGCATAAAGGGCTTTAAAAGAAATGCCACAATCGGGAGTCTGAGCGACATCGCATAAAGGGCTTTAAAAGAAATGCCACAATCGGGAGTCTGAGCGACACCGCATAAAGGGCTTTAAAAGAAATGCCACAGTCGGGCGTCTGAGCGACACCACATAAAGGGCTTTAAAAGAAATGCCACAGTCGGGCGTCTGAGCGACACCACATAAAGGGCTTTAAAAGAAATGCCACAGTCGGGCGTCTGAGCGACACCGCATAAAGGGCTTTAAAAGAAATGCCACAGTCGGGCGTCTGAGCGACACCGCATAAAGGGCTTTAAAAGAAATGCCACAGTCGGGCGTCTGAGCGACACCGCATAAAGGGCTTTAAAAGAAATGCCACAGTCGGGTGTCTGAGCGACACCGCATAAAGGGCTTTAAAAGAAATGCCACAGTCGGGCGTCTGAGCGACACCGCATAAAGGGCTTTAAAAGAAATGCCACAGTCGGGCGTCTGAGCGACACCGCATAAAGGGCTTTAAAAGAAAACAATCATAGTGAATATCCTGGAGGTAGAACCATCCTAGGGATATTTGATAATACCAATAATATCACGGGTTAGTCCACAACAAAGATAATAATCATAAATTATCACAAGTCACAAGTTGTGATTCCTGTTTTGGTCTAACAGTTTCACCTCCGAAGACCGACACTAAGACCGACACTTGACCCATCCCAGACTGTAATCCTTAACCATGGACACGGCTATTCGAATAGGTTTAATCTCTGCAGAGGGGGTACTCTTTACCCACGAGTGACGGATTCCTTTAGTCCATCGGGACTAATTCCGTCTACGCTCTTTTTGTTGGAAACACACCTAACTTGCACACACCAGCTTAACTCACATGTGTCTGGAATCACCCACGACACCTGTCAAGCAAAACTCTAAGTGGGGAGGCTACAACCTTGACGTAACATGGGATCACAAAATTTATACCGCGCGCAAAACTGGGGAAGCTACCCCCTTCGGCTACAACCGAAACACCCATGCTCCCGGACCCGGTGGCATGACTACCGGATGCCTCCAGTATCTTCCACCACGGCCTCTCTGTACGGTGTGTGCTAGGAAAGGGGTTGACAACTTACTGAACCGTAACCTACTTATTGTAGAGACGAGTGGTAGTATGAAGCAAGTATGGGGGTTACTGGCACAAGACTCGATCTACGGTCGACTCAGGAGGTTGTAATATTTCCTGCATGATTAGCATAACAATGCATATATCTCAAACAATAGCTGGACACATCACACGACATACCCCTCATGCCATACCGGTCACAGCCATCTTGACGGAGGGCTAGGGACAAGACCGTGTCTACCCAAGACAGAGGCCTTCCCGGCTTCCCTTCCGGTATGCATGAAAGACGTATGACGATGATTTCCCTTACAAATCATGTCAACTTCATTAGCATAAACTCATTAATATGCACCCATGAACAGGATCACATCCTCACATAAAATGACGCATGCACGTGTCGGGGTGGTGTTGTCACCGAGTCAAACAACACACACAAAAAAATTACACCAGGGTTCAGAATGCTTGCCTTCAGGTCATGGGAAAGAAGGGTGCATCCAAAACAATTCTTGAAATCTTCAAAAATCCTATTTAAAAGAATATATATGAATTAACACACAACACAAAACAGCACTAAAAGTTGTTTTGAAATTTTTTCAAATAAATCTTAAAATAAACTAGACAATATTTGAAAGAGGTAGGAAAAAGAATTAATTCATTTGGAGCTGTATTTAAAAAGATACAGCCGGTCAAAGTTTGGTCAAAAATCTGATATTTAAATAAAAACAGAAAATAAACGCTTCGAAATATACGTACACGTCGAAGGCGCATTTTGGAAATGCGCTTCCACTTATCCAGCGTGGATTGTGCCTGAGTCACTGACAGTGGGCCCGCCTGGCCCATTGGTCAGGTTTGACTAGTCCACTTCCCTCCTCTTCCTCCGCCCGAGAGAGGGGGCGGGAGTCCGGCGACGCTCGCCGGCGAATGGTGGCACCGCTCGATAAACGGAGGTTACCCGCGGGCTCAGGGGGTCGAGGCGGTTACTCCGGTGGTGGTTTTGTCCTCTGGAGTGGACGGAGCTGCCGGCGGTGAGCTCCGCGGCGGACGTTGGTCGTCGGAAAAAGTGAAATCTTGCCCGCGGCGAGTCCCGATCAAGATTGAGTAGGGGAACGGGCTCACGGGAGGATGTGGGGGTTCCTGGTGGAGAGAGTGGAGAAGGGGAGGCCCTGGTGGCACCGGAATGGCCGGGGCAATGGTGGCGGATGGAGCTGCCGGAGAGGAAGAAGACGATTCCCTCCCTTTGATTGACGGCCAAAGGGGCATGAGTGGAATGGTGTGAGGCTGCCTGCGTGCGGGTTAGAACTCGGGGGCATCTTTTATAGCACAACCGAGTCGGTTTGCGGCGGCCGTGGATAAGCTTGCCGGCGACCGCCGTTCTGTAGTTAGGGCGACGTGGCGGCGACGCGCGCTAGAGGCCGGGTTGTGGATGAGCACGCACTGCTCCAGGAGGCAGGTGGCAAGCGCTGGTGGCTTGGGCGGCGCCGACACGGCCGGGTCTGCAAGCGTCCGCCAGCTAGCCGCCACGGCCGTCCTGACGGTGGCGCTGTGGGGTGCCAGGTTGGTCGGGGTGGTGTGGCGGTGAAGGGGAACACGGAGTGTTGGCTGGGACCGGTCACGGGCCGGATTGAGTGCGGGGCGTGACGCGGCGGCTCGGGCGCTCGCGGGTGCCAAACGCACGCTCTGGGCGCGCCCAGAGCACGCCCGGGACATGCTCGACGAAATGCCAGGGCAGCCTAGAGGTCGCGGTTGAGGTTGGCAACAAACAGGTCCAGTCTAGGGTTAGCAATGGAGCTAAGGGACATGGTGGATTGGTCAGGGGCTCAATTTCACCAATAAAACTTGAAGTCATGCCAAATTTGGCTGTGCACTCAAGGTGTTTGATAAAATGCCAAAGGCGCCTAGGTAGTTCTTGGAGTGGCCAAAATCTCCAGATCAGTGTCTCTGTGGATGCAAGAGAGGGTGGTGAAGTTAGTTTGCAAAAAGGAGATACCTGCTAGTGCAAGTTTTGCAAAACTACATTCCTGGACAGGAAGTAAATGGCATCATTGCAAGGACCAAAAGTGTTCCAAAGGGTGCATGCTCCTGGACATAGGGGTTTTGCAGGGTTGACTACAAGCATGAGAAATCACAAGATCACTAGAGCAAGAAATAATAGGGTTGCAGTAGAAAACACAAGTCTGGTCCAGAATGAAAAAGAGGTTGGTTCACTCAATTCCTCCAAAGATCATCACTATGTTTTTGCATAAAGTTGGATGGCATGCTACTACTGATATCCTAAAATTTTGGTGGAGGCTCTAGGGAAATATTTAATTGGGTTGTGGTGCAAAAATGCTCACTGGACCAGAGATGAAAAACATGTGTAACACTCAAAATAAGCAATGAAATAATCTTATTATTACACAAAAGTGATCTAGGGGCATCACATGACATCTCCAAATTTTGGTTGAAAAACTAGTTAAAGTTATTAACAGGTTATAGTACAAACAGAGCTCCAAAATTTAAAACAAGCCATTATGATGAATAAAGCTCAGGGTGAAATAATTTATTAAAAAAATCTACTGATTAAGAAAATGTTATACAGAGAGCATAGAAGTCCAATATATTTTGGAAAGCTCCACTAGAAAAAAAAACTCCTTAACAATAAAAGAAGAGTTTTTGAAATCCACAGAAAAATCCAGAATGCAAAATTTTAAAACTCCTGGCAAAATTTTAATACCTAAAACTTGGTAAAATTTTGGGGTGTTACATTGGGCCGCCGGGCCCGGGGTGGCCGCTGGCCAGTTGGCGAGCCCCGCGAGCCGTTGGCCTTTGGGTCCTGCTGGTCGGCGTCTCCTGTGGCAGAGGGGGCGCTGACATCCCCTCCTCCTTGGGATGAGGCTTGCCCCCAAGCCTCTGCTCCAGGAAAACGGGCTTGCAGCACCACCTTGTCCTCCCACGTGTCCGCAAGGGCTGCTTGGTCTGACCAACGAACCAAAACTTTCTCGACCAAGGCACCATTCTTCCGACGCCATCGATGTTGCAGGACTGCCACTGGCATAACAGGAATGCTAGTAGGTCAGGGAAGCTCAGATGAAACTTGCGTACCCGGTCGAAGGCATTGACGGAGTTGAGAGACGTGGAACACCGGATGCACTTGAGGTTGAGCCGGCAACTCCAGTTTGTAAGCTGCGTCACTAATCTTGGCGATCACAGTGAATGGTCCGTAGTACTTGAATGAGAGCTTGTGGTTGGCTCGCCGCGCCATCGAAGTCTGAATGTACGGTTGTAGCTTGAGGTATACCTGCTCCCCAACCTGGAAGACACACGGCGACCTCCGCTTGTCCGCTTGAGTCTACATGTGCTGTTGCGCACAATGGAGATGTTGCTGTAGCAAATCTTGGATCACTGCCCTTTCTTCTAGCCATGAGTGCAGTGAAGGGACTGTACAGTCATTTGGGGAGGTAAAACCCCACTGCCTTGGTTCGTATCCGAACATAGCTTTGAACAGCGACATGCCGATGCTGGAACGGTGAGATGAATTGTACCAGAATTGAGCTAGGGGTACCCAATGACTCCAGCGACTAGGACAGGCATGGACGAAACAGCGTAGGTAGGTCTCGACACACTGGTTCACCCGTCCAGTTTGGCCGTCCATCTGCGGGTGATTAGCCGAGCTCATTCGCAAATCTGTGCCGGCGTACTTGAAGAGCTCTCTCCAGAAGTTGCTGGTAAAGACTGGATCTCTATCCAAGACGATGGAGCCAGGGAATCCGTGGATGCGATACACGCTGGACATGTAGAGGAGTGCTACCTTAGCTGCAGTGTATGGGTGCGCCAACGGTAAGAAATGCGCGAACTTGGTCCTCTTGTCCACGATCACCCACAAACAGTTAAATTTCCCAGATTGTGGTAAGCCGTCGATGAAATCCATCGTAGTCATATCCCATGGCTGTTGTGGGATCGGCAGGGGTTCCAGCAGTACAGGTGACGCCGCACGGTCTGGCTTGGCTTGCTGACAGGTTGGGCAACACCTTATGTACTGCAGAACATGAACTTTCATCTTAGGCCAAGCGAACAAGCGACGGATGCGACGAAACGTTGCTGGGAAGCCGTTGTGTCCCCCCATTGGGCTATCATGGAAGGTTGACATGATCTGTTGCTGCAACGATGTAGAGCCCCCTAGCCATATTCTGCCCCGGAAGTACAGGATCCCATTTTGAAGTGTGAACCTCTTTTTGGGGTCCTCCCGGAGAGCTAGCTGCTGCAGCAGTTTTTGAGCTTGCGGGTTGCAATTGTAACTTGCCAACACGTCGCTCAGCCAGCTGGGTTGACAAGTGGAGATGTCAAACAGGAGTTCAGTAGACTGCAATCTTGAAAGAGCATCCGCTGTTGTGTTCTCTGACCCTTTCTTGTATTTGATGGTGTACCGGAGACCCAAGAGTTTGGTGAAAGCTCTCTGTTGCCAAGGCGTTGTTAGTCGTTGCTCCTCGAGATGCATGAGTTCTGGTCAGTGAAAATAACAAACTTGTTGTGCTGCGAGTATGGTCTCCATTGATCGATTGCTACCACAATGGCCAGGTACTCTTTCTCGTAAGTTGAGAGTCCTTGGTAGCGCGGGCTCAAGCTCTTGCTCATGAATGCGATCGGGTGTCCCTCCTGTTGCAAAACTGCCCCTATTCCCTTGTCACACGCATCCATCTCGATAGTAAAGATCTTGCTGAAATCTGGCATCGCCAAGACTGGTGCCGTCAAGAGTTGTTGCTTGAGAAGCTCAAACGCTTGGTTGGTGTTGTCTATCCAGACGAAGGGAACGCCCTTCTTCAAGAGATTGAAGAGGGGTCGTGCAATAATTCCAAACCCGCGGACGAATCTGTGGTAATATCCGGCAAGCCCCAGAAATCGGCGCACGTCTTTTGCGTCGACCAGCATCGGCCACGCCCCCACTGCCCTGATTTTTGTTGGGTCTGTGGCCACTCCATGGCTGCTGATAACATGCCCCAGATATGATAGTTACTGCTGGCCAAACTCACTCTTGGACTTCTTCACCTTCCACTGATCCCTGCGTAGGAGCTCAAGGACTTGCCTTAAATGTGCCAAATGATCTTCCCAGGTTCTGCTAAATACCAGAATGTCGTCGAAGAAAAGCAAGACACAGTGCCGCGGGAGGGGGTGTATTGTCTCTGTCATTGCTCCGTTGAAGGTGCCTGGTCCTCTTGCCAGTCCAAAAGAGAGGACCTTGAATTCGTACTGTCCTGAGTGGGTCTGGAAGGCAGTTTTGAATTCCTCCCCCTCGGCTAAGCAGATTTGGTGATAACCCGCCCGCAAGTCCAACTTGGAGAACCAAACTGCGCCGTACAACTCATCGAGAAGCTCCTCAATAACTGGTACGGGAAATTTGCTGACGTGTGTCATTGCATTAAGGTGCCTGTAATCCACACATAACCGCCAGGTCCCGTCCTTCTTCTTGACCAAAATGACCGGTGACGAAAAGGTATTGTGGCTGCGTTGAATCACCCCAGACTGTAGCAATTCTTGCACCTGACGCTCTATCTCTGACTTGTGCTCCGGCTTGTGACGGTAAGGTCTGATGTTGACAGGTTGCACCCCTGGCATGAGTGGGATGGTGTGATCGCAGGCTCGCCGCGGGGGTAGGCCTTTGGGTTCCCCAAAAACGTCCTCAAACTCTCATAGCAGTGCTTGCAGCTCTGGGGACTCATGCACCTGAGTCTCTTGCTTCTCGCTGATGGGATAGAGTAAACACAGGTGTAGTAATGCTCCTTGGCGATGCAGTTGCTACAGCTGTGCGCTGTTGATCACATGGCATTGTGTTGACTGTCCTTCATGCCCGAACAAACTGGCTGTGCCCATTGCTGCCGGGATGCTTAAGTGCTTGTGCCGCCAATCAACAGTCATCGGGCTGTGCTGCTCAAGCCAGTCCATACCGAGAATAGCATCATATACTCCTAATGGTAAGACCTTCATATCCGTCACAAAATCCAACCCTTGAGACGACCAACGACAGCCAGGGATTGCAGCAGAGCAGGTAAGTTCACCCCCATCAGCCACCTTCACCTTGCAAGGCCGGCGCAGCTCCTGCACCCCTGACAAGCGTGCCGCCAGGTTCTGATTGATGAATGATGTAGAACTACCACTGTCCACAAGTATGAGTACTTCTTGGTCTTGCATAGTAGCCAGCAATTGGAATGCCTTGGGTGACACACCACCATCCAGGGCTGGGCGCGAGATGGCGTGCACCTGTTGCACGTCTCCTTCTGTGTCAGAGTTGGTCTCGACGCCGAAGAGCTCGAGCATCTCCTCGATGACGTGCAGCTGGACGGTTGTGGGGCAGACATGATCATGTCCCCATCGTTCGCCACACTTGAAGCAGAGCCCACGAGCACGTCAATAGTCCCATAGCGCTTTGATCTTGGTTGTATCTGCTCGCGCCGCCTCAGTACCGCGACGATCTGTCGCTGGTGCGGCCGGAATCGGCCGTGTTGGTGGTGGAGGTAGAGGCAGGGGCGTGCCCGTGTGCGGGGTGGGCTCGGGTGGCCTTGGTAAATTGCTGAACACGCCATCGGCCACTTCCTCCTGGAGTAAGGCCATTGCGCAGGCCGTATCCAAGTCCGGTGGGCATTGAACTAGCACCACAGCTCGGATATCCTTCCGCATGCCCTCGACAAGGTGAGTCAAAAAGTAAAATGGGTGAATCGAATCAGAATATGAGGATAAGTGATTGATAATCAATTCAAATTGCTTGATGTATTGCGCTACTGAGGTCGTCTGGCGGACAGTGTAGAACTGTCTGATCAGCGTTTGGTGCCAATCACGCCCGAAATGAGTACATAGTAATGCAGTGAATGAATCCCAATCGTAATCTCCCAACCTTTTCTGAATGGACTGCAGCCATACAGATGCCGCTCCTGAAAAATTCAGAGCGGCCATGGGAACCCAGAAAGATTGCACATTACCAAACATCTGAAAATATTGCTCGCACAGTGTCTTCCACAGGTTAGGGTTATCTCCTGTGAATTGCGGGAATGAAATCGAGGGGTGGGTTTGACCCAAGCCTGAGAGCAACTGACTCGCGCGTGCGAACGGAGATAAAGGGAAAAGCAGAGCCGCTAGGGCGTTGAACTGGCCAGATGCCGGGGGCGGCGTCTGGGACGACGCCGCCGGGGGCCCCCATGGTAGGTTGAAGACGCCGTGGCCTGTGGGCCCTTGAGGAGCGTCGACCGCGCCGGTACCGGCTCCGATGTGGGCGCCAGTCGTTGCTGGTGGGATGTATGGTGGTGCTGGCGCCCGGTTGCCCTCGATCTCCTTGGTTGGCACTGGCTGCGTGAGCTGGAGCGCGGCCACCGCATCACCCAGATCAGTGACATGTTCTCCAGATCGGGCCACAAATTGACAAGCTCGTCGATCTTGGCTGTAGACGCCTGGATCTCGGTGATGACCTTGTTCTGAGCCTTCAGGGTGTTGTCGAGGCGATCAAGGAAAGCCTCAATCGATGGATCCATGGCTACCAGCTGCGATCTCGCCTACCGCACGCGCCGTGTCTCGACGATTTGTGCCAGAGTAGCGGAGAAGAAGGGGGGTGGAGTGGTCTCTGATACCACGTGTAAGAGTAGGGATCGGGATTGTATAACAGGAGGAGGATCTCTCTAGTTCAATCGGTTACAAGATTACACGAATTGGGGAAACGTAGCTAGGGTTCTTGAGCGAGAGGGAAAGGGGATCGGTAGCCGACGTGCCTTCTGATCCACTGGATGGGTAGCCATCCGGTGGGAGTGGCTTAAGTAGTAGTCGCAGTCAGTGGGCTTCATTGGGTCCACTCCGGCCCAGTGTTACGCGGGTTGGGCCGCCGGGCCTGGGGTGGCTGCTGGCCAGTTGGTGAGCCCCGCGAGCCGCTGGCCTCTGGGTCCCGCTGGTCGGCGTCTCCTGTGGCAGAGGGGCGCTGATAGTTTTGTGAATCGTACAAGGATGAGTCACTGGGCATGGAAGCAGCTGAGGCGAGCAAGGGGATGCAGGTGGCGAAATTGGTGGAAGGGAACCGAGATGGGGATGGATAGCGACAGACGGAAGTTTTTTTTCCTTAGAGCACTTCCAACACGCGCGCAACGCGCGGCCCGCTAAAAATCATAATACCGCGTCGGGTGAGCCAGGTTTTGCGCACGGCGGTGCGCTGGCTCCAGCGGCCGCCGCAAACTAAAGCATGCCCGAGCCGCTCGAGCAGGCGTGCTATATTTCATTTTTTTTCTTAACGATTGCATACATAGCATACAAATATGGACATAGTTCGGCACATAGCCTGCTTCTACGATACAAAATGCGTACATCTAGGTTTCTCCAACGATATATAGTTCTACTTCGTCCACATAGCCTGCTTTTACAATACAAAATAAAACGAAAACTACTACTACTCGTCATTCTCCGACTCGGACTCTGCCTCGGTGATGTCCTTCTCCGACGTCTTTGCATAGGCGTCAAGGAACCGCTCGTCGTGGGAGTCCCAGGACGACACATCTCCTAGCGCCATGTTGTATTTAGCGACCGCCTTCCACGTTCACTTGTCCTCGCGATAGGCGGCTTGCTCCTTCCTTCTCTCCTCCCTCTCCGCCCTCCTCTCGGCGCAGAACTGTTCCTCGTTGATGATGTCTTGCGGAAAGCGTTGCCTCCACAGCTCCATGGCTTCCTCGTCCATCTCGGCCAGGCTAAGACGGCGCTCCCGTCTCCGGTGTTTGCGATGATTCTCGTCAGTGTTAAGCCACGGGAAAGGCGCCAGCTCCTGTGCCCGCTCCCGTGTCGCCACGTCGGTGAAGTTCATGTCCCAACGGGATCGCAGGAGGTGCCACGCCGCAGCGTCGTACGCGCGGACGCCATCCTGGGCGGTGTCGAAGGTTCTGAGGCCGAGGCGCACGCCGCCGCCCGACTGAATCGAGGCGGAATAGGTACCGGACGAACGCACGCGAATGCCGCGGTAGCCCGAACCTCCCTAGTGGCGAGGCGACATGGTGGCGCGGTGGTGGCGTGTCGGCGGCGAGGAGAGAAAGCAGTGGAGGGAGCGAGAGAGAGCGGCAGAGGGCGCTACAATTTTATAAGCGCGCCGGACGCGGTGCGCCAAATCTAGCACGCGAGCTGCCGCCTTTTCCCGCCCGCGCTAGTTTGCCGCCACCGCTGGAGCGCGTGAAACCGGGCCGTGCGTGCTAAAAAACCAATTTACCGCGCGCGCATATTTTTGCGCGACTGTTGGAGATGCTCTTAGCGCCGTGTGCTTGCCTGTCATGTAGCGGGTGTGCTTCTTTCTGTCGAATAGCACGCGTGCACTAGGGACGTGTTTGGTTTCTTGTGTGGCACCCGGGTCGCACTCGCCATGCAAAATCTATTGTGTTTGGTGGCCTGTGCGGCCTGCTCGGCCTGGCCCAACCGATGCAAAAGGAGGCCTCTCAGCCAGGCTGAGGGGCACGCACGAATCGGCCGTATCTCCGAGCCAGGCTCGCGCGTGCAGCCACAACTCCCGTCCCGTGTCTCCTTCTCCTCCTCCTCTCTCTCACGCATCAGATTGGATCGAGTAACCCATCGCCGCCGCCGCCGCCGCCTGAGCTCCCTCGTCCACCAGCGGTCCGAGCTCCCTCATTCACCACCAGTCCAGGCACCCTAGCCTGCCCTCTTCCATGCCCACGCCACCTGGACAGCCGCCTCATCCACCACCCGTCCGAGCTCCCTCGCCGGTGCTACTCCATGCCCACGCCGGGGAACACGCCGTCCGCCACCAATCTAGAGGAAGAAGGGGAGAGGGGAGCACCTGCGTGCTGCGAGCCGCAACGGGCGTCGCGTTTTTCCCCTTCTCTCCCCTCAAACTGCGCCACCGCTCCCAATCCTTCCGGCGAGCCGCAGCTGAATCTCGCCGTCGGCATCTCCTCCCCGCCGCCCATCTGCGCCCCAGCCAACTCGTCACCCTCCACCTCCTCGTTTGATTTGTTTTCTGAATTGTCTAGATCGGTGATAATGTTTTCCTTTCTTTGAGAAATTTTTTGATAAATAAAAATTGAAACATGAGTTCAGCTTAGCGTTCTTTTACATGTTCCATCGAATGGTCCAGATCCAGTTGAAATGATTGAAATTGGAAGAGGAAAGCTCACAGACTTAAACTCAAATGCAGTCCACCAAACAACATTTGTTGTATATGCTTTGGAAGAAGCTTGTACAGTTTGGGAAGGGGGTTTTTGAGAGAAAAGAAAAATCTACTTCAACCGATATGCCCTTAGGCACGGCCATGCATAACATAGAAATCACACGTGGAAGGGGTGGGCAATTAGCTAGAGCAGCAGGTGCTGTAGCGAAACTCATTGCAAAAGAGGGTAAATCGGCCACTTTAAGATTAGCATCTCTAATGCAACAATATCATACAGTCTACCAAACACACATCTCAACCAATCTCTGCATCAGCTCAACCAGGCCACGCTCATCCAGGATCCCCCATGCGATGCAGGCTAGAGTCACCCAGGCAACCAAACACGCCCTAGGAATTTGGGTTTAGGTATATACCTTTTTCACTCTTTCCCGCAAAAACAAAAAGAAGAAGAAGAAAAAGGAAGAGTTCGGTTTTGCTTGAGCAAACCCAAATCCAACCCGAACTCCTATCCCGGCCCCCACCTCCACGGCACCGCCACCGCCACCGCGGCATTTCTTCCTCCAACACCTCTCTCCTCCCCATCGCCGCCGCTCCCGTCACGCCACCTTCCTTCCACCCCCACCTCCCACGCAAGCCCTCGCCCGAGCTGCCGCCTCCTCCTCCTATTTATCCAGCGCTTGCCCACCCGGGGCCGCCTCCATCAACCACCTGCCCCTGCCCCTGCCCTTCCTTCCCTTGGAAAGTTGGAATCTACCCAAGGGTCCCAAATGGAGACGGGGTCTGTGGCTGCAGCTACGGTGGAGGAGGGGTCGACGGCGGGGCCGCAGGCGGGGGGCGCCGAGATCGCCTTCTTCGACCTGGAGACGTCGGTGCCGCAGCGGGCCGGGCAGGGCTACGCGCTGCTCGAGTTCGGGGCCATCCTGGTGTGCCCGCGCCGCCTCGTCGAGGTCGCCTGCTACGCCACGCTCGTGCGCCCCGCCGACCTCGGCGTCGTCTCCGCCGCCTCCGTGCGCTGCAACGGCATCACGCGTGACGCCGTCGCTGCCGCGCCGTGCTTCCGCGACGTCGCCGACAAGGTCTACGACCTCCTGCACGGTGAGCGCCCCGCGCCATCTAGTTGTTTGTTTGTTTGTTTGTTTGTTTCAACACCGGGAGCTGGTTCTTGGCTCCTAATACACGCCAAGGACTTACTTACAATTAAGAATAATTATTAGTAAGTCTAACGGGGAAGGAGCCCGGTCGGAATTTAATTAAGGTCAATAACAACAACAACAGCAGTAGCTAAGGCTCCCTACTAAAAGAAAGGGGCACTATCAGAATTTATTCACCCAATCTCTGAATGAATGGTAGGTCTTCCTGTTTACTACGCGCAGTTCTCCCTATAGGACTTATGGAAAGGTGACACCATCAGCGGGCTTTCATGGCAATAGGCCTCTACAATAGTGTGTGTATGTGAATTCGTGGAGTGGTGCAGGAGCTGGTTAGCAATGATGGCTTCTTATGCAGTTAGACAGTGCTGTAATTTATGACTGCGGTATGAGATTGCAGTTCTTGCTGCCTATGGCTTGTAACTGAAGACCTCTGCAACCTTCCTCAGATGCAAGGATGTCGGTAGAAATGTGTGCATATTCTAAGGAAATGGAACATAGGTGCAAACATTGTGCGGTTTTTTTTCCGTATAATTGCTGTAGGATCATACATAAATGAAATCCACACAAGCGGAAGTTAGAAGCATCATCTTTGTTTAGGTCTGAACCTGAATGTCTGCTTTTTAAGCTGTTTCCTGTGAAAGTTCTCACGATAACAATCTTGCTAATTTCGTACAGGGAGGGTTTGGGCCGGGCACAACATCGTGAGGTTTGATGTGCCAAGAATAAGGGAAGCGTTCACCGAGATTGGCCGGACACCTCCGGAGCCGAAAGGGATGATCGACACACTACCTCTGCTTACCCAGCGGTTTGGGAGGAGAGCAGGAGACATGAAGGTACACAAGCTTGTGTTGATGTAGAGTCATATAGGAGGTTTTGATTTAGATGAGGATTAATCATATGGACAATTGAGTTTTCACTCGAGCTGAAAAACATATGGCCTTTCCAGCTTTACTGAAAGCTTTCAGGACAGTTCCTTATTGCAACAAGGAATATTCATATCTTCTTATCTTGTCTATTGTATTCACAGATGGCAAGCTTGGCAAATTACTTCGGTCTAGGGAGGCAAAAGCACAGGTAGATGTTACATTAATCCAGAAGTTATAATTTCGTCTGAATTCTGAATGCTTTGTTGCAACTAATTGTCACCTTTGCCCACTTAGTATCACTTCACTTCACTTCCTGTAACATGCCTTGCTAGGTTGCTATCCATTGTTCGTTGACCTTGTCATGTTGCTCAGATTAGCATATCTTGCATGCTGCTACTTGGGATGTCGGGATAGTGTGATACAAGAAATTTTGTTGCACGATGCCTCGTTTGATTTCCTAACTATCTAATATGTCTTGCAGCATGATGTAACTTAGGATACCCAGATCATATCCACCCCTGATTTTCGTCCCTTCCCATATTAGATGCTTGTCTGAAAATTAGTTTCTCCTAATAAACTATTACATGATCTATGATGATACGTATTTACAGATGTATCATGCTGAGCAGAAGAGATGTAACAGTTGTATGTGACCCAGCCCATTATATGTCTTGGCAGCATCATGTCGCTTAGTATACCTAGATCCAATCCAACCTGGATTTTGCCCCATCCCATCTTAGGTGTCTCATCTGAAAATCAATATCTCCTAAAAGGCAAAGACTATTACATGATTCGTCTTTATAGGTATAACATGCGGAGTTCAAGAGATGTCACAATTATATGTGGCCCAGTCCATCAATTCTTACTCTTAGTACAAATTGATTGTTGCAAACAGCTATCTTGGTTCATGTGAATTACATCTGTTGCTCAGTGCGCTCATGATTGTGCCCAACGTTTGCTCAGTTTCTTATCAAGTTTGATTTGCATTCCCTTCTGCAAGGAAATATCATTAACTACCAAGTGATAGTTACAAGTTGATATTATTATTTCCTGTGATTTTTTTATTTATTACATGAAACTGTAGTGAATGATCTTGTACTAAATTGCTTTGAAATCTATCTACAGGAGCCTGGATGATGTCAGGATGAACCTTGAAGTTCTCAAATATTGTGCTACAGTGTTGTTCCTGGTATGATTGCTTAACTGCCTATTATTCAGATGACCTTGATGAAACATTTATACAATTTTTTTGTAGTAGCTGGATGGTTACCTTCTGCTACTTTTGTTTCCCTGAAATTACTATGGTGTTTTTTCCTGCCATTTTTTCATGCATTGATCATCTGGAGTAGCTTCAACGGACTGTTGAGATTTAACTATTGCAGTATAGACCTTGTATCAATGGCAGGAGCATCATCAACGTATAACACATCTTTCATTTTCTTAATATGTTCCCTGTTTTGATAATTGCAGTTGTTATTTTTCTGCTAAACAAAGAAAACCATCATTGTACTTCAAGATCTTGAATTACGGATAGAAATAGTACTCCCTCGTTTTCCGTGATTAAACTTTGACCATCATTTTCATCAGTAATATATTAATCATATGTTACAAAACTGTATCATTTGAAACTACGCTTTTGTACGAATTCGATGGTATAATTTTTTTGACATAGCACATGTTTTGTTGGTCAAATGATGGTCAAACTTGAACCTTTACATGTGCGCCATGTTGTGATAGGGACAGAGGGAGTACCAACTAGGAGTATAAAGAACCGATGAAGCATCCTATTTATGACATGTTTCTAGACTCCATTAATCTAGTTGATGTTTCAAGATAATCAATTGACTAAATCCTGCTAACAGGAGGCAAGTTTTCCGGAAGTGCTTATTGTTGAGAACCTTGTGGGTGCAATTACAAGAAGCAAAACTGATGGAGCTACTTCTCCTGAGGTGAAGAATCTTGAAGCAAACACATCACCTGATTCTTTGAAACGACAACGTACTGTTTCTCAAGTCAATGGTTTGACTACAGATCAAGATAATCAAGAATCAGTTGATCCTGCAATGAACGGGGAATCCAGTGACTTGATATCCCACATGGAGGAGATGAAATTAGATGCTTCTGTGCAGATGGATGCGAGTTTCAGTGGTCATTCTGGGTTCCTCGAGCCAGATGATGTATCAACTGAGTGCATCAAGATTTTTACTACCCCTTCTTACCAATTTAATCGGAGAACATTGATCAAGCACAAAGATAGTCCACTACACCTTTGCTGCGCTGGCTTGAAAGTCCAGTTTGGAGTTGGTACAAAGTTCCTAGACACTGCAGGTCGTCCAAAGTTGAACATGGTGGTTCATATCCCTGAGAATCTAAGCAAAGTTCTAGAATTCTGTGATAATCAGGCCCAGAGATTTTTTCAAGAGTCTGGTACCACTTCCGAGTGGAGAACCCTGATAAAGAAGTACGGTTATGTGAATCGTCCAACTGTTCGCCTCAAGTGAGCCCTGGTCCCCTTTCCATTTCTGGTCTTTGATTTGCCACCTCACTTATCTGATTTATAATGTTGAGTTGCTTTTGCAGCATCCCTACCACTCCCAGCAGCGGTGCTTCGCCCTACTCGACAGACATATACCAGAAAGAGCCCAGCGGCAACATTCAGAAGCTTGCTTTTAGCAAGGTAGATGCCGCGGAACTGGACTCCCTGTTTGTTCGGGGGAACAGGCTGGATGCGTTCTTCTCGCTGGAAATATATGACTACCAGCAAAATGCTGGCATCCGGTTGGTCGCAAAGAGGCTGGTTGTACACTCCAAGTAGCACCAGTCATAGTTCATACTATGATGTACTAGTGCTAGAAGCTAACTCTTGCACTAATTTAATTGATTGCTTTATGTCTTCACCCAGTTGTATGTTAATTATTATGCCAGTGTGAATAAGATCTGACCAGTAGCAGGCTAGCAGATGCTGATGCTGAACTAGGGATTCAGAAATTGTAAAATGTTCTAACAAGATGTTTGTCCATCTGTTAACGGAAAGATCATGTATAGATTTATATATTAAGCAGAGGATTAAAGATTTTCTTTTGTGAAACAGTGCGCGTGTATTAGTTAATAGTGTGATTGTCTCGATCAGCTATGTTGTACGTACCACAGTGATGCCTATTCCGAGTGTTTCTGTTCTTAATTCGCCGAATATCCTGGTGCTAGCAGCTACATAATATATGGGACCTTTTTTTTGACAGGTGAATATATACGGAACCTATTAGTTGTGTGTATCTACACTCCCGAGTGTTTCAGTTCTTAATTCGCCGAATATCCCTTTGACAGGTGAATATATATGGGACCTATTAGTTGTGTGTATCTACACGAATAAAACTGTTCATGCTAAGAACCAACCAGTGTTTGGATAGCGTTGTCGTACCCCCAGCACAGCCCGCCAGGGATAAGTCCTTGGATTGGCGCTTTGGTGTCTCGTTTGCGGATTATTCTTTCATTAAAAGGCAATGTTACCTTCAATAGTGAGGCGTCCATGATGACTGCTTTAGTTTTAAAGCTCCGCTACTCCGTCCGAGCCTTTGGTAGGTGGTGTGAGTGTGTACATATGTGTTGTAATCTGTTTTTCTAAAATATGAAAATAAAAATGTTCAAAAAATCATTGCGAGACAAAGGGCACGACACAATGGCACTGATGGTTAAGTCTACATTCACATACATTTCTTCGGCATGGTTTGGAGAAGAAAAATGTTCGGGCTCCATCAGTGATGAGTCTTCTTCACTAATTCATCACGTTGCCTCCCACAAAAATGCAAGTGGACAAATAGTCTAATTTCAACCAAAGTAAGACATGTTCAATGGCTTCTTTGTTTTCCTCTGGGCACTTCTTTTTCTTTTTAAAGAAGTTTAAAAATATTATATCTTTTTTTTTCATATCTCACAGCCACATATATTGCTCAAATAGATATAATTAAGGAGCAATGAGCTTGCACAAAAGCTCTGCATCCAAGAAATACATATACCACCATTGTATCGATTTTCCTTCTACTCGATGATGAGGCAGAGCTTTGCATATCATGCAAATTTTCCATGCCTTGATCATTAAGTTTCCGGATGCAAAAATATAAATGTTATAAATGTTGTTTGTGCCGCACGGTCTTTGCATGTACATGTTGTTGTTGTTGCAAAAATGGGCAAGCAGCAGCCAGTGTAAATTTGCTCACTGAGGCCGAAAGGAGCACCGCTGGCAAGTATGCATGGTGTACCAGATACCAAGATGACAGGAATTTCAGCAGCATATGCGCGTTGAAAGTACACTAGAGGTGTGGTTTGTTCACTGGCATAGCTTTACTAAACACGTCCGTGGAAAATCGACGTGTGTTTATAGAATTATAGTGCACAAAGGTGCCGAAGAGTGGGACTTTCCCACAACTAAACAACGATCCACATTTTAAATATATGAACAGGTAAAATAGCTTTGTACCATATTGTGCTACCAAACAGAGGTTTCTATTTCCTCGCACCTATCCTACTCCAAGTCTCCAAGAACGTTGGGCACAACTAGTTATTCATGATCCATGACAACACGATCTAGTGCAGTTTATAGAGAAAACTAGCTTAAAATGCTCTTTGAGCCTTTAAATCTGAATCCCTGTAGAGGTCTTAGCGTGAACGTCGACAGTAGGCAATGGGCTCAAGGGGACTGTGTGAACTAGACATGTTTGTATGGGAGGCAGCAGGCTCTAGAGGACTGTGTGAAGTACACATATTTGTATGGGAGGCAACGTGGTCAAGAGGAGCAGTGTGACCGCCGGGTAGCATTGGAGAAGAGTGAAGAGCTCATCTTCATCCTTTCCCGATGGACGCCAACACCCATCACCACTAGGTTCCGCCACCCTGAGATCACCATATTAGATCCTCCTATGATGGACTGTCTAGCTGAGTTAACAGGTGTAACTCTGTTTTTGTAGCTTCTCCCAATGCATAAAATACATGGGTGCTCTACCTACACCTTTGTGTCCCTCCACTATTCCAGCAACTAAATATGAATCTGCACCTGACACATCCCACAAAATGAAATGACAATATGAGGCTACTTGCATCCATGGAGCAGTGGTAATAGGACTCTACACATATATAGCACTGTTTTCACCTTCCTGTTAACTTCATGCATGTGATGTATACATGCAAAAACTATGTGGTGGCCATTCAGGAGTTGTGAGTGGCATGCTTTTGCCATGGCCGCCAGTATTTGCTCAACAATTAAGCATGATGGAGCCATGATGCATGTACATCATGTAATGTAACCCTCGTTGCAACTGCCGCCATGCTATCTAGGACCAGAGAATCCAGAAAGAGAACAAACCCCATGATTATATAATATCAAGAATCGGCTATAATATTTGTTACTAACTGAATTTAGACTAGGTGTAAATTCTTTTTTGAAATAAAAGGGAATCTCCTAAAATAGAAGATTTTTATTTCTTGACTCTCATAAATTGCAAGTACTGCTTCTGCAAGTACGCATGCACAAGCAACTGAACTCTCATACAGTTTCCATGTTACAGATATATAGCATTGTTTTCACCTCCCCCCATCGATTTCCATTAACCGCCACAAAGTTATTACAGGCCAAAGTATCAAAGAAAAAAAACAATGCAAAATCTATGTAATGGACACCAGTAGCATTGTATTGCCACGGGCCGCACTGGTTTAATTCTTACTGCTTACCTAGTTTGAACAGTGCCACCAGCCATAATCTTCACATGAGTCTCCTAGACAATCTGAGAGGCTCTTCTGAATCAAATTCAAACCATATTGCTGCAGCATCAATTCTGTGCTAATAATCATTTTCATTTACCATCCACAGGAGCACTCTTCATCTTGAGAGGGTTAGATGCTATTCTCCACCAAACTAATTAACAGTGTATCATTGTGGATAACTGCAATCCCCAGCAGTAAATAGAAAATACATTCAGGGAGACCAAGAGGAGACAAGAAACTGGCCAAGCAGATTAGTCACCTGAAAGGCAAACAAAATGCAGTGTAGTTGCATAGCTTCCGTCTGATAAGAAAACTTCTGATAATGTAAATCGGACATAGCATCTTTTTTCATCTCATTTTCAGTCAGAAAAGAAAAAAAAACTGAGAGCAGCAAGTTTCAACAAGCAACACTATGTTCATCTCAAAAAGTTTAAAATATGGTACAGCTCCTGTTTTGAAGTAGCATCTTTTTTCATCTCATTTTCAATCAGAAAAAAAAACTGAGAGCAGCAAGTTTCAACGAGCAACACTATGTTTATCACAAAAAGTTTAAAATATGGTACAGCTCCTGTTTTGAATAATTTCAATTAGGAATTACATAGCATTTAGTAATTGACATAAAGCCATAAAAGTACTCCAGGACTCATTCTGATCAACCAAGCAAAAACAATAACCGCTAGTACCAACTACCAACTTTGCTGCTTTAAGAATATGATTCTCATGAAAATTTTATAATATCATTAGGGCATACCTTCCGTCTGGAATCAGGCAAAGACTGATCAGTCATGCTATCATCAACCATGACATCCTCATTGATGTTTATAGCATCCCTTTGTGATACCCTCGCTGGATTTCTTTCATAAACAATAATCTCTTCATATGCCTTCTGTAAGATATCTTTTGCTGCTTTGTACACTGTCTCTGATCCAGATCCTTTCTCAGCACATCCGATGGCATCAGCACATAGAACATCGTAACGGCTTGTAATGGACTGACAAGCATCATCTTGATGGTTATCGCAATTGTATTCTAATAAACCACTGTCTCTGGCCTTCCTTGTCCAACGCTTCAAAAAGTAATCAGGTGGAAGCAAATGTGGATCAACTATTATGAATACTCCTAGAATATGACGGCATAAAATACCTGAGAACTCAAAGTATTTGCAACTACATTTTGCCATCTTATTGGAAGAATTGTAGGTCACACAGAATGTATCTGATGAATTTTCATCTTTCATGATGTTGTATTCACTTATGCAGCCATCTTTAGTTTTCTGAATAATATATGCCAAAGACTCTGTAAATTCTTCCTGAAATCTACCAAAGACTGCTTTGGTGTAGGTACGTGCTGCCTGCTTTTCCATTGGTGATGCAGTCTTTGTTGTCACCAAATTTAAAGAAGTGTCCATATCTGCTTTTGCTTCTTCCTCATAATGGTTTTCGATGCTCAAATCAAATTGGGTTAGAAAAACTTCCAGTGTCACCTTCATACTGAAATACTTCTTGTAGAAATCATTCATGGTTTCTAATTTCTGACCTTTAGATATTTCTGCACAGAATGTATCCATCAGGTACAAAGGAACCCATTTTTGGCGGATATTGTACATTGCTTGAAGCCATGTATTATTTCTTAAATCATAAGTATCAATGATTGACATCCACGCTGTTTCAAATGTGTTGATTGTTTCAGACTCAATAACACAGCTTTCTAACTCATCTATTAAAGTAGGATGCTCTGAGTATGTATGAGCTAACTTCTGTTTGGTTCTACTCAAAATGTGCCACTTGCAGAAGCGGTGACAGGTATGCGGAAAAACCCTTCCAATTGCAGCTTTCATGGCCCGATTTTGGTCGGTAACTAGTGAACATGGTGCCTTCCCACTCATTGCTGCCAGCCATGTTTCAAATAGCCAAACAAATGAGCATTCAGTATCTTCCATAAGCAATGCACATCCAAATATAACACGCTGAAGATGATGATTGACTCCTGAAAAGGTAACAAAGGGCATCATATACTTGTTCTTCTTGTATGTTGTGTCAAATGTAACAGCATCCCCAAAATGCTGATAAGCAAGTTTAGCTCTAGCATCGGCCCAGAAAACATTCATTAGACAGCTATTCTTGTCGACCTGTATGGCATGGAAGAAAGCAGGGTCATTGGCTTGCATCTTCTTCAAATAATCAAGAAGACCTTGAGCGTCTCCGCCTTCCCCAAGAATATTCTGCCTCAGAAAGGGCACTCCGTCTGAGCCCATCATAGTGATCTTATTGGAGGCATCAAGCAAACCTCTGTCACGAAGATACCCAACTCTACTACAGGTGCCAAGGTTATGATTGTGAGCTGTTTCAAGCTTGGAAACAACCCAATGGTTTGATTCTCTGACCACCTCCATCATAGCATTGCAACCTTCCCGCATAGACATCCTCTCACGCTTCTTTGTAGCCTCTTCTGATGATGGATTCTTCTTTCTGTACATGCCTTCCCTTGAGCAAACAAACCGCCTCATGACAACAACCTCCTCTGCACCTTTCGAACGGCGAGACCTACCAACACGGAAGGGAAATCCAAGGTGCCTGGCATACTCATTGTAGAAAGTCTTTGCTGCTTCATCAGATTCAAATGTCATACCTAGCAATGGCTCTTTAGGATCCTCTGGAGGTACAAAATCTTCCATGGCATCCTGCTCCGTAATACCACCAACCGAAGCAGCTACTCCTGCTTCTATGACTGGATCTCCGAGAATCAGATTGTCATTCTGGACAGACCGAGCATTGGTGTCCAAGGACATGAGGCAATCAACATAATCCGCAATCAGCTCATCCCCTTCACTCCTTGCAGCTTCCATCAGTGTATATCAAGTTCTGCACACATCAATCACAGAATGATATGTATCATCACTTGCACATGGGGGCAGAGCTAGGATTTTAAGCCAAGGTATGCTGATTAACAAAAAAGAATCCACTGCAGTTTAAAATATAGTAGTTCAAAATAACAGCAACTGAAGTACAGATTGTTCTTTATAACGATAGTATCTTGAATAGTTTAATTCAATTACAAAAATTAAGAAAAAAATTACATTTGACTCTATGATATGTCGGACATTTTCCACACCAAAAAAGTTGCACATTAGCTACAAATCAATTCATTACTAGACGGAACAGAGCGCTCTGCTGCACCCAGGTATAGCCACATCCGCCACATGCGATTTTAGGGAGGCTGGCGTGTGCGTATTTCTGTATCCTATCTTTTTTTGTTGGGGGATGGTCAATTTGAGTCGCACACCGGTATGGAATGGAGGACTATTCATACATCAACAAGCATCCTCCCACAAACCCACTGTTCAGCCCGAAGACCCACCCAGCAGCTACAGCGAGGCTCTAAGCTTACAAAGTCTCAGTGGCATCCTCACTATAAAGGGAAGAAAAGGTTTCTAAAAATTAACTCTCTTGCCAACATAATGTACCAACAGTAATGACATCAATGATAGTGTATTGCACAATTTGAGGCAAATGAAGTTGATCTTGTATGCACAAAATGGTGTCCTGCTGGGAGGAGGCAAACTTGCATTAACAAATCTGAAATTCAAACATGCTATAACTGATTTGCTCAAATCTTACCATAACAAATCTGAACACCATACAGGTTATAACTGATTTGCTCAATCTGAACCTATTCAGACAACATGTTTGCTCTATGTAGCAGTCAGACTGCCAATCACATCCATGGTGGCCCTCAACACCCCCTTGTACCTATTGTCATGCCCATGGTCTGCAGTCAAGAAAGCTCTTAAATTCATAGTAGTTGCTTGAAGCAAAGTCGCACTGCCAAAACAAAGTATATACAGGAAAGCAAAAGTCTAAGAGGGACATGCAAAAGCTTGTAACAGCAGAAGAAACCATAGTGAAATATTGTAGTGCACAACCATTTAATAAGAAACAATCGAGCCTAATAACCAAACCACCATCATAAATTGTTTTGAATAAAAGGCATAAGTTTTATGTGGATAAAGATTAACTCTTTTGTTGGAACAACCACCAGTCGAACGATTCATAGGGGAACCGAAAAACTAATAACAGAAGCTGGGAAACAAAATGTATACCTGAGCAGAACTGGATGTGTATCATTCTTCACTAATGCCCCATACCTCATTAAGCTTCTCACAATTACCAAGACTACCTGCACAGGTGGACAGAAACAAACAGTAAAAGCTAGCACCACACTAAAAATCAGCCATAGCAAAGCATTCTGAAGCACAACAATTGCCAGCTCATATGCATCTGCTAAATAACTTACTAACATGAATTCTTCACTGTATGCGCCACTTACATCTATACAACGTATCATTCATTATTCAGTCTATGCACCACTTCATTGAATAGATGCAAAGGAATGCCTGTGCAGGTGATGATGTGTAAGGTAAACCATGCCACATCGAGTACTGAAGATAAAAGGTATTTTTGGTTGCCGTAACTGAAAATGTGAGAGCAAGTGTATTATGGAAAAGCCTACAAATTAACAGGCGAACTCTAAAACTGGAAGCGGATTAAAATCGTGAAATTAGACATCAACTATTTACCAAGTGTACAACATTGTAGGAAATCAAGAAAGGAAAATCAGGAATTATTATCTCTATTGGCCATGGCAAGAGAAGAGTTGCAGCATGGGGAATTACATCAGTCAAAGGGATGAACAAACCCAGGGAAAGAGGCCGTCAAGGTCAGCGAAAAGGGCTGGTCGCGTTCGCGGCGCCTTCGTCGTCTTTGCGGGGGGGGGGGGGGGGGGGGGGGGGGGGGGGCGGGGCGGGGGGAGAAGAGGGGGCCGAGCGGGGACTATATGCTGTGGAGCAGGCGGAGGTCGAGCGCAAGCAGCAGCGGCGGGGAGTGACGGGGAGCGGCGCACCTACATGGGACAGTTCAGAGCGTCTCCAACAGGCAGCAGGTAATTAACCGTTCTTTACGGATTTTAGACCAAAAATCAGTGCTCCAATAACTGCGCTATATAAATTTTGGAGGTAAATACATCACAGATGCTTGAACTTGTCTCGAATGTGCACTTTGATGCCTGAACTTGCAAAATACATTGAATTGGTTCCGTAACTTGACATGAACGTGCATATACGGTTCAAATCTTGTTTTTATACGTCCATGACGCCAACGAGGCACTCTAGGATATAAGGGACAAGGTGTATGGCCTGTTTTTTTTTGCCGAAAACCCCCTAGAATAAAATTTTTCTACAAAAAGGCCCTCAAAAAGAAAATAAACTGGTCCGGGGTTTGAACCACATACGCAGGTGTGCGTGCCTAGCCAATCTACGCGTTCAAATTTAGTGTCGGGAAAGGATTCATACACTTTATAAACATAAAGCTGAACAATGTAAATTAAAGATATTATTCCAGCAATATAGTGCCATTGCTTTGAACCTGCAACCAGTGGCTATATAGCGGCCGCACGTACCACTATAACCGACGACGTTGAATGGTGAAATGATAAATTTAGGTTTATAATATAACGAGCCCGTGTGACTAAAATGGACCACAGTGTGGATCAAGTTTCAACGGGTTTGTTCTTTTTCATTTCATTTAAAAAATACGTTAATTATTATCACGTTACAAACAATATACATATATGTAAAACAAATTATGTTAAAAAGTTCATATAATTTCATGAAATACATATGCTGAAATTCAATAGAAATACACATAATAAAATTATGAATTAGAATAAAATTTATAATTTGAAAAGATGCTTTTATTTAAAAAATATTAAAGTAATTTTGAAACGTTCATATATTTAAATAAATTTGCATATAATTTTAAATTTTAGCATTTTTAGTAAACTATTTATGTAGTATATCAATGTGTTCATGCTTTAACAAAAAATTGTGTTGTTTTAAAAAGTTTATATAGTATATAAGTTTGTGTTTTTTTAGAAAAAATACAAGCCTAGTTTGCCATTAGACTGCGGATCCTCACATGAATAATACCTGAATCATATAAACATTTTACTCATTCATAAATATTTTCAATTTAGTGAATATGTTTTAAAATAACATGTGAATTATTTTTAAAATGACACGAAGATTATTGCATTATTTTGAAATTATGTTTGTTATACAGTCATAAAGAGTACTTATACTTTTACCGAAAAAGGGTTTCCCCCCGCTTTATATTATAAAGCACCAGGCACACGATCACAGGGTAACTGTCGGGGCGAACGGCACAACAAGCCCAAAAGGGAAAAAGAAGAAATAAAAGCCAACAACGGCAGCTCGGCAAGCACAAATAATCCGCCACCGCTGCGCCCTCCACCTTCGTCCCACCACACGCCATGGCACCGGCCCGCCGCATACCAAGCAGCACCTCCAAGAAGAAATGCGACGCCAACGACGCTGCTGCCCGGACGAGTCCGAGGGTTTCCCCCGGCATACGGAGGGGAGCAGGTGATGGGTAGCGCCGACGCCCTTCAAGAAGGAATGATGGCACCCTCAGGAGAAGAGGGGGCCGAGCGGGGACTATATGCTGTGGAGCAGGCGGAGGTCGAGCGCAAGCAGCAGCGGCGGGGAGTGACGGGGAGCGGCGCACCTACATGGGACAGTTCAGAGCGTCTCCAACAGGCAGCAGGTAATTAACCGTTCTTTACGGATTTTAGACCAAAAATCAGTGCTCCAATAACTGCGCTATATAAATTTTGGAGGTAAATACATCACAGATGCTTGAACTTGTCTCGAATGTGCACTTTGATGCCTGAACTTGCAAAATACATTGAATTGGTTCCGTAACTTGACATGAACGTGCATATACGGTTCAAATCTTGTTTTTATACGTCCATGACGCCAACGAGGCACTCTAGGATATAAGGGACAAGGTGTATGGCCTGTTTTTTTTTGCCAAAAACCCCCTAGAATAAAATTTTTCTACAAAAAGGCCCTCAAAAAGAAAATAAACTGGTCCGGGGTTTGAACCACATACGCAGGTGTGCGTGCCTAGCCAATCTACCCGTTCAAATTTAGTGTCGGGAAAGGATTCATACACTTTATAAACATAAAGCTGAACAATGTAAATTAAAGATATTATTCCAGCAATATAGTGCCATTGCTTTGAACCTGCAACCAGTGGCTATATAGCGGCCGCACGTACCACTATAACCGACGACGTTGAATGGTGAAATGATAAATTTAGGTTTATAATATAACGAGCCCGTGTGACTAAAATGGACCACGGTGTGGATCAAGTTTCAACGGGTTTGTTCTTTTTCATTTCATTTAAAAAATACGTTAATTATTATCACGTTACAAACAATATACATATATGTAAAACAAATTATGTTAAAAAGTTCATATAATTTCATGAAATACATATGCTGAAATTCAATAGAAATACACATAATAAAATTATGAATTAGAATAAAATTTATAATTTGAAAAGATGCTTTTATTTAAAAAATATTAAAGTAATTTTGAAACGTTCATATATTTAAATAAATTTGCATATAATTTTAAATTTTAGCATTTTTAGTAAACTATTTATGTAGTATATCAATGTGTTCATGCTTTAACAAAAAATTGTGTTGTTTTAAAAAGTTTATATAGTATATAAGTTTGTGTTTTTTTAGAAAAAATACAAGCCTAGTTTGCCATTAGACTGCGGATCCTCACATGAATAATACCTGAATCATATAAACATTTTACTCATTCATAAATATTTTCAATTTAGTGAATATGTTTTAAAATAACATGTGAATTATTTTTAAAATGACACGAAGATTATTGCATTATTTTGAAATTATGTTTGTTATACAGTCATAAAGAGTACTTATACTTTTACCGAAAAAGGGTTTCCCCCCGCTTTATATTATAAAGCACCAGGCACACGATCACAGGGTAACTGTCGGGGCGAACGGCACAACAAGCCCAAAAGGGAAAAAGAAGAAATAAAAGCCAACAACGGCAGCTCGGCAAGCACAAATAATCCGCCACCGCTGCGCCCTCCACCTTCGTCCCACCACACGCCATGGCACCGGCCCGCCGCATACCAAGCAGCACCTCCAAGAAGAAATGCGACGCCAACGACGCTGCTGCCCGGACGAGTCCGAGGGTTTCCCCCGGCATACGGAGGGGAGCAGGTGATGGGTAGCGCCGACGCCCTTCAAGAAGGAATGATGGCACCCTCAGGAGAAGAGGGGGCCGAGCGGGGACTATATGCTGTGGAGCAGGCGGAGGTCGAGCGCAAGCAGCAGCGGCGGGGAGTGACGGGGAGCGGCGCACCTACATGGGACAGTTCAGAGCGTCTCCAACAGGCAGCAGGTAATTAACCGTTCTTTACGGATTTTAGACCAAAAATCAGTGCTCCAATAACTGCGCTATATAAATTTTGGAGGTAAATACATCACAGATGCTTGAACTTGTCTCGAATGTGCACTTTGATGCCTGAACTTGCAAAATACATTGAATTGGTTCCGTAACTTGACATGAACGTGCATATACGGTTCAAATCTTGTTTTTATACGTCCATGACGCCAACGAGGCACTCTAGGATATAAGGGACAAGGTGTATGGCCTGTTTTTTTTTGCCAAAAACCCCCTAGAATAAAATTTTTCTACAAAAAGGCCCTCAAAAAGAAAATAAACTGGTCCGGGGTTTGAACCACATACGCAGGTGTGCGTGCCTAGCCAATCTACCCGTTCAAATTTAGTGTCGGGAAAGGATTCATACACTTTATAAACATAAAGCTGAACAATGTAAATTAAAGATATTATTCCAGCAATATAGTGCCATTGCTTTGAACCTGCAACCAGTGGCTATATAGCGGCCGCACGTACCACTATAACCGACGACGTTGAATGGTGAAATGATAAATTTAGGTTTATAATATAACGAGCCCGTGTGACTAAAATGGACCACAGTGTGGATCAAGTTTCAACGGGTTTGTTCTTTTTCATTTCATTTAAAAAATACGTTAATTATTATCACGTTACAAACAATATACATATATGTAAAACAAATTATGTTAAAAAGTTCATATAATTTCATGAAATACATATGCTGAAATTCAATAGAAATACACATAATAAAATTATGAATTAGAATAAAATTTATAATTTGAAAAGATGCTTTTATTTAAAAAATATTAAAGTAATTTTGAAACGTTCATATATTTAAATAAATTTGCATATAATTTTAAATTTTAGCATTTTTAGTAAACTATTTATGTAGTATATCAATGTGTTCATGCTTTAACAAAAAATTGTGTTGTTTTAAAAAGTTTATATAGTATATAAGTTTGTGTTTTTTTAGAAAAAATACAAGCCTAGTTTGCCATTAGACTGCGGATCCTCACATGAATAATACCTGAATCATATAAACATTTTACTCATTCATAAATATTTTCAATTTAGTGAATATGTTTTAAAATAACATGTGAATTATTTTTAAAATGACACGAAGATTATTGCATTATTTTGAAATTATGTTTGTTATACAGTCATAAAGAGTACTTATACTTTTACCGAAAAAGGGTTTCCCCCCGCTTTATATTATAAAGCACCAGGCACACGATCACAGGGTAACTGTCGGGGCGAACGGCACAACAAGCCCAAAAGGGAAAAAGAAGAAATAAAAGCCAACAACGGCAGCTCGGCAAGCACAAATAATCCGCCACCGCTGCGCCCTCCACCTTCGTCCCACCACACGCCATGGCACCGGCCCGCCGCATACCAAGCAGCACCTCCAAGAAGAAATGCGACGCCAACGACGCTGCTGCCCGGACGAGTCCTAGGGTTTCCCCCGGCATACGGAGGGGAGCAGGTGATGGGTAGCGCCGACGCCCTTCAAGAAGGAATGATGGCACCCTCAGGTGTCACCGCTTCGGAGCCGGAAGAACCGGCAAAGATTTCTCCCACATCCCCAAGCACCGCTACCCACTCGAACCGGGGCCATCCAACCATCAAGCCACCCGCAAGCACGCGCCACCACGGTCTTGGACACATCCACGCCGCCCCGCTGCGAACACCACCACGAGGCCAAGGAGGCCGGAAAGAAGCGCCAAGCGACGGGAGGAACCACACCGAAGCCAAGCGGGAGGGAACCACCTCCCCCGCCGACGTGCGGGAGGCCCGAGCCCCCGGCGACGTCGTGGTCGCCGACCGGACGTGGCAGCAGGGCACACCGGGCCACCCCTGGCCCGGCCAGGTCCACAACGGACCCGCAAAGCCCCGCCGGCCATGTTGCAGCAAGCCGGCACCTGCGCCGCCCGCTCCCAGTCGTCAACGCCGCTCTCCCGCCTCCTGGAGGCCACGCCGCCGGCCCGTCCCGCCGCCGGCCCGCCCAAACCCAGATGGGGCCCGAAGGGCCCAAATCTGGGCCGAGCGGGCTGGTTCAGGCCGCGCTGCCGCGTCGCCCCGCCGCCAACGGCGACGCCGTCGCCCAGTCGTCCACCCACGCCACGCCAGGATCTCCGCCGCCACGTCGGACCGCCGCCGCCGAAGAGCACCCCCCGGCGCACACCGCCCCGCGCCGGGGAGCACCGAGAGGGGAAGGGCAGGAGGCCGCCGCCGCCAGCAACCCAGGGGCCAGGCCTGGTCGCGGGTGCCGGCGACGGCGGCGGGGAGGGAGGGAGGGAAGGGGGGGCTCTAGAGGAGGGGGGCGCCGGAGCGCGGCCGGTCGCCCGCGGGGACGACGCGGTCGCGCGAGAGGAGAAGGGGGGTGTTACAAAAGGAGGTGTCAGTACTTATACTTTTGATACATGACAACTCATTGGTCGGAGTGGCATCCGTGCTTGGTCTACAAGCTTTGTTCTGATGTTCGGGTCACAGATCCGATGCTGTTTTTGCTGGATTATTTCTATTTATTTTGTTCAGCCAAATGTTTATAAAGGTTATGAATCATTAAATATCAGCAAATGTGAAGTTGTCGAGTGGTTAGCCGCATGCACTTGACTGGTACGTCGTTGGTTCGATCCAGCACATCAGTTTTAATTTGTATCTTATAGTTATACTCCCAGTTTTTATTTTATAATTTGTCAGTTTCGCCATGATGGCCTTATTGTAAGAAAATAATTCCCGAGGTTTCCCCACAAAAAATAGGCCACACACCCTTGTCAATGACAGCGGGCCCCATGGCATGCTGGCGCGCCTCCTCAGCTTCGCGGACGTATACAAACGCCATTTGAACCGTATATGCACGTCCATGCCAAGTTATTGAACCAGTTCAATGTATTTTGCAAGTTCAGGCACTAAGGTGCACATCCATGGCAAGTTCAAGCACCACTGGTGTATTTACCTCTAAATTTTGCTAAACAAATTTGGGCAGCCCTAAATTACAACCAATTGGCTGCAAATATCCGTTTTTCGGGCAGCATGTGATTGCCCAACCGCCATTCTAAACGTTCCCGCGCTTGACCGCAGCCAGCCACTGAACCGTCATGGACGATACCTCTGACGCGACCGTCGTCATCGTCCCGCTGCCGCCACACTGCAGCACCTCCTCTGGTGGTTCCTGCTGTACTGGTGGCCGCCTCCAAGCCCTTTGTCCACCATGCCGTTTTTGTGCTACCACATGTCATCGCCATAGTCGGAGGGGATGGGCCAAACCACACCGTCGCTCAGAAGGCCTAGCTGAAGCTACCCGGTGGCGCCGACGTAAAGTGGACACCGCGGGATCCATCGTTGGCTACCTCGCCGCAGTTGAAAAGACGAACTGTGCAGCCATGAGCGCTCCGGCTGCTGCGGTGGTGCGCTCCCCCTCCCCCGCCACCGACAATGGAAGAGGAACCAGCGTCACACGTCATCATGGCCGCCAACGTCCACACGCGTTCGACAAAAATGACGCAAATGTATAAAAAATATCTTTGTTTTTTCTAGCTTTGTCACAAAGTCATCTTGTTCAATGCAATTGTAGGTGATGTGTGCCTATGTTATTCAATTTTGAGGCATTTAGTATCAACGATAAAACTTTTTTGCAAAACATGAATGTTGCATCTCAAGCTTTTATTTCTCAAGGTACCCCCTCTCAAGAATATGACACACAATGGGAGGAGACCAATATTGACATGGATAAGGAGGCTTTTGTTCATGCAACTCCTAAGGAAAGATCGCCAAACTACCAAGAGGGTGAAACTAATTGCTATGTGTGGCATGGAAAAAATTGGCATTGATGCGGCCGTTGGAAGCTAGCAACCAATGGCAGTATGGGAGAAAGCACGAAAGGATTCATGGCGCCATGGAAGGATTCATGGGTGGATTGATGGGTGCCATGGGAGGTGGCATGGATGGTCTTGTGGGTGCCATGGGAGGAGGCATGGTGGTGGCATGCGTGGTGGGATGGGGGGAGACATGGATGACAATGAAGACAGTGAAACCAATGGTGGCGATGAGACCAATGTTCCAAGCCATGGAGACAACGGGAACACAAGTGACAATGAAGGAGATGAAAGTTGAGAAGTTATGTTTTATGTACTTTTTATGCCCAATGCAAAAAAAATGTGTTGGTGATGCACTATGCTTGTGGTTTTCATTTGGATTTGATATGGGGATTTGAAGTTCAATTTGATATGCTGTTGATTATGTGTGTGGTGATCTTGCGAAGTTTAAATTCTATCAATAGTTAATGTTTTGTTTCAATACGCACTAGATGGAAAGTGCGGCTAGCCGCACCCCGCACCCCTGTCGGGTGCGGTCATATCCAACCCAACGACCATACAATACCAAAAGTAATAAAAAATTGCAACACATAATAACTTATTTACAATGCAATGACATTATATCCAACTTGGGTAGAACACGGTTAACATTCGATTCTGGCTGTTACATGAATAGCAAAGCACGATGGCAGCACCCACCCAGTCCGCTACTGGTTACACAATATATATTCCACAGATTGAAGGAAATATAGACCACATCATTAGAATTTCTCAAAGAAAGATATAGGAGGAACTAAGCACTAATAACAGTAATGGTCTGGTTAATTACATCACTTTGAGCATGTCACAAAAAATGTCACATGAACACACACACACACACACACACATATAGATGGAATGGCAGAAGAACAGCCCAAAAACCTGAAGGACTGTGACATGTTATGTATGGCAAGAGAACTGAAAAATCCTGAAGACATGGTATAAAAACATGACAAAACAAATCTTTATTCGGTAAACCATTATGGCGGTAAGATAATTTAACCTATAAAGCAAATCACCACCACATCAATGTCAAGCAAAAAGCAAAATTGTTTATTAACAGTATATGATACTATATAAAATATCTATAATCAGATATAACAAAAAAATAAGTTGAGTAATTTCAATCCTTTCAGCCCACCTTGATGGAGCATCAGATTCACTATTTTTTTATGCATAGGAAGACAAAACAATTTATTTTCTCAACAAAGAGAAAAATCAGTACGCGTGTAACAACCTCAAGGTGGAAAACATGAATTTCATTCTCATGATGTACCATCTAAAACGATTTTGGATCTCCCAAAGCTTAGTTTCTCAGTTACTTAACCCTCGTCAGATAGTTGCGCACTATAAAGCAAAGTTGTGGCTGGTAAAGGAGAAGTGAAAATGCACACACAAATATGTAGCTTATATAACCTCTTTTGAGACAAGGCAAACGACTCAGGTACTGGCGAACCTTGGTTGAGGATTCCACTGGAGTTCATGGATGTTGCAGTTGTTGTGTGTCTACAGAACAAACTGCACGGGAAGAGAGGGGATTCAAATCAGTGGCTGCAGCTGGGAAATAAAACCAAAAGCAGTTTACGTTAATAGATTATAGAACATCCTGCAACACTCTGAAGACCTTTTTGTGAGCTCTGATGGTAATCTGATATGGCAATGGTTGGTTGTGCTACATTATGATTTTTCTTTTGGACGATATCATGTTGTTCCAACAGTACCGACTGAATTATATATAGATCAACTTGTTAAAACAACCTTGCCATAAAACAACAAGGGCCTAAGTTGTACAAAAAAATTGATGAAATCGAAAGGGGGAGTTATTTCTAATTAGACAGAACACTGAACCAGTCTAGACCATTTCAAATTCCTATTTCGAAGCGGTTCCATTCATAGGGCTTTAAAGGGGTGAATATCCATAAGAAGAACCAACAAAATTGAAGTTTAGAAGGTTAGGAAAACTAAAAGAGGGGATGAACTAACATGAGGATATTGACCACTACAACACTTGTTTCCATACTAATGAAACATTTAGTGCTTACTCACCTAACAAGATAGCAGTAGCAAATCATCTAGCTTACTCAGGAAAAGTTCAGTATAATAATTAAATCATATGGCTTTGTATCTGCACTTTTACGGTGATGCAGAGATCATTAAGCTACTGGAAAACCCAAAATAGTGAAGTTCCATTTAAGCTACTGGAGTAACAGTGAAGTTCCATTTAAGCTACTGGAGTAAGCTACTGCAATCAGTACTGGAGTATGCTACTGGAGTACAGAAAATCCTACATTTCATTCAGATCGGGGTCAGACCCCCACAAAAATCTCATATGTTCTGCTGAGTACCTCGATCTGGATGTCGCAGCCAGCGGGGATCTCCTTGCTCTGGACGCACTTCACCGTCGGCTTCTTCTTGTCATCTTTGTTGGCTTCCTGGGTGCCCCACTTGGTTTTGGCCTTGCCGGCAGCACCAGGCTTGGACTTGGCCTCCCACTTCCACTTGAGGTTGAAGTCGTCGCCATTGGGGGAGGCGAGCTCCGCCTCCCACTTGATCGCCTGGCCCCCGCCGCGTGCCTTCTCCTTGGTCATCCCACTTCCAATTGTGGCCCCCGGGGAGGCGGCGACATAGGTGTACTTGTGGCAGGCCGGATGCGGCCTCCCGGGGAGCCGGCGGTGCGGGCGGAGAGGGTCGCGAGCTAATCTTTTGGATAGATCGGTGTGCATACATGATTGTGCATGATAGAACTCTGTAAGCATGCACTTACAATTTCGGCGCCTCCTCCCAGGTAGATATTTCTGCAGTGTGGAAAATAAGAAGTTAACTAAACTATATATATCTCATGCATATTGCCAGTCTAATAATCAAAAAGATTACTGTTGATCACAGCCATACCACTGGATTAGAGCCAAGAACAGGAACATCTCATGCAATTCTCTTTCAAGCAACACCTTTATTTGATCCGTAACTATTGTCGGTTTATAATCCTACTACGAAATTAAGGCCCCTCTTTGGATTGAAGTAAATTCATGGGAATTTTTGGTTATTACATAATCTGGTTATGATCACACTGTAGCAATAGAAAAATAAATTCAAAAAAGAAACATAAAGAATCAAAACCTGTAACTATGGGCATCCACCCTGGTCATCATTTCAGCAACCTGATACTCCCCAAGAGGCAACTCCAATCTGAAAATAACATAGGAAATAAGATGAGGGGATCTGAGTTTGAGGAAATGAAATATCACACCCCTTTAGCAAGCATTACTTGAGGATGCAGGCTGCTACCATCTCTGTCTTCCATGCCATTTCAATAGGTACACGGTTTTGAAATATTTTCTTCTTGAAGCTAACCAAGCCTGCTTTTTTTTGGCTGAAGATAAATCCATCAGTTTGAAGTAGAAAAGCAACGACTCAACCTAGAGATCCAAGCAAAGGACCATCAACATTTTATAACTAATCAATCCACCCAAACTAAAATTAATTTCTTATCTATTTTAATGAGTAAACATTTTCCATTGCACACAGTGAAAACAAATTACTTTCTAATCAATCCTCTAACTTAGCAGCACCTTCACACTTGTTGAGGTTGCACACGGGTCATCACACCATGTTCATGTCTGCAACATTCAAGAAGACCAAAGAACAATGAGGAATGTCAAACACTTTAACAAGACCAGCAAGTGAGACAGGAATGACCGAGAAGCGGTATTGCAGAAAACATGGAATTACGGTACAACCGAACGATAAAACAGAAAGAGGGATTGTAGCATTTATTTTTTCCTCTTACCGTAATATTTCCTTCAACTCTGTTGCGTTGGCTTTGCTGACATGGTCGGCCAGATCATCCTTGTGACTGCAACCTGCACATAACAAAGCACATGTCACAGCAAAAGAAAAATATCCTCCACATAACAGAAAACTAATGAGGGAATGTGATATTATAAACAAAGAAATTAAAGAGCTCTATATGTGTAATAACTAATAAATATCCGACTGTAGAAAGCTTGAGGGAAATTATTGCAGAAACCAACCAAAGCCATTTTTTTACTAATTATAGATACAAAACCATTTAGCAAAATCCACTGGAACTACTGAACTACAGGACTGAATCAATGAAACATAATAACAATTGCAGAAACTAAAGGTAGCATTTTAGGTACTAATTGACCCTGGGCATATAATACTATTTAGTCAAATAACTGAATCAAAGAAAATTTATAGGAAGAAAAGGAAAAGGTTAATAAACCTGCATGTATCAGTGAGCAACAAGGATCACTATTTGCACATGCAACAATAAATAGATCAGAGCATTAGTAAACAGCAAACAGAACACCTACTGGACCCTAGAAGCAAAGTTTTAGAAAATACTAATCTTGGTGAGTTCTGGTATTATTAGTATCACTGGGGCATGTGTGGTCAGTAGGAGACGATGCAAGACCTGTAGAAAATACTAATCTTGGTGAAGGCAGACACGTTCTGGGCATGGTTCTTTTATTCGGGTACAGCTGAGAAGAAAAAATCATATATGGAGTATAAGCTTACCTGTGTGATTTGGGCATGGGGTGGACGTGGTACCCAGAAGTCCAGCACCTAATCTTATCACGTACTGACGGCGTCCTTACCCACTTGACATCATCCATTCTCTGTACATGCATAGATGGGTAGGCGCCGGTGCAGCCTCACGCTGCCTCTTCGCAGGGACAACCTCCTCCTTGCTAACCCTATCTGCAGCATATAAAAACAAAAAAAGGAAGCCATGAATTAGTGGATGAGACCAGGTCAGAAAGAACGAACTCACCTCCACGAACTGGGGCCATCCTCGACCTCTCCTCCTCTACACGCAGCCGCCGGGGTGGGGCTTGACCAGGATGGGCTCCTCCGCTGCACTCGCTGCAGCAGCCGCTCCTGCTCTCCTGGCGGCGACCTCGCCCGATCTGGAATCATGCCGTGCGGCGCCGGATGACGGCGACCTGCGCCAGATCCGACTGGATCAAGAACGTGGCGGCGTCCACGCTGCTGCGCCTCGAGCGCTGGGGAGGAGGCCCGGGAGAGAAGGTGGCGGTGCGAGAGGCCGTGAGGTGGCGGAGGGCAAACCTCGCGCCGCCACCCCTGCCTCATACCCTTGACGGCATGACGGGAGGGGGCGCGGCCGCGTGCCTCCCGGATGCCATGAACGGCGGCGGAGCAGCCGATGGGGCAGCGGGGGTTGAGCAGCACGGGCACGGCGACCGAGCGGCGGAGGAGAGGACGGGAGGAGAAGGCGAGGCTAGGGGGTGGAGGCGCGAGGGGGACGAGGCTAGGGGGGGCGGCGGCGGCTGGAGTGAAGCGGAGGGGCGCAACGGAGGGCGAGTTCCTTTTATACGCCGACGTGTGAAAAGTCGACAATGCCCTCCGTGGGGCACGAGATTTACAGGCGGTGGCACGAACCTGAGCATAGGGCTCGATCCGACAGCCAGAATGCTCCATCTCGCGATCGGACGGCCCAGATCGCTCCATCTCGCGATCCGACGGCCAGGACGCGTCAGGAAGCTCGATCGGACGGTCGAAAATCCAAACGCACGGGGAGGCTCCATTTTGTCCAGACTCTAACAATGGGATGCAATTGTGAAGAAGAAATATGTGGTTGGGTGCCTTATTTTTGGGCAGTTGTTGGACCAGTGGTACCCTATGTTGGAACAACGGTTGGAGATGAACATTTTCTGGTGCCTAAAAAACACTTTTTAGTTTTTTAACTTTTTCTCAAACTAATTTTGTTGCAAATCAAACTTACTTGTTGTTGGATATGCTCTTAGGAGGTGGAAGAACGGATGAGAGAACAAAGAGCGTGGGCTAGATCATCTCCAACAAATCCCCATAAAAACTCCCCTCAAAATGATTATACGGGATGTTCATATAATTTAGATAAGATGTAGATGAGGTGCTTTATCATCCCCTATGACCTATATTTTCTATCTCTCTCTCGCTCTCTCCCACTCCCTCTCTCTCTCTCTCAAGCGGTGGCACACGGACTCTGGCAGTGGTACGATGGCTGCAGTGCACGAGCAACGGTGGCGAAGAATGGCGGTGGTCGACGACGACATCGATGGTTGGTGGTGGTAAATGACATCAGGCGGGCGGGCAGCGATGGGTGGCGACATAGTGGTTGTGTTAGTTATACGGAAAGGTCATTCCCCCTACATAGAGGGGAAGTTGGGCAAGATTATATGGGATCCACTAAAAATCACATTTATTGGATTTGCCAGAGCTTTTTTTGCTCAACTCCCTCTACCATTCTTTATAGGTGAAAGGGGATTTGTTGGAGATACTCTTGGAAGATAAGGGTATATTTCCCTTGATGATTTGGAAGAAATGAGAGTTTGGTGCCACCTAAGAGAATCTCCAATGGACCCTCTTCCCCATTTTCTTGGGTGAACAATCCGAACTGGGTCCAAATAGAAAATGCCATCCAGCCGGATCCATTTCCGGCTCATATGTACGGGATGTTCGACACCATCATTTCCAGCACAAATGTGTGACGTATTTGGGTCCACTCAGACGCGTTTGCCATGTTGTACCGGCACAGTCTAGCCCATCCCGACCACATAAAACCCCACCTCGGACCAAACCCTAGACACTTCACTCTATCCACTCCACCCCTCCCCTTTTTAGATCATCTCCGCCATGTCAAGCACCGGATAGGAGTCCGTTGGGCCCAGATTCGACGAAGACATATAATGTGAGCTCACTGCCTATTGAGATGAGGAGGAGATAGCCCTTCTGCTCGCATTCCACCGCTCTCAAGTCGAGACCTAAGCTCCATTGTCGGACCCGTTGATTACTTTTGATCTGGTTTCGGAAGGAGATAGTACATGCTTTTTCCCTCAGAGGTTCCCTTCGCTATCGAACCCATGGGAAGTATTATTAATTGTGTGGTGATTCTTGCAAGCTTTTTATCATTGCTAAAAGTTTCAGTTTCCCGAACTGAAATCGCACAGTTTTAAAGCTAAACAATAAATGGTATATTTTTTTGCCGTAAAAACTTCCAATCTATTCATCTTTAATCATGGTAGTACAACGAACACTAGAAACAATAGAAATTACATCAAGATCCGTAGACCACCTAGCAACGACTACAAGCACTGAAGCGAGCCGAAGGTGCGCCGCTGTCATCACCCCTCCCTCGCTGAAGTCGGGCAAACCTTGTTTAGTAGACAATCGGGAAGTCGTCGTGCTAAGGCCCCACAGGACCAACGCACCAGAACAGCAACCGTCGCAGATGAAGACGGTATATCAAAAGGATCCAATATGAAGACACATGAATGAAAACGAACGACGAACAGATCTGAGCAAATCCACCAAAGATAGATCCATCAGAGACACACCTACACACGCCCACCGATGATGCTAGACGCATCACTAGGATGGGGGCTAGGCGGGAGACCTTTATTCCATTTTCAGGGATGTCGGATATCGGGTTCCGGCAAAACCCTTAAGGTTCAAACTCTGGGGTGCGCACAAAGATCTCTTCCTACCGAAACACGCCCACAACCTCGCCGCGATCTCTAAGCTAGATCGATGAACAACACAAGAGACACAAGGTTTATACTGATTCGGGCCACCGTTGTGGTGTAATACCCTAGTCCAGTGTGTGTGTGGTGGATTGCCTCTTGGGCTGATGATGAATAGTACAGAGGAAGAACAGCCTCGCGAGGAGAGGTGTTCTTGTGGTGGTGTGTTTAAGGAGGAATCAATCCGTCTCCGTTGGTTCTAGATCAGATGCCTTCTACTATGGTGGCTAGCCCTATTTATAGAGGCCCTGGTCCTCTTCCCAAATATTGAGCGGGAAGGGATCCAACAACGACCATTTTGAAAGGGGACAGCTAGTACAAGCTATCCTGACTAAAGGTGGTCTTCGCCTGCCAAAGGCAATGGTGATGACGCCGTCTTGGGCTCCATGGTGACCTCCATCCTGCCGTCCTGCCGTCCTTGGTCTTGTTGCACCGATAAGTAAACCTTTGCCTGATGCCTCGGTACTCTGCGGCTGCGCTTGCCCCCTTTGCATCAAAGAGGAAACGAGGACAATGCGCAGGCTGGCGCCCGCCTGGTCTTCATCGTCATGGCTTGCGTCATGAGCACCTCGCGAGGTACCCCTCGCCTTGATCTCTTCGCCTCCTCGCGAGCCTGCCTGGTGAGGCCGCCCCTGAGGAGGCCTTGCGCCGTCCGCCCTGCGAGGCTTGGCCTCTCGTGAGGGTCTTAAGCTTTGGTTGATGGAGACGGGCCATACTGGGCCACTGGTTGAGCCATGTTGTAGGCCGTAGGCAGGCAAGTCTGGGGACCCCCGTTCTGAGAACGCTGACAGTAGCCCCCGGGCCCAAGGCGTGCTCGGACTTGGCTTAGCAGCGAAGCCAAAAGGGCAAGTGCGGAGCGCCGCGGGCCCCAACAGCCTGCGGCCTTGGTCGTCGCATGGCGATTGACGGGACGTGGGCGTCTCTGCTTCCCCATGCTGCCTCAGCAACTGCCCGATTTGACGAGTCCCTGATGTATGCAAAAAGAGTCATCATTACCTGTGATCGTGGAGGTCAACGGTTGGCCTCCCTTGGACTATAAATGGGGAGGGGCGAAAGCCCCCGTTGCCCATCTCCTCTTGCTCCGCCTGCTTCTTCTCCCTCCTCGCTCATGTTGCTTGCAGCGTCCCATGGAGCCCGCGAAGAGATTCTTGGCCGCGGAGAAGGGGAAGGCTAGCCAGGAAGGGCCAGGCTCTTCTCCGCCCAAGCGCGTCCACAGTCGTCCTCGCAAGCATCCCGCGATCCCCACCGCGGCTTCTCGTGGTCGCGGCGGTGGCCCTTCACGCGGTGCTGGCCTCCCATGTCGAGGCAGCCTAGTTGGTGGAGGAAGGCGTGCCGTGGCTGCGGGCCTCCCCGACTGTGCTTCCATTCAGCAGAGGTGCTGCCGGAGTTTGTTGTGTGGTCGGACAACCCGGCTGGCAACTGGCTCCAGCTCCCCCGCTCCTTCGTCGGTGAACTACCGGCCGCTAGCCCCGGCGGGCTCTGGTTGCAGGCGGACGGCTGCTGCAGCAGGGCCTCCTAGGTCACGATGGAGATCTCCGTCGCCGAAAATGTGGTCCTGGCCCAAGGCTGACAGACGTTTGCCCACGCGCGTGGCCTGGGCAGGCGGTGCACCCTCCACTTCAAGTACAACGGTGAAGCGACCCTCTACGTGAAGGTGTTAGGAGAAGATCGCCGCCGTGTTGGGTGATGCCCTGAAGATGATGATGGCGATGAGGTGCTCGGCCTTGGCGACGGCCATGACGAGGGCGAAGGCGAACCCGCTCCCGGCGGCGACCGCAGCTCGTCGAGCTTCAGCGGCTCCTCCTCCGGCGACAACTCCTCCAGCGGTGGCCGCGATCAGCCACCACGCCGCCGCGCCCGCTTCAAGGGCGGTAGCGGGTCGTCCCGTCGCCGTGCCCCGGTGAAGCACGAGGTGGAGTCTGATTGAACTCGGGAGGACGACGCAGATCCCTCCTCACGAGCTGTCGCAAGGCGCGCGCTATTTTTATTTTGTTTTCCTCCTTTTCTTGCATCGAGAGAGAGAAGTATGGAACCCCATGGGGGCGTGCAACAGACTATGATCCCCTAATTATTGTACTACATTTATTGTTCCTATGCTGTGTTATGGTGTCGTTGTTACGTGCTTGCACGTAGGAACAACTTAGCTCGGGACTTTTGCACTAGTTTCCGCCTCGCGAGGTGCCTGCTTGAGGCCTCGCCGGGCGCCTTAAGAGCTGCAAAAATCTGTTGGGAGAATCATTTCCGAACCTTGGACACGAGGGTTGCCGGCTATGGCCCGGTGCTTTGTGTCGCGATGTCCGAGGGGCATGGACCGGGAGGGGTGCTCCCGCTATGAACTCGTACGAGGGAGCCTCGTGAAAATCAGGAGAGGAAGGACTGACGAGGGCGCCCTCGCAGCCCCCTCGCGAGGTTTGTGAGAGAGAGAGCGAGTCAGACAAGAGCCGAAAACAGAGAACAGGGGCAGAAGACGGCAAATAGCACTAGAAGCAACTTCTAATAAAGGTTCAAACAAGGGAGAACAAGCCAACTGCGGAAAGCAAATGAAAATCCTTGTCCGGCACCTAGTCTAGTCTTCGACGTCTTCTCACCAGCGCGGAGCTAAGTGCTGCCACTGGGCGTGGGCGGGAGCCCCCGAGGCCCGAGGACGGCACTCCGGAGACTCCGGGGCGTGTACATCCCCAACTCATTATTACGTGAGAGTGTTACGGGCGGCGAGCTTCACAGGTACTGGGCCTTCTTCACAGGCACCGGGCCTTTCTTCGGGCGGAGAGCTTCACAGGCACCGGGCCTTCTTTATAGGCACTTGGCCTTTCTTCAGGGGTAAAACTTCCGGAGGTGCTGGATGTTCCAGGCGCTTGGGATGGGTACCCCCTCCTGAGTCTCTAGGCGCGCGACACCAGGCCTGGAAACATGGACAACCTTGAACGGGCCCTCCCACATGGGCGAGAGCTAATGCAGCCCTTCCCTGGAGAGCACCCGCCTGAGTACGAGGTCACCTACCTCGAGAGTCCTGGGGCAGATGTTGCAACAATGATACTGCTGCAGCGCCTGCTGGTATCTTGTTGCTCGCAATGTGGCTTCACGACGGTGCTCCTCGCCCAGTACGAGGTCCATCCCCCGCATGGCGTCCTATTGCGCTTCATCAAATGCTGGGACCCGCGCGGAGTGACGCCTGACCTCGTGAGGGAGGACCGCCTCCGCTCCGTAGACGAGGATGAACGGGGTCTCGCTAGTTGGCTTGGTTGCGGTAGTGCGGATGAACCGCAGCACGGACTGGAGCTTGTCGTACCAGCCCCTGCCACAGGCCTCCAGCTTCTTCTTGAAGGTCCTAGTTTTGAGGCCCCTCGGGACCTCTGCGTTGGCACATTCGGCCTGGCCGTTACTCCGGGGGTGCGCCACCAAAGCGTAGCATATCTGCGTTCCAAGGTTAGCACAATATGTTTTGAAGAGATTGCCGGTGAACTGCGAACCGTTGTTGGTGATGATGCGGTTAGGGACCCCCAAACCGGCTCACGAGGCCCTTGATGAACTTGACTGTAGAACCAGCTGGGATGGTGTGGACGGCTTCCACCTCCGCCCACTTGGTGAACTTGTCGATGGCGACGTAGAGGTAGCGGTAGCCCCCAGGCGCTCGAGGAAACGGGCCCAAGATACCAGCCCCCAGACCGCGAATGGCCACGAGAGCGGGATGGTCTGTAGGCCCTGAGCTGGATGATGGATCTACTTGGCATGGAATTGGCAGGCTTCGCAGGACTTCACTAGCTCGATTGCGTCGTTGAGTGCCGTAGGCCAGTAGAACCTGCTGCAAAATGCCTTGCTGACGAGGGTCCATGATGATGAGTGGTGTCCGCAATCTCCACCGTGTATGTCAGCCAGCAATTCCTTCCCCTGTTCCTTGGAGATGCAACATAGGGAAACGTCATTTGGCCTCTTCGGTATAGCTCACTGTCTTGGATGCAGTAGGCCATGGCCTGCCGGGCCACACGTTCCGCGTCCTCTTCCTTCTCTGGCAGCGTTGTCGGTGTCAAAACCGGCGGATCTTGGGTAGGGGGTCCCAAACTGTGCGTCTAAGGCTAATGATAACAGGAGGCGGGGGACACAATGTTTACCCAGGTTCGGGCCCTCTCGATGGAGGTAATACCCTACTTCCTGCTTGATTGATCTTGATGATATGAGTATTACAAGAGTTGATCTACCACGAGGTCGTAGAGGCTAAACCCTAGAAGCTAGCCTATGATTATGATTGTTGTCGTCCTACGGACTGAACCCTCCAGTTTATATAGAAACCGGAGGGGCTAGGGTTACACAGAGTCGGTTACAGAGAAGGAAATCTACAGATCCGAATTGCCAAGCTTGCCTTCCACGCAAAGGAGAGTGCCACCCGGACACGGGACGAAGTCTTCAATCGTGTATCTTCATAGTCCAATAGTCCGGCACAAGTACGTAGTCGGGCTGTCCGAGGACCCCCTAATCCAGGACTCCCTCAATAGCCCCTGAACCAGGCTTCAATGATGATGAGTCCGGCGTGCAGATTGTCTTCGGCATTGCAAGGCGGGTTCCTTCTCCGAATACTTCAAGGTAGATTTTGAACACATAAATCGTGTCCAGCTCTACAAAAAAATTCCACATACCATCATAGAGAGCACAATATTCCACAAATCTAATCTGCTGACAACTTTTCATAGCGTGACATCACGCCATGGCCCGGTCATTATTCGAACCGTTTTTCTCAACCTGCTACTGCACATCTTGCGAGGCGGTTTCATTGGCACGTCTTGTCGAAGCAGAGATCGTGTCCCCTTATCACGGGATTCTCATCAATACGGGTGTGGGTAACCCAACCGCGCCATCAACACGGCGCTTGGGGAATAAGCGAGTTTACAGGGCAAGTGGGGAGACGCATGGTTTCTACCGCCTTTATAAAGAGATAAGGATTCCCCTTTTTCACCCATGCCTTCTTCTTCCTCTGCTCATCCATTCTCCCTCGCTCGAGCTCCAGCGCCCAAGTTCTCACCTTCTCCGTAAAGCCATTCCAAGCATGTCCGGAGCGGGAGGCAAGTGGATGGCCTCCTCCGTTATGGAGGAGGACATCATGAAGCTTCGGGAGGCCGGATACCTGTCCGCAAACATCACGCACCAGCTTCTGTCTGAAGGACAAATCATCCCTACCCCGAAACCCCAGGAGAGGGTAGTGTTCCTCTCTCACTTCGTCTGCGGACTGGGATTCCCCCTCCATCCATTCGTCCGCGGACTTATGTTCTACTACGGGCTGGACTTCCATGATCTGGCCCCCAATTTTATCCTCAACATCTCGGCGTTTATCATCGTGTGCGAGGCCTTCCTCCGCATTACGCCCCACTTCGGCCTATGGCTGAAAACCTTCAACGTGAAGCCAAAGGTGGTGGTTGGCCAGCAAGCAGAGTGCAGAGGCGCCATGGTGGGCAAGATGCCCAATGTCACCTGGCCTGAAGGCTCCTTTGTGGAGACCGTGAAGGGGTGGCAATCGGGGTGGTTCTACATCACCGAGCCACGCGACACCAACTGGGCAGCGACCCCCGAATTTTGATCCGGCATCCCCATGCGCCTCACCTCCTGGAAAGAGAAGGGCTTAGCTTGGGGTTCATCGGTGGAGCTGACCGGACTTCAGACCTGCGTAAAAAATATGACAGGCAAGAAAATTAGGCTTGTCAATGTGGTCCAGGTCATGCTCATCCGCCGGATCCTTCTGTGTCAGAGACGGGCTTATAATATGTGGGAGTTCGACCCGGCCGAACACCAGACGCTGCGAGAGCTCTTCGACACGACGCACGAAGACGTGTGGAAAGTGTTGTTCAAGGCCACCGAGGTACCACCGCCCATAGCCGAAGATCGCGGACTCAGCGCAAAGCGCCCCGCCAATCCGGTAAGTTTTTATATTTTGCAAGATGTGCCTTTCCCCAGCATGTTCGCGGGAGGAATCTAAGCCTCCATGCCAATTTAACAGGACTGGGTAGCGATAGCGGAGTGGATTGACTGTCTGGCTCCACTACCCGAAGATCCAGCATCGCCTCTCTTAACGAAGATGATGTTTCCGGCGCCCTATGAGGTGCCGGAGAAGAAGGCCAAGAAGAAGGCCGCGGGGACCAGGAAAGGTCTCCGGCGCAAGGTTGTATCGGACTCATCGTCCAAAGACACCGAGGCGCACTCCTCCAACAAAGACGAGGAGGAGGAAGAGGAAATCCCTCCCCCAACCGGGGGAGGGGGAGAAGAGAAAGGCCGCCCCTCAGGGGGAGGCCGAAGCATCCAAGAAGGGAAAGACCTTCCTTTCGGACAACTCCACCGCAACCACCTATAGCAGCGAGGAGTGGTTACCCAGGGACAAGCCCCTGGCTAAGTCGTAAGTATTCGGACACTATAATACTTCCAGTACGCTTTGATTTATTGCTTCTTATCATGCCAAACATGTACATGCAGTCCAGCCAAATCCCACATCGATGCATCCTCTTCGGATGGGTCTCTAGACATGTCGGTGATGAACAGCGATTCACTCCCGACAGCCTCCTCCCCCAGGCCCGCGGACGACACCGAGGTGTTATCTCAGAGGATGTCGGACCAGGGGGAGACAGTTCTGGAGACGTCCCCAGGTGATATCCCAGTCGCTGGGCACATGGGGGGAAGACCCCCATGGACTCTGATAACGGGGGCCACAGCAAGCTTGGCCCCCAGCCGGATACTGCTCCGGAACCCCCAGTGGTTCCGGATACAGGAAGGAAGCTTCTCTCTAACGGGAGCGAGCCGCTGTGCCGATGAACTTTGTCCATCCAGAGGCATCGGACAACTTGCTGGAAGCGCTTCGAGGCGCTTCTTATGAGTACGGTGATTGAGAAGGTCCGGTCCGCCAAAAGCGGATTGACCGAAGCCTGCGCCAGCCTCCTAACGGGCTTTGAGGTAAGTAATAAAATTGTAAGAAAGTATCACAGTATAGACAGTAGCCCCTGATGCTCTGTTTGGTGTTCGTAAAGAAAGGCCGAACAGAGGATCAAATAACATCCGCATGATTCTAACAGAAAATGTCTATGTGAATAAGCAGGCGTCGCTGCTGGCCGCTGCCGCTCGTACTGCGGAGGTCACCGGACTGAAGCGGGACCTGGAGCGGATAAAGGGAGAGCTCGGCCTCGTGAAGAGGCAGCTCGAGGAGAACAAAGGTACACCATACCCCGTCTGTATATTTAGAAAGGAAAAATCGTTTCTGCTAATGGAAGCGTCATGAACTTTAATAGGGGCCACGACCGAAGTGGCGTCCCTGAAGAAGGCGTTGACCGGTCCGGAGACAAAGCGGCCAAGGAGCGCGCCGAGCGCGGGAAGCAAGAGGCCCGAGTTAACGAGGTCCAGCAAGAGCTCCAGGATTTCATCCAAAAATACGAGTCCTTGGAGCGTGACTCTAAGATGCAAGAGTCCGAGCTTGCAAAGGCCCTCCAGAGCGCACGAGACACCAAGGCCGAAGCCCAAAAAGCCCTCCAGGAGATTCAGGCGGCAGAGAAGATTGTGGCGAGTAAGGAATTCATTATGTAGAGTGATAACCCACAAGTATAGGGGATCGCAACAGTTTTCGAGGGTAGAGTATTCAACCAAATTTATTGATTCGACACAAGGGGAGCCAAAGAATATTCTCAAGTATTAGCAGTTGAGTTGTCAATTCTACCACACCTAGATAACTTAGTATCTGCAGCAAAGTATTTAGTAGCAAAGTAGTATGATAGTAATGATAACAGTGATAAAAGTAACGATAGCAGTTTTGTAGTAGTTGTAACAGTAGCAACGGAAAAATAAATAAGCAAAGCACAATATGTGAAAAGCTCGTAGGCATTGGATCAGTGATGGATAATTATGTCGGATGTGATTCCTCATGTAATAGCTATAACATAGGGTGACACAGAACTAGCTCCAGTTCATCAATGTAATGTAGGCATGTATTCCGAATATAGTCATATGTGCTTATGGAAAAGAACTTGCATGACATCTTTTGTCCTACCCTCCCGTGGCAGCGGGGTCCTAATGGAAACTAAGGGATATTAAGGCCTCCTTTTAATAGAGTACCAGACCAAAGCATTAACACATAGTAAATACATGAACTCCTCAAACTACGGTCATCACTGAGAAGTATCCCGATTATTGTCACTTCGGGGTTGTCGGATCATAACACATAATAGGTGACTATAGAATTGCGAGATAGGATCAAGAACTCACATATATTCATGAAAACATAATAGGTTCAGATCTGAAATCATGGCACTCGGGCCCTAGTGACAAGCATTAAGCATAGCAAAGTCATAGCAACATCAATCTCAGAATATAGTGGATACTAGGGATCAAACCCTAACAAAACTAACTTGATTACATGGTAAATCCCATCCAACCCATCACCGTCCAGCAAGCCCATGATGGAATTACTCACGCACGGCGGTGAGCATCATGAAATTGGTGATGGAGGATGGTTGATGATGATGACGGCGACGAATCCCCCTCTCTGGAGCCCCGAATGGACTCCAGATCAGCCCTCCCGAGAGAGATTAGGGCTTGGCGGCGGTAAAACACGATGAAACTTTCTCTCTAATTTTTTCTCCGCGAAACGGAATATATAGAGTTGGAGTTGAGGTTGGTGGAGCAGCAGGGGGCCCACGAGACAGGGGGGCACGCCCAGGGGGAGGGGGCACGCCCCCCACCCTCATGGACAGGGTGTGGGGCCCCTGGCCTTGATTCTTTCACCAGTATTTTTTATATTTTCCAAAACTTATCTCCGTGGATTTTCAGGTCATTCCGAGAACTTTTGTTTTCTGCACAATAAACAACACCATGGCAGTGCTGAAAATAGCGTCAGTCCGGGTTAGTTTCATTCGAATCATGCAAGTTAGAGTCCAAAACAAGGGCAAAAGTGTTTGGAAAAGTAGATACGTTGGAGACGTATCAACTCCCCCAAGCTTAAACCTTTGCTTGTCCTCAAGCAATTCAGTTGATAGACTGAAAGTGATAAAGAAAAACTTTTACAAACTCTGTTTGCTCTTGTTGTTGTAAATATGTAAAGCCAGCATTCAAGTTTTCAGCAAAGATTATGAACTAACCATATTCACAATAACACTTAGGTCTCATATTTACTCATGTCAATGGCATAATCAACTAGCGAGCAATAATAATAAAAGTCGGATGACAACACTTTCTCAAAACAATCATGATATGATATGACTAAATGGTATCTCGCTAGCCCTTTCTGAGACCGAAAAACATAAATGCAGAGCACCTTTAAAGATCAAGGACTGACTAAACATTGTAATTCATGGTAAAAGAGATCCAGTCAAGTCATGCCCAATATAAACTAATAGTAATGCATGAAAATGACAGTGTGCTCTCCAGCGGGTGCTTTTTAATAAGAGGGTGATGACTCAACATAAAAGTAAATAGATAGGCCCTTCGCAGAGGGAAGTAGGGATTTGTAGAGGTGCCAGAGCTCGATTTTAAAATAGAGATGAATAACATTTTGAGCGGTATACTTTCACTATCAACGCAACAACTATGAGATGGCGATATCTTCCATGCTACACACATTATAGGCGATTCTCAAACAGAATGGTAAAGTTTATACTCCCCCACCACCAACAAGCATCAATCCATGGCTTGCTCGAAACAACGAGTGCCTCCAACTAGCAACAGCCCTGGGGGAGTTTTGTTTAATTATTTTGATTTGCTTTGATCTTTTTGATCATGGGACTGGGCATCCCAGTTACCAACCATTTTCTCGTGAATGAGGAACGGAGTCCACTCCCCTTGAGAATAACCCACCTAGCATGGAAGATACAGACAACCCTAGTTAAAACATGAGCTGCTCAAGCATACAAAATCGAATTTCATTTGAAGGTTTGGAGTTTGGCACATACAATTTACTTGGAACGGCAGGTAGATACCGCATATAGGAAGGTATCGTGGACTCATATGGAATAACTTTGGGGTTTATGGAGTTTGGATGCACAAGCAGTATTCCCGCTTAGTACAGGTGAAGGCTAGCAAAAGACTGGGAAGCGACCAACTGAGAGAGTGACAACAGTCATGAACATGCATTAAAATTAATCTACACCAGGTGCAAGCATGAGTAGGATATAATCCACCATGAACATAAATGTCATGAAGGCTATGTTGATTTTGTTTCAACTACATGTGTGAACATGTGCCAAGTCAAGTCACTCAATTCATTCAAAGGAGGATACCATCCCATCATACCACATCATAATCATTTTAACAGCATGTTGGCACGCAAGGTAAACCATTATAAGCTCCTAGCTAATTAAGCATGGCATAAGCAACTATATTCTCTAAATGTCATTGCAAACATGTTTATTCATAATAGGCTGAATCAGGAACGATGACTTCATCATATTTACAAAAACAAGAGAGGTCGAGTTCATACCAGCTTCTCTCATCTCAATCAGTCCATCATATATCGTCATTATTGCCTTTCACTTGCACAACCGAACGGTGTGTATAATAATAATAGTGCACGTGCGTTGGACTAAGCTGGAACCTGCAAGCATTCAATTCAAGAGAGAAGACAAGGTGATATGGTCTCTAAGTTAAATCAACAATCATGCATATGAGAGCCACTAAACATTTTCAATATGGTCTTCTACTCGTGACCCCCAAAGGAAAGCAAAGAAATAAAACTTATTTACACGGGAAAGCTCCCAACAAGTAAAAGAAGAATGAGAAATCTTTTTGGGTTTTCTTTTTAATTACTAATACAAGCATGGAAAGTAAACTAACTAATTTTTTTGGTTTTCTTAAGGTTTATCAAACACACAAGAAGAAAGCTAGAAAAATAAATTAAACTAGCATGGATAATACAATGAAAGAGTATGAGCACCGATAACTAGAACAGTGTGTGAACATGAATGTAAAGTCGGTGAGAAATACATACTCCCCCAAAATTAGGCTTTTGGCCTAAGTTGGTCTAATGCCAAGGACCGCGGCTACTCTCCCCGGTGTACCGAGGAGTGTCATCTGGATACCACTGGCTAGCGATCTCCTCCGGATCCCACTAATAAGATGATGGACGATAAGGGTCCAGTGGAGGTTCCGGCTCAGGCTCTGGAGTGGATGTATGGCCTCGATGCGCGTACACAGCCTTCGGCAAGACAAGGTAATGACCTGCAGTTAAATCAAACAACAAAGGCGCAGGCAAGGTAATAATCTCATGGTGTTTCTTATTAAATCTCAGGTTGTACAGGAGCATCTTATCATCATTGTCAACAATAAACACATGCGCTACCATGCTCCTGTAATCTAAAGAGGAAAGAGGCAGCAGTGTCTCCTCTTTCTCATAATGCCTAATAGGTATCTCAAAATGTTCAGCAAGACGTGCAACATAGATACCTCCAAAGATGGGGCCCTTTGTACGGTTCAGGCTTAACCGTTTAGCAATAACGACACCCATACTAAAAGTATTATCACCAAATAAGGCATGGAACAGAATAATAATATCAGGAACACTGAATTTTCCACCACTTCCACGACCAATTAAGCATCTACTAGCAAATATGGCAAAGTAGCATAAAACAGGAAAATGTATGATAGTGATTCTCGCATCGGAACCCTTCTTCGAGTCCCCTACAGTAATAGTGTTAACGAAACCATCCACATCTTTACGATGTGGTTCATCTAAGCTGCCCTCAAAGGGTATTCTACAAACCGCGCAAAAGTTACATAATGACATTTCCTTAGGCTCATCATATAAATGAAAAGATATTGAAGGAGGTGAATTCTTAGGATAATAGTAAAAGTTTTGCACGAAAGTATTGGTGAGTAAGAGATACTGATCAATCCGGTTGTGGAGAAAGTCGGTGAGGCTCGCATTTTTAGCCAATGAATAAAAGTCGTCATAAATCTCGGCTGCTCTCAAGAAATTATCACAAGGCCATTCACACGGCCGTACTTCCGCTACGCGAGGAAGATTGTACTTGGCCATTTCTTTCTCCTTAGCTTGCTTATCCTTGGAGCTTTGGCTAGAAGAGCCCCTCAATAATCTCCTTATCATTTTCTGAAATTTTCTAAAAAAAATTAGTAACTTCAAAATAAAAGTGAATCAAACTAAACAAGATTGATAGCAACTACTCCCACAAGTGCCTAGAGCCTATATCATGCATTAGAATTACTTGGGACCTCATAAATTTGACATGCAAGCTCAAGAACAGGGTTACCTAGGCAGCAAAAAATTGCAATGAATAAAGCACTAGAACAAAAGCTAATTGGACCAATGGAGGAGTCACATACCCAGCAACAACCTCCCAAAGCAGTTTTGTGAATGGAGCTTTGAGCAAGGAGATCAAAAATCGCAGCAAAATGAGCTAGAACTCGTGCTTGAGCTGGATGGGGATTTTTTTGGGAGGAAGATGGAGTGTGTGGGTGCAGGAATAAGTGGAGGGGGGCCACCGTGGGCCCACGAGACAGGGGGCGCACCCTCCACCCTCGTGGACAGGTGCTTGCCCCCCGCTGTGTTCTCAGTGCCTAAAATCCTCAAATATTCCATAAAAAATCATACTAAATTTGCAGGGCATTTGGAGCACTTTTATTTGCGGGATATTTTGTTATTGCATGGATAATTCAAAAAACAGAGAGATAATACTATTTTTTCTTTATTTATTCTAAATAACAGAAAGTAAAAAGAGGGTACAAAAGGTTGTGCCTTCTAGTTTCATCCATCTCATGATCATCAAAATGAATCCACTAACAAAGTTGATCAAGTCTTGTTAACAAACTCATTCTGAATAACATGGAACCGGAGAAATTTCGAATAACACTAGGTTACCTCAACGGGGATATGCACATCCCCAACAATAAGAATATCATACCTTTTCTTGACAGTAGGAAGAGGAAATTCAAAACCTCCAATAATGATAGTTGGAACTTTTCCAATAGAATTGATACTATGAACTTGAGGTTGTTTCCTCGGGAAGTGTACCGTATGCTCATTTCCATTAACATGAAAAGTGACATTGCCTTTGTTGCAATCAATAACAGCCCCTGCAGTATTCAAAAAGGGTCTACCAAGGATAATCGACATACTATCGTCCTCGGGAATATCAATAATAACAAAGTCCGTTAGGATAGTGACATTTGCAACCACAACATGCACATCTTCACAAATACCGACAGGTATGGCAGTTGATTTATCGGCCATTTGCAAAGATATTTCACTAGGTGTCAACTTATTCAATTCAAGTCTACGATATAAAGAGATAGGCATAACACTAACACCGGCTCAAAGATCACATAAAGCAGTTTTAACATAGTTTCTTTTAATGGAGCATGGTATAGTTGGTACTCCTAGATCTCCAAGTTTCTTTGGTATTCCACCTTTAAAAGTATAATTAGCAAGCATGGTGGAAATTTTAGCTTCCGGTATCTTTCTTTTATTTGTAATGATATCCTTCATGTATTTAGCATAAGGGTTTATTTTAAGCATATCAGTTAAGCGCATACGTAAGAAGATAGGTCTAATCATTTCAGCAAAGCGCTCAAAATCCTCATCATCCTATGTCTTGGATGGTTTAGGAGGGAAAGGCATGGGTTTCTAAACCCATGGTTCTCTTTCTCTACCGTGCTTCATAGCAACAAAATCTCTTTTATCATATCGTTGATTCTTTGATTGTGGGTTATCAAGATCAACAGCAGGTTCAATCTCTACATCATTATTATTGCTAGGTTGAGCATCAACATGAATATTATCATTAACATTATCACTAGGTTCATGTTCATCACTTGATTGTGTTTCAACATCAAAAATAGAAATATCATTGGGATTCTCAGGTGCGTCTACAACAGGTTCACTAGAAGCATGCAAAGTCCTATCATTTTTTTCTTCTTTTTAGAAGGACTAGGTGCCTCTACATTATTTCCTGAGTCATTCTACCTATTCTAGTAGCCAATCTAATAGCAAAGTCATGTTTATTATTTAATTCATCGAGCAAATCACTTTGAGCTTTAAGCACTTGCTCAGCTTAAGTGGTAACCATAGAAGCATATTTGCTAATGAGTTTAAGTTCACCTTTAACTCTAGCCATATAATCACTCAAGCGTCCTATCTTGAAAGCATTACTCTTTAATTCTCTACCAACATAGGCATTAAAACTTTCTTGTCTAGCCATAAAGTTATGAAATTCATCTAAGCATTGGCTATGAAATTTAATAGACGGGATTTCAACTTTATCATATCTATAGAGAGAATTTACCTTTACTACCTGTGTCGGGTTATCAAGACAATATGTTTCTTCAACAGTCGGTATATTAAGACCATGTATTTCTTCAATAGGAGGTAAATTCTTAACATCTTCGGCTTTAATACCTTTTTCTTTCATAGATTTCTTTGCCTCTTGCATATCATCAGGACTGAGAAATAGAGCACCCCTCTTCTTCGGAGTTGGTTTAAGAATAGGTTCAGGAGCTAGCTCAATTGGCTCAGGAAATGCCTCAGGGATTGGCTCAGGAAGAGTCCAATTATTTTCATTAGTCAACATATTATTCAAACAATTCAGATTGGTCGACTATTCTTTCCCTGAAAACACAACCAGCACAACTATCCAAGTGGTCCTTGGAAGAATCGGTTAGTCCATTATAAAAGATATCAAGTATTTCATTTTTCTTAGGAGGATGATCAGGCAAAGCGTTAAGTAATCGGAGAAGCCTCCCCCAAGCTTGTGGGAGACTCTCTTCTTCGATTTGCACAAAATTATATATTTCCCGCAAGGCAGCTTGTTTCTTATGAGCAGGGAAATATTTAGCAGAGAAGTAACAAATCATATCATGGGGACTACACACACAACCAGGATCAAGAGAATTAAACCAAATTTTAGCATCACCCTTTAATGAGAATGGAAATATCTTAAGGATATAATAATAGCGAGACTTCTCATCATTAGTAAACAGGGTGGCTATATCATTCAACTTGGTAAGATGTGCCACAACAGTTTCAGATTCGTAGCCATAAAAAGGATCAGATTCAACCAAAGTAATTATCTCAGGATCAACAGAGAATTCATAATCCTTATCAGTAACAAAGATAGGTGAAGTAGGAAAAGCAGGGTCATATTTCATTCTAGCATTCAGAGTTTTCTGTTTAAGTTTAGCTAGTAACTTCTTAAGATCAGACCTATCATTGCAAGCAAAAAGATTTCTAGCAGTTTCTTCATCCATAACACAACCCTCAGGAACAACAGGCAATTCATACTTAGGGGAGAACCTTCATCATCACTATCATCAATAATTTCATCTTTCAATAATTTCGTTTTCTCTAACCCTAGCAAGTTGTTCATCAAGATATTCACCTAATGGCACAGTAGTATCAAGCATAGAAGTAGTTTCATCATAAGTATCATGCATAGCAGAAGTCGCATCATCAATAACATGTGACATATCAGAATTCATAGCAGTAGCATGTTTAGGTGTCGCAAGCTTACTCATAACAAAAGGAGAATCTAGTGTAGTGCTAGATGATAGTTCCTTACCTCTCCTCGTAGTTGAGGTAAAAATCTTAGTTCTTGCGTCTTTCAAGTTCTTCATAGTGATCAGCAGATATAAATCCCAAGTGACTCAAGGAATAGAGCTATGCTCCCCGGCAACGGCGCCAGAAATTAGTCTTGATAACCCACAAGTATAGGGGATCGCAACAGTTTTCGAGGGTAGAGTATTCAACCCAAATTTATTGATTCGACGCAAGGGGAGCCAAAGAATATTCTCAAGTATTAGCAGTTGAGTTGTCAATTCAACCACACCTGGATAACTTAGTATCTGCAGCAAAGTATTTAGTAGCAAAGTAGTATGATAGTAATGGTAACAGTGATAAAAGTAACGATAGCAGTTTTGTAGTAGTTGTAACAGTAGCAACGAAAAAGTAAATAAGCAAAGCACAATATGTGAAAAGCTCGTAGGCATTGGATCAGTGATGGATAATTATGTCGGATGTGATTCCTCATGTAATAGCTATAACATAGGGTGACACAGAACTAGCTCCAGTTCATCAATGTAATGTAGGCATGTATTCCGAATATAGTCATACGTGCTTATGGAAAAGAACTTGCATGACATCTTTTGTCCTACCCTCCCGAGGCAGCGGGGTCCTAAGGTAAACTAAGGGATATTAAGGCCTCCTTTTAATAGAGTACCGGACCAAAGCATTAACACATAGTAAATACATGAACTCCTCAAACTATGGTCATCACCGAGAAGTATCCCGATTATTGTCACTTCGGGGTTGTAGGATCATAACACATAATAAGTGACTAAAGACTTGCAAGATAGGATCAAGAACTCACATATATTCATGAAAACATAATAGGTTCAGATCTGAAATCATGGCACTCGGGCCCTAGTGACAAGCATTAAGCATAGCAAAGTCATAGCAACATCAATCTCAGATCATAGTGGATACTAGGGATCAAACCCTAACAAAACTAACTTGATTACATGGTAAATCTCATGCAACCCATCACCGTCTAGCAAGCCTACGATGGAATTACTCACGCACGGCGGTGAGCATCATGAAATTGGTGATGGAGGATGATACGTCCATTTTGCATCATGCTTTTATATCAATATTTATTGCATTATGGGCTGTTATTACACATTATATATCAATACTTATGGCTATTCTCTCTTATTTTACAAGGTTTACCATGAAGAGGGGGAATGCCGGCAGCTGGAATTCTGGCTGGAAAAGGAGCAAACGTTGAAAACCTATTCTGCACAGCTCCAGAAGTCCTGAAACTCCACGAAACAACTTTTTGGAATTAATAAAAATTTATGAGCGAAAGAAATACGCCAGGGGGCCCACACCCTGTCCAGGAGACAGGGGGCGCCCCCCCTATAGGGCGCGCCCCTATCTCCTGGGCCCCCTGGTGGGCCTCCAGCGTCCATCTTCTGCGATATCATCACTTTTACCCTGGAAAAAATCGTGGGCAAGCTTACAGGACGAAACTCCGCCGCCACGAGGCATAACCTTGGCGGAATCAATCTAGGGCTCCGGCAGAGCTGTTTTGCCGGGGACACTTCCCTCCGGGAGGGGGAAATCATCACCAACATCATCACCAACGATCCTCTCATCGGGAGGGGGTCAATCTCCATCAACATCTTCACCAGCACCATCTCCTCTCAAAACCCTAGTTCATCTCTTGTATCCAATCTTGTATCAAAACCACAAATTGGTACCTGTGGGTTGCTAGTAGTGTTGATTACTCCTTGTAGTTGATGCTAATTGGTTTACTTGGTGGAAGATCATATGTTCAGATCCTATATGCATATTATTACTCCTCCGATTATGAACATGAATATGCTTTGTGAGTAGTTACGTTTGTTCCCGAGGACATGGGTGAAGTCTTGCTATTAGTAGTCATGTGAATTTGGTATTCGTTCGATATTTTGATGAGATGTATGTTGTCTTTTCCTCTAGTGGTGTTATGTGAACGTCGACTACATGACACTTCACCATTATTTGGGCCTAGAGGAAGGCATGGGGAAGTAATAATTAGATGATGGGTTGCTAGAGTGACATAAGCTTAAACCCTAGTTTATGCGTTGCTTTGTTAGGGGCTGATATGGATCTATATGTTTAATGTTGTGGTTAGGTTTACCTTAATAATTCTTTTGTAGTTGCGGATGCTTGCAATAGGGGTTAATCATAAGTGGGATACTAGTCCAAGTTAGGGCAGTACCCAAGTTCCGGTCCACCCACATATCAAATTATCAAAGTACCGAACGCGAAACATATGAACGTGATGAAAACTAGCTTGACGATAATTCCCAATGTGTCCTCGGGAGCTCCTTTATCATTATTAGAAATTATCCAGGCTTATCGTTTGCTACATAAAGGATTGAGCTACCTTGCTGCACTTTATTTACTTGTTGCTTGTTACTATTTATCTTATCACAAAACTATCTATCACCTACAATTTCAGTGCTTGCAGAGAAAACCTTACTGAAAACCGCTTATCATTTCCTTCTGCTCCTCGTTGGGTTCGACACTCTTACTTATCAAAAGGACTACAATAGATCCCCTACACTTGTGGGTCATCAAGACTCTTTTCTGGCGCCGTTGCTGGGGAGTGTAGCGCTTTTGGTGAGTGGAACTTGGTAAGGAAACATTTATATAGTGTGCTGAAATTTTCTGTTACTTGTCACTATGGAAACTAATCCTTTGAGGGGCTTGTCTGGGGTATCTTCACCCCAACCAAAAGAGCAAAGAGTTGCTCCTGAACCTACTGAATTTTATGAAAATATTCACTTTGAGATTCCTTCGGGTATGATAGAGAAACTGCTAGCTAATCCATTTGCAGGAGATGGAACATTGCATCCCGATTTACACCTTATCTTTGAGGATGAAGTTTGTGGATTATTTAAGCTTGCAGGTATTCCTGATGATGTTGTCAAAAGGAAGGTCTTCCCTTTATCTTTGAAGGGAGATGCATTGACATGGTATAGGCTATGTGATGATACGAGATCTTGGAATTATAAGCGATTGAAGTTGGAATTTCACCAGAAGTTCTATCCTATGCATCTTGTTCATCGTGATCGTAATTACTATATAATCTCTGGCCTCGCGAAGGAGAAAGCATCGCTCAAGCTTGGGGGAGGCTTAAGTCAATGTTATATTCATGCCCCAATCATGAGCTCTCTCGGGAAATGATTATTCAGAATTTTTATGCTCGGCTTTCTCTTGATAATCGCAACCTACTCGATACTTCCTGTGCTGGTTCTTATATGTTGAAGGCTATTGATTTCAAATGGGAGTTATTGGAAAGAATTAAACGCAACTCTAAAGATTGGGGTTCCGACGATAGTAAGGAGTCAGGTATGACACCTAAGTTCGATTGTGTTAAATCTTTTATGGATACCGATGCTTTCCGTGGATTTAGCTCTAAGTATGGACTTGACTCTGATATAGTAGCTACTTTCTATAAATCTTTTGCTACTCACATTGATCTCCCTAAAGAGAAGTGGTTTGAATATAATCCTCATGTTGAAGTGAAAGTAGTTGCACCTATTACAGTCGAAGAAAAGACTATTACCTATAGTGATCCTATTTTTCCTACTGCTTATGTTGAAAAACCTCCCTTCCCTGTTAGGATAAAGGATTATGCTAAAGCTTCGACTGTTGTTCGTAAGAGTAATACTAGGACTTATACACCTCCTGAGCAAATTAATGTTGAACCTAGTATTGCTATGGTTAAAGATCTCTTGGATGAGGACTTAGATGGGCATGTTATTTCTTTCTTGGGTGAGACTGCTAATATTGCTAGACCTGATACTAAGACACGTAGACCTGTCGTAGGCATGCCTGTTATTTCTGTTAAAATAGGAGATCATTGTTATCATGGCTTATGTGATATGGGTGCTAGTGCTAGTGCGATACCTTACGATCTATATAAAGAAGTAATGCACGACATTGCACCCGTTGAATTAGAAGACATTGATGTTACTATTAAGCTTGCTAATAGGGATACCATTAAACCTATTGGGATTGTTAGAGATGTTGAAGTCTTGTGTGGGAAGGTTAAATACCCTGCTGATTTTCTTGTTCTTGGTTCCCCACAAGATGATTTTTGTCCCATTATTTTTGGTAGACCCTTCTTGAATACTGCTAGTGCTAAGATTAATTGTGAAAATAATATTGTCACTGTTGGCATTGATGGTATGTCTCATGAGTTTAATTTCGCTAAGTTTAGTAGACAGCCTCGTGAAAGGGAACCACCTAGTAAGGATGAAATTATTGGTCTTTCTTACATTGCTGTTCCTCCAACTGATCCATTAGAACAATATTTGCTAGACCATGAAAACGATATGTTTATGAAGGAAAGGGAGGAAATAGAAGAAGTGTTCCTTAAACAGGAACCTATGCTGAAACATAACCTTCCTGTTGAAATTCTTGGGTATCCCCCTCCACCCAAGGGTGATCCCGTGTTTGAACTAAAACCATTACCTGATAATCTTAAGTATGCTTATCTTGATGAAAAATAAATATATCCTGTTATTATTAGTGCTAACCTTTCAGAGAAGGAAGAAGAAAGATTATTGAAAACTCTGAAGAAGCACCGAGCAGCTATTGGATATACTCTGGATGATCTTAAGGGCGTTAGTCCCACTTTATGTCAACACAAAATTACATTGGAGGATGATGCCAAACCAGTTAGAGATCCTCAAATACGATTAAATCCCAAGATGAAGGAGATGGTAAGAAAGGAGATACTAAAGCTCCTTGAGGCAGGTATTATTTATCCCGTTGCTGATAGTGAATGGGTAAGCCTTGTCCATTGTGTCCCTAAAAAGGGAGGTATTACCGTTGTTCCTAATGATAAAGATGAATTGATCCTGCAAAGAATTATTACAGGTTATAGGATGGTAATTGATTTCCGTAAGTTAAATAAAGCTACTAAGAAAGATCATTACCCTTTACCTTTTATTGATCAAATGCTAGAAAGGCTATCCAAACACACACATTTTTGTTTTCTAGATGGTTATTCTGGCTTCTCTCAAATATCTGTGTCAGCAAAGGATCAATCTAAAACTACTTTTACTTGCCCTTTTGGTACTTTTGCTTATAGACGTATGCCTTTTGGTTTATGTAATGCACCTGCTACCTTTCAAAGATGCATGATGGCTATATTCTGTGATTTTTGTGAAAAGATTTGTGAGGTAGTCATGGATGACTTCTCTGTCTATGGATCCTCTTTTGATGATTGTTTAAGCAACCTTGATCGAGTTTTGCAGAGATGGGAAGACACTAGTCTCGTCTTGAATTGGAAAAAGTGCCACTTTATGGTTAATGAAGGTATTGTCTTGGGGCACAAGATCTCCGAGAGAGGTATTGAAGTTGATAAGGCCAAAGTTGATGCTATTGAAAAGATGCCATGTCCCAAAGACATAAAGGGTATAAGAAGTTTCCTTGGTCATGCCGGTTTTTATAGGAGGTTCATTAAGGACTTTTCTAAAATCTCTAGTCCTCTGACTAATTTATTGCAAAAAGATATTCCTTTTGTCTTTGATGATGATTGTGTAGAAGCATTTGAAGTACTTAAGAAAGCTTTGATCACTGCACCTATTGTTCAGCTGCCTGATTGGAATTTACCTTTTGAAATTATGTGCGATGCTAGTGTTGGAAATATGCCCTAGAGGCAATAATAAAATGGTTATTATTGTATTTCCTTGTTCATGATAATTTTCTATTGTTCATGCTATAGTTGTATTAACTGGAAACCGTAATACATGTGTGAATACATAGACCACAACATGGGATCATGCATTATGGAACGAGTAAAGTGACTTGCCAGTAACGAGATTGAACGAGGTATTGGGATACCGATGATCGAATCTCGGGCAAGTAACATACCGATTGACAAAGGGAATTACATACGGGATTGCTTGAATCCTTGACATCGTGGTTCATCCGATGAGATCATCGTGGAACATGTGGGAGCCAACATGGGTATCCAGATCCCACTATTGGTTATTGACCGGAGAACATCTCGGTCATGTCTGCATGGTTCCCGAACCCGCAAGGTCTACACACTTAAGGTTCGGTGACGCTAGAGTTGTTATGGGAAATAGTATGTGGTTACCGAAGGTTGTTCGAAGTCCTGGATGAGATCCCGGACATGACGAGGATCTCCGGAATGGTCCGGAGGTGAAGATCGATATATTGGACGAAGGGTATTAGAGTCCGGAATTGTTCCGGGGGTACCAGGTGATGACCAGCGTGTCCGAAAGGGGTTTCGGAGGCCCCGACAAGTGTTGGGGGGCCTTATGGGCCAAGGGGAGAGGGCACATCAGCCCACTAAGGGGCTGAGCGCCCCTCCCACCCCATCTCACGTAACCAGGAGAGGTGGGGGGCGCCACCCCTAGGGCAGCCGCCCCTCCCGGCTTGGGGGGCAAGTTTCCTAGGGGGTGGGGGCGCCCAAACCCATCTAGGGTTTTCCCTGTGGCCGTCGCCCCTCCCCTAGGGAACCCTAGGGCGCCTCGCCCTCCTCCCTTACCCCTATATATAGTGAGGGAGAGAGAGGGCAGCCGCACCCTTCCCCTGGCGCAACCCTCTCCCTCCCCAACACCTCCTCCTCCGTAGTGCTTGGCGAAGCCCTGCCGGAGAACCACGAGCTCCATCGCCACCATGCCGTCATGCTGCTAGAGTTTTCTCTCAACTTCTCCTCTCCCCTTGCTGGATCAAGAAGGAGGAGACGTCCCCGGGCTGTACATGTGTTGAATGCGGAGGCGCCGTTGTTCGGCGCTTAGATCGGAATCAACAGCGATCTGAATTGCTACGAGTACGACTCCTTCATCTGCGTTCTTTTAACACTTCCGCATCACGATCTTCAAGGGTATGAAGATGCACTCCCCCCTCTCTCGTTGCTAGTCTCTCCATAGATTGATCTTGGTGATGCGTAGAATTTTTTTAATTTCTGCAACGATCCCCAACAGTGGCATCATGAGCTAGGTCTATTGCATAGATTCTATGCACGAGTAGAACACAAGTTGTTGTGGGCGTTGGTTTTGTTCAATATGCTTACCGTTACTAGTCCTATCTTGTTTCGACGGTATTGTGGGATGAAGCGGCCCGGACCGACCTTACACTGTAAGTGCATCTAGTGCCCCTTTGTGATTTTGGTGTATTGAAGACTTATAGGTTAAGGGACTAATGTGTTTATGAGTGTACACAGGTCTATAAGTCTGTGAGGAGTTTGATATTTACAGAGAAAGTCGACCCCTAAAAATGAATATCTTCGACTGAAGATTTTGGTATTCCTGAAGACTTTCATGAAGACTTTGAAAGTGAAGAAATTGGTGTGTCCGTGAAGACTTGATATTCATGCAAGGAATATGAAGCTTGACGACTTTCATTTTCATAGTTTTGTATTTCGCTTTCTTGAGTCATAGGAAACACCGTACTGTTAAAGGGGGTCGAGGAAATACTAAGGAAAAATTTCCATGTGATGCTCAACTCAAAATCCTACACCTACCAATCCCTTCGAGTGAAGCCATTGGAAATCTCATACAGTTCAGTCAATTTCTTCAGTGATAGAGATGAAGTTCTTCTGGTCGCTGAGGAATTTGTTCTGACTGAGGAGTTAGGAATTCGCCAGTGCGGATTGCCTACACAGTGAGGAACATGATAGCCCTGAGGAATTTGAGAGTCAAATTTCCGACCGTTGTTGTGCTGCGCGCCAGCTGTCCCAAAATATCTTATCCACCTAACGGTCATATCATTGAAGGGCATTTATGTCTTATCATGTCGGGCTGCTCCCTAGGCTATAAATAGCCGCCCCCTACAACCACTAGCTGGTTGGCTGCTCCGAGAGAAACTGACACTTGTCATTTGAGAGCAACCCATCCTCCGAGGACTTTGAGCGAAAATCATCGAGTGAGGAAAATCCCAAACCCCAAACACCTACAAACCCAAAGTGATTGAGCATCACTGAAGAGATTGATCCTACGTGGATCCGACGCTTGTTACCTTTGAAGACTGTGCTTCTTCCAGACAGTTAGGCGTCATGGTCTAGAGCATCAAAGAGGAATTGTGGATCGCCGAGTGACCGAAGTCTGTGAAGGTTTGGAAGTTGCCTGAAGACTTACCACGAGTGATTGGATGAGGTCCGTGTGACCTTAGTTCAAGGAGAATATGGTGAGGACTTGGTGTCCTGAGCTGCATGCTCCGCGACTGGGTGTCCGGGACTGTGTGTCCTCGAGTTTAAATACTCAGCCGCTCCAACCAGACGCACAACTGAGACAGCAGTTGGAACTGGTCTACCAAATCATTGTCTTCACCAACCTTACTGGTTCTATTTCCTCAACTCTTTCACTTCCTCATTACTGTGTTGAGTGATTGTTCATATCTGTGTTTGAAGACTTTGACTGAAGACTTTCTCAATTTCCTCAGTTCAATTTCTTCAGTCTGTTTGTCTTCATCTTGTGTTATCTTGTGTTTATGCTTTCTGTACTCTGTGTTTGTCTTCATTTCATCATGATGACCATGTGTGTATTCTGTCATGCTTACTTCTGAGTACTTATTCCGCTGCAAGTAGTTCTTCACTAAGGAATTTCCTCACCGGCAAATTCCTTAGTGAAGAATTAATAAAAATCACCTATTCACCCCCCCTCTAGTCGATATAACGCACTTTCAATTGGTATCAGAGCAAGGTACTCCCTTGTTCTGTGTGGTTTTGGTTTAACTGCCTGGAGTTTTGGCTATGTCGACCGCAGGTATGAAGAAAGTGACATGCCCTATCTTTGACGGTCATGATTATCCCAAGTGGAAGGCCATGATGAGGAAGCACCTCATGGCAATGAACAGCGAGCTGTGGACCGTCACTGAGATTGGTCTTACTGATCTATGCAAGATGGCGGACGCTGATGATATTCGCAAATACACTCGACTTGACATCTTGGCGAAGGATATCATCTGTTCCTGCCTATCCAGAGATGAATTCAGGCGCATTATGCATCTTTGCAATGCAAAGCTTATCTGGGACCGAATCTCTGAAGTCTTTGAAGGTCATCGAACTCGTCATGATCCCTGGTTTGAGGATTTCAAGGAATCACTCAACACGATGACTTTCGAACCAGAATCATCGTCTTCTGCATCATGTCTCATGGCAAAGGGTGACAAGGTAACCGAATGTTCCTCATCCGAGTCTAGTGACGATGAATATGATGATGATGGATCTGATGATGATATTGAACTTAGTTATACCAAACTTGTTTGCATTGCCACTAAACAACAAACGGCCTTGGAAAAGGTTCAAAACATGCTAGACAAAAGTAATGATATGTTGGGTGAAGAAATGGATCGCACTAAAGCCCTGACTAAAAATCTTTAGAGACTTCAGTCTAGGTTTGACATCCTTCATGGTCATCATAACACTCTCTTATCTGATCATGAGAAGCTTTCTTATGAATTTCTTCAAAGAAAACAAGATCTTGAGAAGCTAAGAGTGAGTTGTGAAGATCTTCAGAAGGAGCGCGATTCATTACTTGCTCAACAAATCAGCGTTACTCAGGAAGAATTTGATCCTCCATGCTTAAAGTGCATTGAACGTGAATCTGCTAATTCTTCGCCTGAATGTTCAAATGCTTCAAATGTTACAAATTCTTCACCTGCCTCTGCTATCACTAATTCCTCATCTGAGGACATTGCTATTATCACTGACGATGCAGGGCTGAAGGAATTGTATATGACAGGCATGTACAAAAGCCTCAAAGGGCATCAGACTCTTTGTGATGTGCTTAAAAAGCAGATCCTCAATAGAAACCCTAGGAAAGAGGGTATTGCCTTTGAGAGGAAACTCAATGCTGATGGAACATATTGGAAGCCTGAGCAGTACCCCAAAACCTCATGGGTTGCTGCAAAGGGACCTCCAGTTGATCCATCTAACTTATCTGGCTTTACATGTGAATCTCCTCATTCTTCTGATGAGTCATTTGACTCCAACTATAAACTGTTCAAAAATCAGAATGGTGAAGTATTTGCTAGATATGTTGGCACTAACTGTAGGAACGGTTCCCCTATGAAGAAAATCTGGGTTCCCAAAAGTTATGTTAAAAGTCTTCAGGTGAATGTCCTCATGACACCACCAGTGAAGAATAGGAACCCCGGATCAAACTCTTCATATGGACCAAATTCTTCATATGGATCCAAGTCCTCATACGGACCAAATTCCTCACATGGATCAAATTCCTCAAAAGGATCAAAGTCCTCATATGATCATCATCGTGCTAACCCTTCTGTTTCGCAGGGTAGAGCTAAGGGCTATGAATATGTGCACTATTCTTCAAATCATGATGTTCATAAGTCCTCGAAGAACTTCTATGCTTATTCATATGCTTACCCTAACCCCTCTTATGTGAAACAAAGTGGATTGGCGTCCATGCCACCTTTCTCATATGGTGCTCGCAGAGTGATGAATTCTTTGCCACCCCTCCAGATGTGGGTGGTGAAGAAAAAGAACTAATTTCTTATGCAGGGTCAGGTCTCCAGTCGTGCTCAAAACGACTGAAGAATTTGTTGGAGACCTGAACAGTGCCTGATAGGATACAAGCTAACCATGATGAAATGAACCTGCATTTCACACGTCCTCATACTGATTACCTGATGAAATTGACCTGATGATACTGATGTCATATTCTTCACTGATGAAGTATATGAGTTTGTAAGCTGCACTAATTCATCTGCAGGATGATCAACCCAAAGCAAATGAGTGGGTCCTCGATAGTGGATGTACAAATCATATGACTGGTGACAAGAATCTATTGATGGATGCTCCCTTAACACCGTCACATCTGAAGCATGTCATCTTCGCTGACAAAGGCAAAAGTCAGGTATTGGGTCTAGGTAAGGTTGCAATCTCTAAGGACATACACATGGACAAATTCATGCTTGTCGAGTCCTTAGGATACAACCTCATGTCTGTCTCAATGCTTTGTGATCTTGATATGGTTGTTGTCTTTGGAAAGTATCATTGTGTTGTGATCATGGAAGCTGACAATTCCAAAGTCTTCGAAGGCTTTAGGAGAGGAGACTTGTACATTGTTGATTTCTCTACAGGACCACAACCTGCCATGTGCTTACTTGCAAAAGCTTCAGAAGGCTGGCTATGGCATCGATGACTTGGTCATGCTGGCATGAGGAATCTGCACACGTTCGCGAAGAATAAGCATGTCATTAGCATTGAGAATGTCAAATTCCTCAAGGATCACTTATGCGGAGCCTGTGAAGCTGGGAAGATGACTAAGGCCAAGCATCCAGCGAAGACTATCATGACCACCACTCGACCATTTGAATTGCTTCACATGGATCTCTTCGGTCCTAATCATTATTCTGCTGTGACTAATGATGCATCCCTATATGGCTTTGTTATTGTTGATGATTACTCGCGTTACACATGGGTACACATTGTCACTTACAAACATGAAGTGCAGGAAGTCTTCAAACGATTTTCTTCGAGGGCTTTAACCAACTTTGGTGTGAAGATCAAGCACATCAGGAGTGACAATGGAACTGAGTTCAAGAATTCCGGTCTTAATGACTATCTTGATGAACTTGGTATTACTCATGAGTTATCTTCTCCCTATACTCCTCAGCAAAATGGCATCGTGGAGCGCAAGAACAGAACTCTTGTTGAGATGGCTCACACTATGCTTGATGAATACAAAACGCCTCATCGTTTTTGGATTGATGCAATTGATACCGCATGCCACATCATCAACAGAGTATATCTTCACAAATTCTTCAAGAAGACTGCTTATGAACTCCTCATTGACAAGAAACCCAATGTGAGTTATTTCGAAGTCTTCGGTGCTAAATGTTGGATTAGAGATCCTCATCACAATGCTAAGCTTGCACCGAAAGCACATGAAGGTTTTATGCTTGGTTACGGAAAGGACTCGCACACCTACAGAGTCTTCAACATCGCTCTTCACAAGATTGTTGAAACTATAGATGTGCGGTTCGATGAAACTAATGGCTCGCAAAGAGAGCACCTACCTTCTGTGATAGATGAACCAACACCTGAGGATTCTATCAAGTTCAAGGCTACTGAGGATGTCATTCCTACCGAAGAATCTACTGAAGAATTCATTCCAGAACGCGAAGATCGTCGAGCTAATGCACCTGAGGAAAATGTTGAAGAAAATGGTGCTGAAGAAAATGCTGATCAAGTTCCTCGACGACAACCAGCTCATCCTCGCGTTGCAAAAGAAGTGCAAGTTGAAAAGATCATCGATGACATTGAAGCACCAGGTCCTCTCACACGCTCAAAAGCTTCACATTTATCTAAATTTTGTGGGCACTATGCTTTTGTATCTATCATAGAGCCCACTAAGGTAGATGAAGCATTTCTGGAGCCAGGGTGGATTCAGGCCATGCAAGAAGAATTACATCAGTTCGAGCTCAACAATGTCTGGGAACTGGTCAAACGTCCAGATACTCGCAAGCATAATATCATTGGCACAAAGTGGATCTACCGCAACAAGCAAGATGAAAATGGCCTTGTGGTGAGGAATAAGGCACGACTTGTAGCTCAAGGCTACACACAGGTTGAAGGAATTAATTTTGATGAAACTTTTGCACCTGTTGCTAGACTTGAGGCTATTCGCATATTACTTGCTTATGCTAACCATCATAATATCACTTTATATCAAATGGATGTGAAAAGTGCATTCCTCAATGGTAAGCTTGAGGAAGAAGTATATGTTGCTCAACCTCCAGGTTTTGAAGATCCAAAGAATCCTGACAAAGTCTTCAGACTCAACAAGGCCCTCTATGGCCTCAAGCAGGCCCCTCGGGCGTGGTATGATACTTTGAAGGAATTCTTCGTGAAATCACACCCGGTTCACTCGACCCTACTCTCTTTACTAAATCTTATGATGGTGAACTGTTTGTGTGCCAAATATACGTTGATGATATTATCTTTGGCTGTACTAACCAACGTTATAGTGATGAATTTGCCTATATGATGAGTGAAGAATATCAAATGTCTATGATGGGAGAGTTGAAATTCTTCTTAGGTCTTCAAATTCGTCAACAGCACAATGGCATATTCATATCTCAAGAGAAATACCTCAAGGATGTTCTGAGGAAATTCGGCATGCAAGATTGCAAAGGAGTCAAAATTCCTATGCCCACAAATGGCCATCTATGCACTGATGAAAATGGTATTGACTTCGATCACAAGGTATACCGCTCCATGATTGGTTCTTTATTGTACTTATGTGCATCTATGCCAGATATAATGCTTAGTGTTTGCATGTGTGCCCGATTTCAAGCTACACCGAAGGAATCACACCATAAGGCTGTGAAGCATATTCTTCGATATCTAGGTCACACACCAACACTAGGACTATGGTACCCCAAGGGCTCTACTTTTGATCTCATTGGATATTCTGACTCTGACTATGCTAGTGATCGTGTGGATGGCAAGTCAACATCTGGTACTTGTCATTTCCTCGGACGATCTTTGGTCTGTTGGTCCTCGAAGAAACAGAACTGCATATCACTGTCTACTGCTGAAGCTGAGTACATTGCTGCTGGTTCTTGCTGTGCTCAATTGCTGTGGATGAAGCAAACCCTCAAGGACTACGGCATCAACATGAAGAATGTGCCTCTCTACTGTGACAATGAGAGTGCCATCAAGATTGCTCACAACCCAGTTCAGCACTCGAAGATAAAGCACATTCAGATTTGTCATCATTTTCTTCGTGATCATGTGTTGAAGGGTGACATTTCTATTGAGCATGTGAAGACTGAAGAACAGCTAGCCGATATCTTCACAAAGACCTTGGATGAGAAGAGATTTAGCAAGTTGCGGTGTGAGCTAAATATCTTAGAGTCTCCAAATGTTCTTTGAAAAGGACACACATCCTAACACTTATGCAAAATTGATGACTTAGATGTGCAACACATGAAGAAATGTTTTTCTTCAATCAATGAAGAATAACACTCTAAGTGTGAAGAAATTAATGAGGAATTTGATTCTCAGAACCCTACGACAATTGTACGCGGTGTCTGAAATCATCATTCTTATACGGTGGGTCACGCCACCACAAAAAGTTGAAAATCTTCAATTTGAGTTTTTCCTCAGTGTTGAAATTCCTCAGTTGTTCAAATTCTTCAATTTTTCAAAATCTTCACTGTTTTCGTCGTCTTTCTTCATTGGCTATATATATATATATATATATATGTGTGTGTGTGTGTGTGTGTGTGTGTGTGTGTGTGTGTGTGTGTGTGAGTTTATGTCCTCTACAGCATTCACTTATGGCTATTTCTTCAAGTTGCATTTTCTGCTAAGTGAATGTGATCGGACCCTTCCCCCTCTATGCTAAACTCAACCCAATCTATTCACAAATTCTTCATGTGCGTTCTATTTGACACTCGTTCAAAATCTTCACTGTGTCCTTGTCAGCTGAAGAAATTGCGAACGGAACTTTAACACTAATCTTATCCAAATTTTCGGTTTTGCCGCTCAAACCGTCCCGTATCCCACGATGGACTTATCTATTCACCCACGATCTAACATGATCTCCACTTTTCAGTACGTGGGTGACACATGTCAAGCGAATGAGAAGGGCCAGGGGCACGTTCATCCTAAATCTTCGGGCGAACAGTTTTTCACTGTGACTATAAATACCCCCTCACCCCTTCCTCACTTCCTTTACTCCGCTTGACCGCTCTCTCTCTCTCGCTCGAGCTTCTCAAACCCTAGCGCCGCCGCTACTCCATCGTCGCCGGTGAGGAAGAGCTTCACTGCCTCGACCTCGTCGCCGTCGTACTCGCACCGACCGCGGAAATCTTCACTCCGCCGCCGCCGTAGCTGTCTTCCTCCGCCAAGTTAGGGCGTGGAAGATCTGAACTAATGAGCTTCAAATCTACACTTCTCAGTTCGTCGTGTTCTTCATCAAGGGTAATTAAAAGTTACTTTTACTGCCCTCTTTGATTCAAATTTTCTCTACAAAATCTTCAAAGGTGTTTTATTCTTCAAATCCTCACACACAAAACACCTCACTAGTCATCTGTTCTTGATTCGTTTCTCTAAGCATCATTTATCTTCAAGATTCCTCAATTGTTTGGATCCTCAATCTATACAACTCTGGAACCTAAGACAAATAACGCTTAGTGAAATTCTTCAAGACTCATCTGGTCAAATTCCTCAAACTTGTTCATTTTGAAAACCTTCTGAGAACGCATATGACCTCTTCAAATTCCTCGCAACTATACTCTGTTCACAGGTACACATGACTGCTGCTGAATCACTAGGTTCTCATCAACTTAACTCATTTGCAGCGTTCCTCGAAGAAAAGTTGCATACTTCTTCAGAGAATTCGATTGTTCAAATTCCTCAACTGAAGAATATGGCAGACGATAAGAAACCACAGAAAGGAGGAAAGAAGCCTGAGGTCATGACTGCATTTGAAATACTTGAGGACATCTATGCTGACTATTGCACACCTGATGAGGCCAAGTTCGGAAAAGAGACCAAAAATCAGCGCAAGGTGCGCATACAGAGGATTGAAAGGAGATGGGCAAGAGAATGGAGGGAGTACAGATATGTAACTCCAAAGTATATGAGGAAATTTGCTCTAAATCCTCCATGCCCAAGAGCTCCATTGGCACCTGGCCAAGAAGCTGACCCCACCAGCATCAAGCATGGTGAGGATTTTCCTAAAGAATGGGCCAAACGCCAAGCCAAGTTGGCAAGACAAGCCAAAGAAGCAGTGAGGACATTTAATGAAGACTCTGCTGCTGCCGCTGCCAAAAGGGCCTCTGACAAGCCTAGAAAATCTATTGCAAAGAAGCCCGCTCACAAGCCAAGTGCTTCACCAACTGTGCCCTCACGGCCAAGTTCCTCAGCAATGCCCTCACGGCCAGATTCTTCAAAGCCCTCACGACCAATTCCTCATGCTGCTCCTGCTCCTCCAAAGTCCTCAGCTCCTCCCCCAAAGTCCTCAGTTGCTCCGGCAAAGTCCTCAACACCTGTACATCTGGCCACGTGCCAAAGGACTACAGGCATCTCTATTGCCTCTGGTGTCTCAGCGAGTTCCTCAGCTGCACCAAATTCTTCATCAGGCCCCACTCTGCTGAAGACCAAGGCAACAGCTGGACGAGGTCCTCGGCCTAGTCCGAAGAAGAAACAAGTTGCCTTCCAAGTGCCATCTGACGATGAAGCTGATGATGATGAACTTGCAGAAATCATCAGAGACAGGCAAGAAAGGGCCGCTAGAGCCAAAGGCACAACTGTGCCACTGCTTTTGGATCCAAAGGTGATCCTTGACTACATTGATCTCTGGCACAAGGACCCAAACACTCCTATGCCTGATTTTCATTTGACTCCTGGCCAAAGTCACGTGCTGATCCATTTCATCAATGAAGAGAAATGGAAATTTGAGAAGGCCAGACAAATCAAGAAGGCTCAGTTCAAGAAAGAGAAGTTCCTGAGGAACAACATTGTCAAAATGACAACTGATGAACTCCTCACGATCTAGTCTGAAATCAAAGCCCTCAGCGATGATTTCAATGCCTATTATGCTGATTGGCAAGGAGCCAAAGTCAGGTTCGTTAAACTGACTGAGAAGTTCACCAATGTTGCAGCCCCATCACAACAAGAAATTCCTCAAGCTGAAGCCTCTGTTCAGCAAACTGAAGAACATGCCAGCACCGCTGATGATTTTCCAGCTGTGATGAAAATGCTAGTTCCAGGGCTGATGACTCCATTCCAGCCGCTGAAGACATTGCCAGGGCATCCACTAGTGGTGCACCTGAAGAAAATGAAGAAGTCAGGGCAACTGCATCAGTTGCGCCTGAGGAAATTCAAACAGAGTCCTCAGCTCCTCCTGCGCCTACACCAACTCCTACCCTTCCATCTGCATCAGATGTGAGGAAGACCAAGGCTGCAGAGAGAGCTGCAGTGAAGAAAAGGAAAGCATCATCTACTTCAGATTCTTCAGCTCCGAAGAAAATGAAGACTCTGACCAGCTCACTTGAAAATCCCATTGATGATGTTCCTATTTCCACCATGCCATCAAAGGACCTTGTTCCTTTTGGTGAAGAATATGTGATCCCTAGCGGATCTGATGAAGAAAATCATTCTGCTGCTTCGTCAGAGCAGATTGATGAAGAGATAGAAGTGGATGTGATCCCTTCAACGCATGTTGCTTCCTCGCCAATGCCTCAGTTCACAGCTGAAGAGGCTGGTGTTGAAGAAATTGAAGATGAAGACGTGGATATTGGATGCACTACGCCTATGATGAATGATGACTTTTGGGAAAGTCAGCATCCCGATTCTCCACACTTCACCCCACTACAGCAAATACCTCAATCCCCTACACCAACCGTTCAAATGGGCTCTGAAGAAACTCATCCCACCTCATCTATGCATGAAGAAATTCCAGCCACTAGTGCTGAAGAAACTGCTGCTGCTGATACTTTGAACATGCAGACTGTCACTAAAGAGGAACCAGAAATTCCTCAGCCTGAAGAACCGGAGATTGTGATTCCTGAGGTTGTGATGCAACTCACTGACACTCCTGTGCCCAAGCCAAAGGATCCATTCTCAAAGAAGCAAAAGTTCAAGACTGCTGATTTCTTCAACGAGCATGTGTTCTTCACTGACTACAATCCCTATGATTCTGCTCGTATAAGGAAGAGGCGTTTCTGGACTGCTAGTCAAGCCAACTTTTATTCCTCTGTGCTATTCGACAAAGACAAAGTCTTCGATCATGCACACATTCCTCACGTGGACATGGAATCTCTGCCGTGCTTCGAGCCAGTCCTCAGTGTTCTTCACGATGCTGGTTTGCTGAATTTCTGCACTAACATCTGTGATTGGAATGAAGAACTCATTCTTCAATTCTTTGCAACGCTGCACATCACAGGAAATTCTGAAGATGTGAACACTTGGGTGCTGGACTGGATGTTAGTAAATACTCACTACAAGGCACCAGCAACTGAATTGCTTCGTTCCCTCCCACTCAGTCCTCCCCTTGATGGTGCCCGTTGCATCTACAATGAACCTGAGCTTACAAATCATTACATGCAAGTGCTGATGAAGCCTTTGAAGTCAGGGCAGGCCCCACGAACCAAACTCCTCGTTAAGGAATTACTGTATGTGCCTCGGACTATCTATCGCATTCTGACGAAGACAATGAGTCCTATCAAAGGCCACGACTCAAATGATGAAGAAGTCGTCGGCATCATGAAGAATATGCTTTTCAATATCATTCATGGCGTTCCCGTCAACTTCCATGATTTCTTCATGAGGACTCTGGCAAATATTGCTATGTCACCATTTGAGCTGAAGCCTTATGCACCATGGATTATGAGGTTCATCAGGACAAGGTCTTCACTCAACTACAAGGCTGATACTCTGAACCATGGCAGCTACTCGCCTCCAATTGAAGTCCTCAAACGGACATTTTCCTCATCTGATGACAAAGGCAAGGCAACTACTGTGATAGATGAAGGCATTCGTCCATTGGATGGTCAATTTTGCAAGGCTGCATCCTACTCCACCAATGATGACTATGCCACACATGACTCTGCCGCCAACACCTCTGCCAAGCAAATTCCTCAAGCCACAACACCCAGGGTGATGACTGATCGTGAGTTACTCCTCAGTCTTCATCAGAAAAGTTGATCGCAATCATAAATGGGTCAAGCGTCAGTTTGGTTCAATTCTTTACAACATGACCTCAACGCACAATGCAGTGAAGAAGAACCAATACTACCTCCATGAAACCTTCAACCGTACCTGGGCTGTTCTATCTCATATCTACAGTGCAGAAGATCTGAAGAGCATGGGTCTCAAGGAAGAATTTGACTGGTCTGCACCTCCACCGAAGAGATTCAAGAAGGTCAAGGTTCCTTCCTTGGTGGCCAACTCCTATTCTTCATCGCACGACACTGATGAAAATGAAGACTTGGACAACACTGCGGCAGGCCCTACTACGACAACCGACCCCGACAACACTGGCGCTCCTCCATCAACTTGATATTCTTCAGGGGCGTTAGTCCTCAGTTTCGATCTTTTTGGTCATTCGATGACAAAGGGGGAGAAATCTGAGTTAGTCTTCAAGCGGGTCTATTATATGGGCGTTTTTTTGCTAAGTTACAACTCTCGCTCTTCTCAAACTTTTATTGGATCGAGTTGTAATCTTAAACCCGATGGTGCTCTGATACTTTTGATGCACTGTGCTTTGATTCCGTATGCTTGTTCCTCGTTAATATTATTGCTCGCATGCTGAATCTCTTCAAGCACCATATTTCATCATGCATTTCAAATTCTTCATATTATATGTCAAATGCATGTATGAATTACAAGATATAGGGGGAGATCTCCATGATTCAACTCTTCAAGTGTGCATTGCTTCAAAAGCAAAATCCTCACTATGCACATCTTCAGGGGAGTTCTTCTATATCTTGCAATAAAATTCCTCAATATCAGTACTTACACTTCATATGTTTATCCCCGTTGAAAACTTAACCTATATTGTCATCAATCACCAAAAAGGGGGAGATTGTAAGTGCATCTAGTGCCCCTTAGTGGTTTTGGTGTATTGAAGACTTATAGGTTAAGGGACTAATGTGTTTATGAATGTACACAGGTCTATAAGTCTGTGAGGAGTTTGATATTTACAGAGAAAGTCAACCCCTAAAAATGAATATCTTCGACTGAAGATTTTGGTATTCCTGAAGACTTTGAAAGTGAAGAAATTGGTGTGTCCGTGAAGACTTGATATTCATGCAAGGAATATGAAGCTTGAAGACTTTCGTTTTCATAGTTTTGTTTTTCTCTTTCTTGAGTCATAGGAAACACCGTACTGTTAAAGGGGGTCGAGGAAATACTAAGGAAAAATTTCCATGTGATGCTCAACTCAAAATCCTACACCTACCAATCCCTTCGAGTGAAGCCATTGGAAATCTCATACAGTTCATTCAATTTCTTCAGTGACAGAGACGAAGTTCTTCTGGTCGCTGAGGAATTTGTTCTGACTGAGGAGTTAGGAATTCGCCAGTGCGGATTGCCTACACAGTGAGGAACATGATAGCCCTGAGGAATTTGAGAGTCAAATTTCTGACCGTTGCTGTGCCGCGCCAGCTGTCCCAAAATATCTTATCCACCTAACGGTCATATCATTAAAGGGCATTTATGTCTTATCATGTCAGGCTGCTCCCTAGGCTATAAATAGCCGCCCCCCTACAACCACTAGCTGGTTGGCTGCTCCGAGAGAAACTGACACTTGTCATTTGAGAGCAACCCATCCTCCGAGGACTTTGAGCGAAAATCATCGAGTGAGGAAAATCCCAAACCCCAAACACCTACAAACCCAAAGTGATTGAGCATCACTGAAGAGATTGATCCTGCGTGGATCCAACGCTTGTTACCTTTGAAGACTGTGCTTCTTCTAGACGGTTAGGCGTCATGGTCTAGAGCATCCAAGAGGAATGTTGGATCGCCGAGTGACCGAAGTCTGTGAAGGTTTGGAAGTCGCCTGAAGACTTACCACGAGTGATTGGACGAGGTCTGTGTGACCTTAGTTCAAGGAGAATACGGTGAGGACTTGGTGTCCTGAGCTGCGTGCTCAGCGATTGGGTGTCCGGGACTGTGTGTCCTCGAGTTTAAATACTCAGCCGCTCCAACCAGACGTACAACTGAGACAACAGTTGGAACTGGTCTACCAAATCATTGTCTTCACCAACCTTACTGGTTCCATTTCCTCAACTCTTTCACTTCCTCATTACTGTGTTGAGTGATTGTTCATATCTGTGTTTGAAGACTTTGACTGAGGACTTTCTCAATTTCCCCAGTTCAATTTCTTCAGTCTGTTTGTCTTCATCTTGTGTTATCCTGTGTTTACGCTTTTTGTACTCTGTGTTTGTCTTCATTTCATCATGATGACCATGTGTGTATTCTGTCATGCTTACTTCTGAGTACTTACTCCGCTGCAAGTAGTTCTTCGCTAAGGAATTTCCTCACCAACAAATTCCTCAGTGAAGAATTCATAAAAATCGCCTATTCAACCCCCCTCTAGTTGACATAACACACTTTCATACACGTACACATACGTGAGACAGGTTCCACCGACTGACATGCACTTGTTGCATAAGGTGGATAGCGGGTGCCAGTCTCTCCCACTTTAGTCGGATCGGATTCGATGAAAAGGGTCCTTATGAAGGGTAAATAGCAATTGGCATATCACGTTGTGGTTTTGGAGTAGGTAAGTGTCGGCGTTCTGGGAACGGGGGTCCCCAGACTTGCCTGCCCGCGGCCTGCGGCGTGGCTCAAAGGGGGCCCAGCGCGTCCCATCTTCATCAACGCAAGCTCAAGACCCTCACGAGGGGCCAAGCCTTGCGGGGCAGATGACAAGGAGCTTCCTCAGGCACAGCCTCATCAGGCTGGCTCACGAGGAGGCGGAGAGTTCAAGGCGGGGTACCTCGCGAGGTGCCCATGACGCAAGCCATGACGACCAAGGGCGCCAGTCGGGCGCCAGCCCGCGCAGTGTCCTCCTTCCCTCTTTGGTGCAAAGGGAGCAAGCGCAGGCGAGAGCATCAAGCAAAGGCATCCATTTCGGTGCAACAATACCAAGACCAGCCCAACGGCAGGGAGGAAGTCATTGTGGAGCCCAAGCAGGCGTCACCACCAGAGCCTTTGACAGGCGAAGACCAACTTTAGTCAGGATAAGTGTACCCGTTGTTCCCCTTCAAAATGGCCACTTGTTGGTGCCCTTCCCGCTCAATATTTGGGAAGAGGCCCAGGGCCTTTGCCTATAAATAGGACTAGCCACCCCCAGGGTAGAGGCATCTGGATCCTCACCAAGAAACCAGTAGATAGAGCGATTGAACTCCTCCTAGCAGTTCATCACACCAGCCAAGAACAGACCCTCGCGAGGCTGTTCTTCTTTGTATTGTTCATCATCAGCCCAAGAGGCAATCCACCACACCACACAATGGAGTAGGGTATTACACCACAATGGTGGCCTGAACCAGTATAAACCTTGTGTCTCTTGTGTTGTTCTGTTCGTAGTTTAGATCCTAGCGATTCAGCGAGGAGCAGGTAGGTAGAGGGCGAAATCTCCGCGCGCACCCCAGTGTTCGAACCTCAAGGGTCTGCCGGAACCCGAAATCCGACATTTGGCGCGCCAGGTAGGGGTGTGCCGGAATTTGCCTTCCGTCGTCTTGTTCTTCTCCGACCATCGCATCCATGTCTGACGCTCATCGGGCTCGCGCCGAGCGCCGAGCCGCCCTCGCTTCCCGCGTCGCCCAGACGGCTCCCGTCGGTGGGCGCCCTCGTCGTTCCCCGTCACCTGCCGTCAACACCGCCACCGGCGCGGCGGGGGACGGGCAGCGAGCATCGACCCAGCATCGCTCCGTGGCCTCTTGGGAAGAGCCACGCGGCCTCTTCCTCACCCACCACGTCGCGCCGGCTCCCTCGGTCATCGCGGCCCTGCTGGGCGGCTCGCAGGCGCCGCCCTCCAGCCACCACATCAAGCCATTTGTCCGCCGGGTCGGCGCCGCCTCCACGCGGCAGGGGGCTCCCCCGGGCCGGTCGAAGCCGTCGGTCGGGCTGGCCTTCAGCTCAGAGGACCACCCCTCCAACTCGGCCTGCTCGGGTGCGCTCCCCATGCTCTGCACGCCTACCATCTGCCAGGTGGCTGTCACCAGGACTCTCATCGATGGCGGCGCGGGCCTCAACGTGCTCTCAGTTGAGGCCTTCAACCTTCTCTGCATACCCCGGGAACGACTGCAACCCAGCCGACCCTTCTCGGGCGTCGGAGGCGGGTCGTCCAGCTCCTTGGGACAGATCCGGCTCCCGGTAACCTTCGGCACCTACGACAATTTCCGCATAGAGCTGGTCGATTTCGACATCGCGCCCATCGGCCTGCCCTACAACGCCATCCTCGGCTATCCAGCACTGGCCCAATTCATGGCCGCGACTCACCCGACGTACAACCTCATGAAGATGCCCGGGAGCAACGGTGTCCTCACCGTGCCCGGGGACACCGGAGATGCGCTGCGAGTGCTCAAGCTCGCCCTCAAGACGGCAGCGGCAGCACGGCCCGCTGACGCAGAGACCCCCAAGCCCAAGGGGGCTGCACCAACCAAGAAGAAACAGTTGTTCACCCAAGACAAGGCAGAGACCAAGCAGATACCTGTCGACTAGGACGGGTCCACTAACGCCACTTTCACCATAGGCGCAAACCTCGGGCCCGAGCAGGAGGAAGCCCTGGTCAAGTTCCTGCGTGCAAACAAGAAGGTGTTCGCCTGGGAGCCCGATCAGTTGGCAGGGATCCCACGGGGCGTAATCAAGCACCACCTCAACATGTGCCCCAACGTGCACCCCGTGAAGCAGAAGGCGAGGCGGCAGTCCACTGAAAAGCAGGCCTTCATCGTCCAGGAGACCCGCAAGCTAGAAGCCGCGGGGGTTATTCGCGAGGTTCGATATCCAGATTGGTTGGCCAACCCTATGGTTGTGCCGAAGAAGGGAGGGAAGGAGCACATGTGTGTCGACTTCACCAACCTCAACAAAGTATGCCCGTAGGATCCGTTCCCGCTCCCTCGCATCGATCAGATCGTCGATTCCACAGCTGAGTGTGACCTGTTATGCTTCTTGGATGCCTTCTTCGGGTATCACCAGATCAAGATGGCGGTGGAAGACATGGAGAAGACAGCCTTCTTGACCCTGTGTGGGGTATACTGCTATACATGCATGCCGTTCAGACTGCGTAATGCGGGGGAAACCTTTCAGCGGCTCATGCACATCACCTTGGGCCCGCAACTCGGGAAGAATGTGGAGGCTTACGTCGATGACACCGTAGTGAAGTCTCGCAAGGCCAAGACCCTGATACAAGACCTGGAGGAAACCTTCGCAAGCCTCAACACGGTGAGCCTGCGGCTCAACCCGGAGAAGTGCGTGTTTGGAGTCCCCTCAGGCAAGCTCTTGGGCTTCCTCGTGTCCCACCGAGGCATTGAGGCCAACCTAGAAAAGGTCAAGGCAGTCGAGGACATGAGCCCACCAAAGACCCTCAGAGAAATGCAGAAGCTCACGGGGCGCGTGACTGCGCTGGGGCGCTTCATCTCCAGGTTAGGGGAGTGAGCGCTGCCTTTCTTCCAGCTGATGAAGAAAAAGGGGCCCTTTGAATGGACTGAAGAGGCCGACAAGGCATTCCAAGATCTCAAGAGATACCTAACCAGCCCTCCGATGATGGTGGCCCCACGCCCTCAGGAGCCCTTGGTACTCTACCTCGCGGCCACTCCTTACTCCGCCAGCGCAGCTCTGGTGGCAGTTAGGGAGGAGCGCCGGACCAAAGCCACGGCAGCTACCCGTGTCAAGGCAAAGCAGGACCATGAAGGACTCGCAGAGATCACTACCACGGCTGAGGAGGGTCAGCCGCTGCAGGGGAGCACGCCAGGAACGGAGGAGGCCCCTCCCCCAGGCAACCAGCTTCCGGAGACCCCATCGCCTCAGCAGGCGCCACGGCCTCCGAAGGATGCCACCAGCACCGACGCTCCAAGCCTCGTCGAGCACCCGGTGTACTTCGTCAGCACGGTGTTGCGGGATGCGAGTGCATAGTACCCCATGCCACAGAAGCTCCTCCTCGCGCTACTGGTAGCCTCGCGCAAGCTGCGACACTACTTCCAGGGTCATCCGATCAAGGTCGTCTCAGCATACCCCTTGGAAAGGGTGCTCAGGAGCCCTAACTCGACCGGAAGGGTCGCCGAGTGGAACATTGAACTGCAAGCATTTCAGCTCGAATTCAGCACGACCAGGGTCATCAAGGGAGCCGCGCTAGCAGATTTCGTGGCTGAATGGACGGAGGCACCGGACCTCAAGGCCGACGAGGATCGATCGCTCTCCCCAGGAAGCGAGGCGCCAGAAGGCTGGGTCGTGTACTTCGACGGAGCGTTCTCCAGGCATGGCGCTGGGGCCGGGGCGGTGCTCATATCTCCCACTCAGGACAAGCTTTACTACGCCGTGCAGCTCTGTTTCCAGCAGGGTGAAAAGGTCTCCAACAATATAGCGGAGTACGAAGGACTGATAGCAGGCTTGAAGGCCGCCGCTGCCCTAGGGGTGAAGCGCCTTACTATCAAGGGCGATTCGCAACTCCTCGCCAATTTCTCCAACAAGGTGTACGAGCCAAGAGATGAGCACATGGAGGCCTACCTTGCAGAGGTCCGCAGGATGGAGAAGCAGTTCTGGGGGTTGGAGCTACATCATGTGCCCCGCGGCACTAATCAAGAGGCCGACGACATCGCCAAACGAGCCTCCAGGCGGTTTCCCCAGGAGCCGGGCGTCTTCGAGGAACGACTCTTCAAGCCCTTGGCCCTGCCATCATTATTGAACACAGCACAACCTCAGGTGGAGCTTCCCCAGCCACCTGCCTCGGGAGCCCCAGCCTGTGGCCCGGCCTCAGGAGCACGCCTGCTCTTGACGATGGAGCCTTAGGAGGGGTGCTAGATCACAGAGCTCCGGAGCTACTTAACACAAGGGACCCTGCCGGAGAAGGAGGAGGAAGTAGAGTGTGTGGCGTGGCAAGCTACAGCGTACTGCATCAGGGATGGAGAGCTCTACCGGAAACGACCAAACGATGTGTCCTTGCGCTGCATCACCAGAGAGCAAGGGAAGGAGCTGCTGGCAGATATACACGGTGGAGACCGTGGGCATCATTCGTCGTCACGGACCCTCATCGGCAAGGCGTTCCGTAGCGGTTTCTATTGGCCTACTGCGCTCAATGATGCTATCAAACTAATGAAGGCTTGCGAGGCTTGCCAATTCCACGCCAAGCAGATCCATCAGTCGGCGAGAGGTCTGCAAACCATACCCCTCACGTGGCCGTTCGCAGTCTGGGGGCTAGATATCCTGGGCCCGTTTCCTCGAGCGCCAGGGGGCTATCGCTACCTCTACGTCGCCGTGGACAAGTTCACCAAGTGGGCTGAAGTCGAGGCCGTCCGCACCATCCCCGCTTGTTCTGCGGTCAAGTTCATCAAAGGCATCGTGAGCCGATTCGGGGTGCCGAACCGCATCATCACTGACAACGGTTCACAGTTCACCAGTAACCTCTTCAAAACATACTGTGCTAACCTTGGAACGCAGATATGCTACGCTTCGGTGGTGCACCCCCGAAGCATGCACCCCCGAAGCAACGGCCAGGCCGAGCGGGCCAACGCAGAAGTCCTGAGGGGCCTCAAGACCAGGACATTCAAGAAGAAACTGGAGGCCTGCGCAGAGGTTGGTACGATGAGCTTCAGTCTGTGTTGTGGTCCATCCGCACAACCGCGACCAAGCCGGCTGGGGAGACCCCCTTCTTCCTGGCCTATGGAGCCGAAGCAGTCCTCCCTCATAAGGTCAAGCGCCGTTTCGCACGGTCCTGGCATTCGACGAGACGCAGCAGGAGGCCATGCGGGGGATGGACCTCGTGCTGGGGGAGGAGCATCGTCAAGAAGCCGCGCTGCGAGTGGCAAGGTACCAACAAGCACTGCGGCGGTACCACTGCCGCAACATCCGCCCCAGAACTCTTGAGGTAGGGGACCTCGTGCTCCGGCGGGTTCTCTCTAGGGAGGGACTACATAAGCTCTCTCCCATGTGGGAGGGCCCGTTTAAGGTTGTTCATGTTTCCAGGCCCGGCTCCGCGCGTTTGGAGACTCAGGAGGGGGTACCTGTCCAGAACGCGTGGAACATCCAGCACCTCAGGAGGTTTTACCCCTAAAAAAGGCCTAGAGCCTGTGAAGAAGGCGAATACCTGTGAAGCTCATCTTTTTGGAAAAGGCCCAGAGCCTGTGAAGAAGGCGAATGCCTGTGAAGCTCATCTTTTTGGAAAAGGCCCAGAGCCTGTGAAGAAGGCAAATGCCTGTGAAGCTCATCTTTGTGGAAAAGGCCCAGAGCCTGTGAAGAATGCGAATGCCTGTGAAGCTCATCTTTTTGGAAAAGGCCCAGAGCCTGTGAAGAAGGCGAATGCCTGCGAAGCTCATCTTTTTGTAAAAGGCCCAGAGCCTGTGAAGAAGGCGAATGCCTATGAAGCTCATCTTTTTGGCAAAGGCCCAGAGCCTGTGAAGAAGGCGAACGCCTGTGAAGCTAATGCGTTTTGGAAAAGGACCGGAGCCTGTGAAGAGGGTCAATGCCCGTGAAGCTTGTCTCCCCCAAGAAAGGCCCGGAGCCTGTGAAGAAGGCCAATGCCTGTGAAGCTCGCCGCCCGTGACACTCTCACGTAATAATGAGTTGGGGCTGTACACGCCCCGGAGTCTCAGGAGCGCCGGCCTCAGGCCCTGGGGCTCCCTCCCACGCCCACTAGCAGCACTTAGCTCCGCGCTGGTGAGAAGACGTCGAAGACTAGATTAGGTGCCGGACGCGGCTTTTTCATTTGCTTTCTGCAGTTGGCTTATTCGCTCTTATTTGAAGTTTTATTGAAGTTGTTGCCTTCGAGTTGTGGCTCTTCGACTTTTCGCTCTCCTGCCTCGATTTCTCTCGCACGAGGTCTCACGAGGGAGCATCCAGGACTCCCTCGCAAGTCTCTCTCCGCCCTTATCGTTCAAGGTTTTCTCAACCCAGGCTCACTACAGGAGCACCCCTCCAGTCCGTGCCTCACGGGCATCGCGACACGAATACAGGGCCTGGGTCGATTGCCCCCACGGGTGAGGCAGGGGATTACCTACGCGCGAACGTGCAGCCGGAGAGAACAATACTAAAATAACGGGAACAGTACGATGATTAACAGCGGTACCCCAAACACACCCCAACGGGGCCCCACACTACTGTCTTTCTGCGCAGGAAAAAGGAAAAGAAAGGGAAAATCTCGCGAAGCTCGCCTGGCGCCGGCCCTCAGGGAAGACTCGACCCGCCTCCGGAGCTCAGGCGGACTCCCTCTCGCGCTTCACCGAGGCACGGTGGCGGGCAGACCCGCCACCACCTTCCAAGCAGGCACGCCAGCGTGGAGGTTGACCGCGGCCGCTGCTGGAAGAGTCACTGCCCGAAGAAGAACTGGTGAAGCTTGTGGAACCCTGGGCACCGCCAACCACGCGCCCTGTCCTCTCCGTCCTCACCGAGGCTGGGCCCCCGACTGCGGTCGTCGTCTTCAGGTCAGCACCCTGCGCAGCGACCATCTTCCCCAAACACCCTCACGTAGAGGGTGGCATCGCCGTCTAACTTGAAGTGTAGAGTGCACCGGCGGCTCAGGCCACGCGCGCGGGCAAACGTCTGCCAGCCGCAGGTCAGGGCCAGGCTCTCGGCTGCGGAGACCTCCAACGAAGCCCACAAGGCCCGGCTGCAGCAGTCGTCTGCCTGGAGCCAGAGGCCACCCAGGGCGCCAGCTGGGAGCTCACCTAGGAGGAAGCAAGGGAGCTGAAGCCGGGCGCTAGATGGCTCCGCCGCCCACACAATGAACTCCGGCAGCACCTCCGCAGTATGGAAGCGCGGCCTGGGGGGTCGCACGGCCGGAGCACGCCCCCCAGCCACGACCAGCCACCCATCACCGTGCAGAGAGCCACCTCCGCGACCGCGGGGGGCCGCCGTGGAGGCCACAGGGTGTTTGCGAGGGCGGCCTCGACCGCGCTTGGGCGAGGGAGAGGCAGACTCGACCTAGCGAGCCTTTCCTTTCTCTGCGGCCGAGAACTTCCTTGGCGGAGCCATGAAGAAGAAGGAGAAGCAGAGGGGGTAGACTGGAGGGCGCGCGCCGTTCCGTACTTATAGCCGGCGAAGGCCAACCGTCGACCTCCACGATCGCAGGTAATCATGACCCTCTTTGCATGCAGGGACTTGTCAAATCTATGCGGTTACCGAGGCGTCGTGGGGAAGCGGAGGCGCCCACGTCCAATCAACCGCCACGCGGCGCCCAAGGCCGCAGGCTGTTAGGGCCCGCGACGCTTCGCACTTGCCCTTTCGCCTCTCTGCTCGGCCAAGTCCGGGCGCGCCGCGGGCCCGGGGGCTACTGTCGGCGTTCTGGGAACGGGGGTCCCCAGACTTGCCTGCCTGCAGCCTGCGGCGTGGCTCAAAGGGGGCCCAGCGCGGCCCATCTTCATCAATGCAAGCTCAAGACCCTCACGAGGGGCCAAGCCTCACGGGGCGGACGACAAGGAGCTTCCTCAGGCACGGCCTCATCAGGCTGGCTCACAAGGAGGCGGAGAGTTCAAGGCGGGGTACCTCGTGAGGTGCCCATGACGCAAGCCATGACGACCAAGGGCGCCAGTCGGGCACCAGCCCGTGCAGTGTCCTCCTTTCCTCTTTGGTGCAAAGGGAGCAAGCGCAGGAGAGAGCATCAAGCAAAGGCATCCATTTCGGTGCAACAAGACCAAGACCAGCCCAACGGCAGGGAGGAAGTCATTGTGGAGCCCAAGCAGGCGTCACCACCAGAGCCTTTGACAGGCGAAGACCAACTTTAGTCAGGATAAGTGTACCCGTTGTTCCCCTTCAAAATGGCCAATTGTTGGTGCCCTTCCCGCTCAATACTTGGGAAGAGGCCCAGGGCTTTGCCTATAAATAGGACTAGCCACCCCCAGGGTAGAGGCATCTGGATCCTCACCAAGAAACCAGTAGATAGAGCGATTGAACTCCTCCTAGCAGTTCATCACAACAGCCAAGAACAGACCCTCGCGAGGCTGTTCTTCTTTGTATTGTTCATCATCAGCCCAAGAGGCAATCCACCACACCACACACTGGAGTAGGGTATTACACCACAATGGTGGCCTGAACCAGTATAAACCTTGTGTCTCTTGTGTTGTTCTGTTCGTAGTTTAGATCCTAGAGATTCGGCGAGGAGCAGGTAGGTAGAGGGCGAAATCTCCGCGCGCACCCCAGTGTTCGAACCTCAAGGGTCTGCCGGAACCCGGAATCCGACAGTAAGAAATGTTCTTGCTAGAAACCTATAGCAGCCACGTAAAAACTTGCAACAACAATTAGAGGACGTCTAACTTGTTTTTGCAGCTTATGCCGTGTGATGTGATATGGCCAAGAAGGATGTGATGAATGAAATATATGTGATGTATGAGATTGATCATATTCTTGTAATAGGAATCACGACTTGCATGTCGATGAGTATGACAACCGGCAGTAGCCATAGGAGTTGTCTTTAATTATTGTATGACCTGCGTGTCACTGAATAACGCCATGTAATTACTTTACTTCATTGCTAAACCGTTAGCTATAGTAGTAGAAGTAATCAGTTGGCGAGACAACTTCATGGAGACACGATGATGGAGATCATGATGATGGAGATCATGGTGTCATGCCGGTGACGATGATGATCATGGAGCCCCGAAGATGGAGATCAAAAGGAGCAAAATGATATTGGCCATATCATGTCACTATTTGATTGCATGTGATGTTTATCATGTTTATGCATCTTATTTGCTTGGAACGACTGTAGTAAATAAGATGATCCCTCATAATAATTTCAAGAAAGTGTTCCCCCTAACTGTGCACCGTTGCGAAAGTTCGTTGTTTCGAAGCACCACGTGATGATCGGGTGTGATAGATTCTAACATTCACATACAACGGGTGTAAGCCAGATTTACACATGCAAAACACTTAGGTTGACTTGACGAGCCTAGCATGTACAGACGTGGCCTCGAAACACAAGAGACCGAAAGGTCGAACATGAGTCGTATAGTAGATACGATCAACAAGAAGATGTTCACTGATGATGACTAGTCCGTCTCAGGTGATGATCGGACACGGCCTAGGTTGCTCGGATCATGTATAACTTAGATGACTAGAGGGATGTCTATCTGAGTGGGAGTTCATTAAATAATTTCATTAGATGAACTTAATTATCATGAACATAGTCAAAAGGTCTTTGCAAATTATGTCGTAGCTCAAGTTTTAGTTCTACTATTTTAGATATGTTCCTAGAGAAAATTTAGTTGAAAGTTGATAGTAGCAATTATGCGGACTGGGTCCGTAAACTGAGGATTGTCCTCATTGCTGCGTAGAAGGCTTATGTCCTTAATGCACCGCTCGGTGTGCTGAACCTCGAACGTTGTCTGTGGATGTTGTGAACATCTGACATACATGTTTTGATGACTACATGATAGTTCAGTAATGTTAAACGGTTTAGAATTGTGGCGCCGAAGACATTTTTGAAACGTCGTGGAACATATGAGATGTTCCAAGGGCTGAAATTGGGATTTCAGGATCGTGCCCACATTAAGAGGTATGAGACCTCCGACAAGTTTCTTAGCCTACAAACTAATTGAGAAAAGCTCAATCGTTGAGCTTGTACTCAGATTGTCTGGGTACAAAAATCACTTGAATCGAGTGGGAGTTAATATTCCAGATGAGATAGTGATGTTTCTCCAAAGTCATTACCACCAAGCTATTAGAGCTTCATGATGAACTATAACCTATCAGGGATAGATATGATGATCCTTGAAATATTCGCAATGTTTGACACCGCGAAAGTAGAAATCAAGAAGGAGCATCAATTGTTGATGGTTAGTGAAACCACTAGTTTCAAGAAGGGCAAGGGCAAGAAGGGATACTTCATGAAATGGCAAATCAGTTGTTGCTCTAGTGAAGAAACCCAAGGTTGAACCCAAACCCGAGACTAAGTGCTTCTATAATGAGGGGAACAGTCATTGAAGCAGAACTACCCTAGATACTTGGTAGATGAGAAGGCTGGCAAGGTTGACATAAGTATATTGGATATACATTGTATTAAATGTGTACTTTACTAGTACTCCTAGTAGCACCAGGGTATTAAGATACCAGTTCGGTTGCTAAGTGTTAGTAACTCGAAATAAAAAGCTATGGAATAAACGGAGACTAGCTAAAGGTGAGATGACGATATATGTTGGAAGTGTTTCCAAGGTTGATGTGATCAAGCATCGCATACTCCCTCTACCATCAAGATTGGTGTTAAACCTAAATAATTGTTGTTTGGTATTTGCGTTGAGCATAGACATGATTGGATTATGTTTATCGTAATACGGTTATTCATTTAAGGAGAATAATGGTTACTCTGTTTATTTGAATAATACCTTCAATGGTCTTGCACCTAAAATGAATGGTTTATTGAATCTCGATCGTAGTGATACACATGTTCATGCCAAAAGATATAAGATAGTAATGATATAGTGCCACCTACTTGTGGCACTGCCATTTTGAGTCATATTGGTATAAAACGCATGAAGAAGCTCCATGTTGATGGATCTTTGGACTCACTCGTTTTTGAAAAGATTGAGACATGTGAACCATGTCTATTGGTATATACGCATGAAGAAACTCCATGCAGATGGACCGTTTGGACTCACTTGATTTTGAATCACTTGAGACATGCAAATCATACCACATGGGCAAGATGATTAGAAGCCTCGTTTTCAGTAAAATGGAACAAGAAAGCAACTTGTTGGAAGTAATACATTTTGATGTGTGCAGTTCAATGAGTGTTGAGGCACGCAGTGGATATCGTTATGTTCTTGCTTCACAGATGATTTGAGTAGATGCTGAGTATATTTACTTGATGAAACACAAGTCTGAATTATTGAAAGGTTCAAGTAATTTCAGAGTGAAGTTGAAGATTGTCGTGACAAGAGGATAAGATGTCTATGATACGATCATAGAGATGAATATCTAAGTTACGAGTTTGGCACACAATTAAGACATTGTGGAAATTGTTTCACAACTAATACCGCCTGGAACACCATAGTGTGATGGTGTGTCCAAACGTCATAACTGCACCCTATTGGATATGGTGCATACCATGATGTCTCTTATTGAATTACCACTATCATTTATGGGTTAGGCATTAGAGACAACCGCATTCACTTTAAATAGGGCACCACGTGATTCCGTTGAGACGACACCATATGAACTATGGTTTAGAGAAACCTAAGCTGTTGTTTCTTAAAAGTTTGGGGATGCGACGCTTATGTGAAAAAGGTTTCAGCCTGATAAGCTTGAACCCAAAGCGGATAAATGCATCTTCATAGGACACCCAAAACAGTTGGGTATACCTCCTATTTCAGATCTGGAAGGAAAAGTGATTGTTTCTAGAATCGGGCCCTTTCTCGAGGAAAAGTTTCTCTTGAAAGAATTGAGTGGGAGGATGGTGGAGACTTGATGAGGTTATTGAACCATCACTTCAACTAGTGTGTAGCAGGGCACAGGAAGCCGTTCCTATGGCGCGTGCACCAATTGAAGTGGAAGCTGATGATAGTGATCATGAAACTTCAGATCAAGTCACTACCAAACCACGTAGGTCGACAAGGATGCGTACTACTTCAGAGTGGTACGTAATCCTGTCTTAGAGGTCATGTTGCTAGACAACAATGAACCTACGAGCTATGGAGAAGTGATGGTGGGCCTGGATTCCGACGAATGGCTCGAGGCCATAAAATCCGAGAGAGGATCCATGTATGAAAACAAAGTGTAGACTTTGGAAGAACTACTTGATGGTCGTAAGGCTATTGGGTACAGATGGATTTTAAAAGGGAAGACAGACAATGATGGTAAGTGTCACCATTAACAAAGCTCGACTTGCCGCTGAGATGTTTTCCGACAAGTTCAAGGAGTTGACTATGATGATACTTTCTCACTCGTAGCGATGCTAAGAGTCTGTTAGAATTATATTAGCAGCTACTGCATTATTTAGGAAATCTTGCAGATAGGATGTCAAAATATAGTTTCCTCGACGATTTTCTTGAGGAAAGGTTGTATCTGATACAACCAGAAGGTTTTGACAATCATAAAAGATGCTAACAAGTATGCAAAGCTCCAACAATCCTTCTAAGGACTGGAGTAAGCATCTCGGAGTTGGAATATACGCTTTGATGAGATGATCAAAGATTTTGGATTTATACAAAGTTTATGAGAAACTTGTATTTCCAAAGAAGTGAGTGGGAGCACTATAGAATTTCTGATGAGTATATGTTGTTGACGTATTGTTGATCAGAAATGATATAGAATTTCTAGAAAGCATATAGTGTATTTGAAAAGGTGTTTTTTAATGGAAAACCTGGATTAAGATACTTGAACATTGAGCATCAAGATCTATAAGGATAGATCAAAAACGCTCAATAATTCTTTCAAATGAATACATGCCGTGACAAGATTTTGAAGAAGTTCAAAATAGATCGGCGAAGAAGGAGTTCTTGGCTGTGTTATAAGGTGTGAGTATTGAGTAAGACTCAATACATGACCTCGGCAAAAGAGAGAGAATGGACGAAGGTCGTCCCCTATGCTTCAGACATAGGCTCTACAGTATGCTATGTTGTGTACCGCACCTGAAGTGTGCCTTGCCATGAGTCAGTCAAGCGGTACAAGAATGATCCAGGAATGGATAACACGACAGCGGTCAAACATATCCTTAGTAACTAGTGGACTAAGGAATTTTCTCGATTATGGAGGTGGTAAAAGAGTTCATCGTAAAGGGTTACGCCGATGCGAACTTTGACACTAATCCAGATTATTCTGAGTAGTAAACCGGAATCGTATAGTAGAACAGTTATTTGGAATAGCTCCAAATAGAGCGTGGTAGCTGCATCTAGGAGATGACATAGAGATTTGTAAAGCACACACGGATCTGAAAGATTCAGACCCGTTGACTAATAACCTCTCTCACAAGCGAGATATGATCAAACCCCATGGGTGTTGAATTCATTACAATCACATAGTGATGTGAACTAGATTATTGACTCTAGTGCAAGTGGGAGACTATTGGAAATATGCCCTAGAGGCAATAATAAAATGGTTATTATTGTATTTCCTTGTTCATGATAATTGTCTATTGTTCATGCTATAATTGTATTAACTGGAAACCATAATACATGTGTGAATACATAGACCACAACATGTCCCTAGTGAGCCTCTAGTTGACTAGCTCGTTGATCAACAGATGGTCATGGTTTCCTGACCATGGACATTGGATGTCATTGATAACGGGATCACATCATTAGGAGAATGATGTGATGGACGAGACCCAATCCTAAGCATAGCACAAGATCGTGTAGTTCGTTTGCTAAAGCTTTTCTAATGTCAAGTATCATTTCCTTAGACCATGAGATTGTGTAACTCCCTGGTACCGTAGGAGTGCTTTGGGTGTACCAAACGTCACAACGTAACTGGGTGGCTATAAAGGTGCACTACGGGTATCTCCGAAAGTGTCTGTTGGGTTGGCACGAATCGAGACTGGGATTTGTCACTTCGTATGACGGAGAGGTATCTCTGGGCCCACTCGGTAATGCATCATTATAATGAGCTCAATGTGACTAAGTAGTTAGTCATGAGATCATGCATTATGGAATGAGTAAGGTGACTTGCCGGTAACGAGATTGAACGAGGTATTGGGATACTGACGATCGAATCTCGGGCAAGTAACATACCGATTGACAAAGGGAATTGCATACGGGATTGCTTGAATCCTTGACAACGTGGTTCATCCGATGAGATCATCATGGAACATGTGGGAGACAACATGGGTATCCAGATCCCGCTGTTGGTTATTGACCGGAGAACGTCTCGGTCATGTCTGCATGGTTCCCGAACCCGCAGGGTCTACACACTTAAGGTTCGGTGACGCTAGAGTTGTTATGGGAAATAGTATGTGGTTACCGAAGGTTGTTCGGAGTCCCGGATGAGATCCCGGACATGACGAGGATCTCCGGAATGGTCCAGAGGTGAAGATCGGTATATTGGACGAAGGGTATTGGGGTCCGGAATTGTTCCGGGGGTACCAGGTGATGACCAGCATGTCCGAAAGGGGTTTCGGAGGCCCCGACAAGTGTTAGGGGGCCTTATTGGCCAAGGGGAGAGGGCACATCAGCCACTAAGGGGCTGAGCGCCCCTCCCACCCCATCTCATGTAACCAGGAGAGGTGGGGGCGCCACCCCTAGGGCAGCCGCCCCTCCCGGCTTGGGGGGCAAGTTTCCTAGGGGGTGGGGGCGCCCAAACCCATCTAGGGTTTTCCCTGTGGCCGCCGCCCCTCCCCTAGGGAACCTTAGGGAGCCTCCCCCTCCTCCCTTCCCCCTATATATAGTGAGGGAGAGAGAGGGCAGCCGCACCCTTCCCCTGGCGCAGCCCTCTCCCTCCCCAACACCTCCTCCGTAGTGCTTGGCGAAACCCTGCCGGAGAACCACGAGCTCCATCGCCACCACGCCGTCATGCTGCTGGAGTTTTCCCTCAACTTCTCCTCTCCGCTTGCTGGATCAAGAAGGAGGAGACGTCCCTGGGCTGTACGTGTGTTGAACGTGAAGGCGCCGTTGTTCGGCGCTTAGATCGGAATCAACCGCGATCTGAATTGCTACGAGTACGACTCCTTCCATCCGCGTTCTTGTAATGCTTCCGCATCGCGATCTTCAAGGGTATGAAGATGCACTCCCCTCTCTCTCATTGCTAGTCTCTCCATAGATTGATCTTGGTGATGCGTAGAATTTTTTTAATTTCTGCAACGATCCCCAACAGCTAGTGATTATGCTGTAGGTGTTGTTTTAGGGCAAAGAGTCGATAAGAAATTGAATGTTATCCAGTACGCTAGTAAGACTCTTGATACTGCCCAGAGAAATTATGCTACTACTGAAAAAGAGTTCTTAGCAGTTGTGTTTGCATGTGATAAGTTTAGACCTTATATTGTTGGTTCCAAAGTTACTATTCACACTGATCATGCTGCTATTAAATACCTTATGGAAAAGAAAGATGCTAAGCGTAGACTCATTAGATGGGTTCTCTTGCTCCAAGAATTTGACTTGCATATTATTGATAGAAAGGGAGCTGAGAACCCCGTTGCAGATAACTTGTCTAGGTTAGAGAATGTTGTTGATGACCCACTGCCTATTAATGATAGCTTTCCTGATGAACAATTAGTGGTCGTCAATGCTTCTCGTATTGCTCCTTGGTATGCTGATTATGCTAATTACATTGTTGCTAAATTTATACCGCCTAGTTTCACATACCAGCAAAAGAAAAAGTTCTTTTATGATTTAAGACATTACTTCTGGGATGATCCACACCTTTATAAAGAAGGAGTAGATGGTGTTATTAGAAGTTGTGTGCCTGAGCATGATTAGGAATAGATTCTATGTAAGTGTCACTCTGAATCTTATGGAGGACACCACGCTGGAGATAGAACTGCACACAAGGTACTACAATCTGGTTTTTATTGCCTACTCTCTTCAAAGATGCTCGTAAGTTTGTCTTATCTTGCGATGAATGTCAAAGAATAGGTAACATTAGTAGACGCCAAGAAATGCCTATGAATTATTCTCTTGTTATTGAACCGTTTGATGTTTGGGGCTTTGATTATATGGGACCTTTTCCTGCCTCTAATGGTTATACACATATTTTATTTGTTGTTGATTATGTTACTAAGTGGGTAGAAGCTATTCCAACTAGTAGTGCTGGTCATAACACCTCTATTAAAATGCTTAAATAAGTTATTTTTCCGAGGTTTGGAGTCCCTAGATATCTTATGGCAGATGGTGGTTCACATTTTATTCATGGTGCTTTCCGTAAGATGCTTGCTAAGTATGATGTCAATCATAGAATAGCATCTCCTTATCATCCGCAGTCTAGTGGTCAAGTAGAGTTGAGCAATAGAGAGCTCAAATTAATTTTGCAAAAGAATGTGAATAGATCTAGAAAGAATTGGTCCAAAAAACTTGATGATGCATTATGGGCCTATAGAACTGCATACAAAAATCCTATGGGTATGTCTCCATATAAGATGGTTTATGGAAAAGCGTGTCATCTACCTCTTGAACTTGAACATGAGGCATATTGGGCTATCAAAGAGCTCAATTATGACTTCAAACTTGCCGGTGAGAAGAGGTTGTTTGATATTAGCTCACTTGATGAATGAAGAACCCAAGCATATGAGAATGCCAAGCTTTTCAAAGAAAAATTCAAACGCTGGCATGATAAGAGGATACAAAAGCGTGAGTTTAACGTAGGAGATTATGTGTTATTATTCAACTCTCGTTTAAGATTTTTTGCAGGAAAACTTCTCTCAAAATGGGAAGGTCCCTACATTATCGAGGAGGTCTACCATTCTGGTGCTATAAAAATCAACAACTTCGAAGGCACAAATCCGAGGGTGGTAAATGGTCAAAGAATTAAACACTATATTTCAGGTAATCCTATCAATGTTGAAACTAATATTATTGAAACCGTAACCCCTGAGGAATACATAAGGGACACTTTCCAGAACGTTCCAAACTCCGAAAAGGTATAGGTATGTGCTACGGTAAGTAAACCGACTCCAAAACAACTCCAATGACAATTTTTATCAGTTTTGGAATATTTGAGAATTTTAGGAAGAAAGAAGTAGTCCGAAAGGGACACGAGGCTCCCACGAGAGTGGAGGGCGCCCCCCCCGGTAGGGCGCGCCCCCTGTCTCGTGGGCACCTCGTGTGCCTCCCGGACTCCGTTTTCTTGCACGTTACGTACTTTGGTCGGTAAAAATTCATTATATATACTCCCGAAGGTTTTGACCACTGTATCATGCAAATATCCTCTGTTTCATTTCGAGCTGTTTCCGCTGCAGATTTAGAGCACCATGAATTCTCCCTCCTCCAACAACGAAGACAAGGATGCTTGGCTATTGAAGATAGAGCTGAAAAGAGAGGAACTAGAAGAGATCAACAAGGCTGAAGGGATCAAGAAGGCCATGGAGCTTCAAGCTCCGGTGGTGAAAGAAGAAGACATCCCTCAACCTTTACCTAACCTTTTCACTCCAACAGAGATTGAAGCTTTCAAGATGATTGAGTTAGCTCGCATACAGAACAAGTATCTCACACAGGAGAATATCCTGTTGAAGGATCATATCACCGGACTCAAGGGCATTATCTGCAAGTTGGAGGAGCTTTTACGCTCGATGTGCGATTATCCACCATCATCATCACCACCTCCATCACCTCCGAGGAAATAATCACATGGATATGGGCACTCCCCTTGGCAACTTCCAAGCTTGGGGGAGGTGCCCCGGTATCGTATCACCATCACACTCCCATCTTTACCGCTTTATTTAGTTCAATCCTTTTTAGTAGTATCTTGATCTAGTAGATTCAAGTTTTGATTTCAAGTAGTTTTGAGTTTTGCATTGTGATCTCTTTTTGTAATCGAGTCCGTGAGCTTTCTATAATAAAGATTAGTGTTGAGTCAAGGGCTTTGCTTTGTTGCTATGATCTTGAGAAAGTAGAAATAATAAAAGAGTTCATATTGATCATATGGATAGTGATAACTTCACACATAGAAAGTATGAGGCATAAAAATTGTTGAGAGTTGATGAACGTAGCCTTGGTCATCGTTGTAATTAATAGGAAGTGATAAGGAAAGAGGGGTTCACATATAAATATATTATCTTGTACATCTTTTATGATTGTGAAGCACTCATTAAGTACGACATGCTAAAAGAGTTGATGTTGGACAAGGAAGGCAATGTAATGGTCTATGTTTTCCGACCTCTCAGTTAAAGTATATTATCATTGACCTTCCAAACATGTTGAGCTTGCCTTTCCCCCTCATGCTAGCCAAATTCCTTGCACCAAGTAGAGATACTACTTGTGCTTCCAAATACCCTTAAACCCAGTTTTGCCATGAGAGTCCACCATACCTACCTGGATTGAGTAAGATCTTTCAAGTAAGTTGTCATCGGTGCAAGCAATAAAAATTGCTCTCTAAATATGTATGACTTATTAGTGCAGAGAAAATAAGCTTTGTACGAACTTGTTGTGGAAGTAATAAAAGCGACGGACTGCATAATAAAGGTCCACATACAAGGGGCAATATAAAGTGACGTTCTTTTGCATTAAGATTTTGTGCATCAACCCTAAATGCGCATGACAACCTCTGCTTCCCTCTGCGAAGGGCCTATCTTTTACTTTATGTTTTTACTTTATGCTCGAGTCAAGGTGATCCTCACCTTTCCCTTTTTCATTTTATCCTTTGGCAAGCTCCTCGTGTTTGAAATATCATGATATATATATATCCAATTGGATGTAAGTTAGCATAGGCTATTATTGTTGACATCACCTAAAGGTGAATACGTTGGGAGCCAACACAATAAGACCCTATCTTTCTCAGTGTCCGGCTGAAACTCTATAACCACAAGTACTGCGTGAGTGTTAGCAATTGTAGGAGACCACGAGATAGTTGAGTATGTGAGCTTGCTGAAAAGCTCTATTATTGACTCTTTCTGATGTTACGATAAATTGCAATTGCTTCAATGACTGAGATTATAGTTTGTTAGTTCCCAATGAAGTTTTTGAACCATACTTGACATTGTGAATTGCTTGCCACTTAAGCATAAGAAATCATATGTTAAGTTCTATATATGTTGTTGTTATTAGAGTGATCATGATGCCCTCATGTCCGTATTTTATTTTTATCGACACCTCTATCTCTAAACATGTGGACATATTTTTCGATTTCGGCTTCCGCTTGAGGACAAGCGAGGTCTAAGCTTGGGCGAGTTGATACATCCATTTTGCATCATGCTTTTACATCAATATTTATTGCATTATGGGCTGTTATTACACATTATATCTCAATACTTATGGCTATTCTCTCTTATTTTACAAGGTTTACCATGAAGAGGGGGAATGCCGGCAGATGGAATTCTGGCTGGAAAAGGAGCAAACGTTGGAAACCTATTCTGCACAGCTCCAAAAGTCCTGAAACTCCACGAAACAACTTTTTGGAATTAATAAGAATTTATGAGCAAAAGAAATACGCCAGGGGGCCCACACCCTGTCCAGGAGACAGGGGGCGCGCCCCCCTATAGGGCACGCCCCCTATCTCCTGGGCCCCCTGGTGGGCCTCCGGCATCCATCTTCTGCTATATCATCACTTTTACCCTGGAAAAAATCATGGGCAAGCTTACGGGACGAAACTCCGCCACCACGAGGCAGAACCTTGGCGGAATCAATCTAGGGCTCCGGCAGAGCTATTCTGCCGGGGACACTTCCCTCCGGGAGGGGGAAATCGTCACCAACGTCATCACCAACAATCCTCTCATCGGGAGGGGGTCAATATCCATCAACATCTTCACCAGCACCATCTCCTCTCAAAACCCTAGTTCATCTCTTGTATCCAATCTTGTATAAAAACCATAAATTGGTACCTGTGGGTTGCTAGTAGTGTTGATTACTCCTTATAGTTGATGCTAATTGGTTTACTTGGTGGAAGATCATATGTTCAGATCCTATATGCATATTATTACTCCTCTGATTGTGAACATGAATATGCTTTGTGAGTAGTTATGTTTGTTCCTGAGGACATGGGTGAAGTCTTGCTATTAGTAGTCATGTGAATTTGGTATTCGTTCGATATTTTGATGAGATGTATGTTGTCTTTTCCTCTAGTGGTGTTATGTGAACGTCGACTACATGACACTTCACCATTATTTGGGCCTAGAGGAAGGCATGGGCAAGTAATAAGTAGATGATGGGTTGCTAGAGTGACAGAAGCTTAAACCCTAGTTTATGCGTTGCTTTGTTAGGGGCTGATATGGATCCATATGTTTAATGTTGTGGTTAGGTTTACCTTAATACTTCTTTTGTAGTTGCGGATGCTTGCAATAGGGGTTAATCATAAGTGTGATACTAGTCCAAGTTAGGGCAGTACCCAAGTGCCGGTCCACCCACATATCAAATTATCAAAGTACCGAACGCGAATCATATGAACGTGATGAAAACTAGCTTGACGATAATTCCCAATGTGTCCTCGGGAGCTCCTTTATCATTATTAGAAATTGTCCAGGCTTATCCTTTTCTACATAAAGGATTGGGCTACCTTGCTGCACTTTATTTACTTTATTTACTTGTTGCTCGTTACTATTTATCTTATCACAAAACTATCTATCACCTACAATTTCAGTGCTTGCAGAGAAAACCTTGCTGAAAACCGCTTATCATTTCCTTCTGCTCCTCGTTGGGTTCGACACTCTTACTTATCGAAAGGACTACGATAGATCCCCTACACTTGTGGGTCGTGAGAGGATGGTTGATGATGACGACGGCGACGAATCCCCCTCTCCAGAGGCCCGAATGGACTCCATATCAGCCCTCCCGAGAGAGATTAGGGCTCGGCGGCGGCTCCGTATCGTAAAACCTGATGAAACTTTCTCTTTGATTTTTTCTCCGTGAAACAAAATATAGAGAGTTGGAGTTGAGGTCGGTGGAGCAGCAGGGGGCCCACGAGACAGGGGGCGCGCCCCCACCCTCGTGGACAGGGTGTGGGCCCCTGGCCTTGATTCTTTCGCTAGTATTTTTTATATTTTCGAAAAGTTATCTCCGTGGATTTTCAGGTCACTCCGAGAACTTTTGTTTTCTGCACAATAAACAACACCATGGCAGTTTTGCTGAAAACAACGTCAGTCCAGGTTAGTTTCATTCAAATCATGCAAGTTAGAGTCCAAAACAAGGGCAAAAGTGTTTGGAAAAGTAGATACGTTGGAGACATATCACGGAGCAAGCATGTGAAGGAAACTTTCCTTTTACTTACCCGAATTTGGAGCTCTCTAGGGGCATTCGCAGATCTGCCGCGCAGCATATCTAATGCCGCAGAGTTCTACCGAGATGAAGAAGGGAGCTCGACCGAGAAGTTGTTCTGGTCTCAGTATATTGGGACCGAACATCCGATGCCCTTGAGCGACCAGCTGAAGCAACTGGTCGAACTGCACAAGGCGGCCGAACTGGCCATGAAGGACCTCATAGTCCGGCTATGGCCTGCCGAGCCCTTGCCCAGCAGCTATTTCAGCCTAGTAAAGCGGCTTGTGAATGCCTGTCCGCGGCTTGAAGTCATAAAGCGGCCAGTTTCATTGAAGGTGCACGCATGGCCTTTGCCCGCGCGAAAGTGCACTGGGCGAAGATGGATGCCGAGAAGCTGATGAAGGAGGGGCCACAGAAGGGCAAGGAGCACCGCCTCACCGAAAAGTATTATGATAGTGTCCTGAAGGGCTCCCGCCTTGTGGCAGAGCAATGTGCGAAGGATGTAATATTTGAGTGAATACGCTCATTTTATCCTGTAATATGAAACAAGTTCTTTTGCGCAATATAACGCTTGCTGATTTAAAATTTTACCTTCTGTGCGACCGTTTATAAAATCTGAGAGTTGGCCAGTCGTTGGCTTCTGCCCCCACGTAACTAGTAGCAGGGTGTTCGGGATAAATCTAAACACTCTTTATCCAAGTTTTTGGTCCTTTAAGGAGGTGTTTAGCGCAACGAACAAGGCAATCGGACTATACAGCTTTATCACTCTCACTTAGCCATAGAAGTTCTATAACTATAAATTTTGGCGTAGCCCCTGGTATTTGGAAGGCCGAACTTGGGGCTCTATACACGCCTAAATCGGACAAAGACCGATTCCTCGCCCAAAGCGGAAAAATCTTTAAGGATTTGAGACCTCTTGAACAGCGACCAGCTCTCGCCGCATCATGACAGTCAGTTTTCGGCTTTCTCTACTGAGGTGCTCGTCCGGAAGAACCGAGACACAACTGCAGTAGTTCTCCCTGTGCCACCTTAGCCGATATAGCGGAACGTAAGACAGCAAAACACGGGAGCCGGGCAAACCCAACTATTGACCTAAGACATGATTCAGAGCTGATGCATATAATGCTATAAGTTCGGGGTGCCGCACTGTCGAAAGTGTCCGGACTTTTCTTGCCGTGTTATGGGGTACACTGAAGCCCTTGGCGAGCTAAATGTACCAAAATGTATAGGTGCAATAAATAAACAGTCAAGGAAAAAGATAAAGAAATGTAATAATAAGCTGACGCTATACATTATTTTCCATTGTTATTTGAATAATACGTCAAGGCGCATGTATACAAGTAGTGCGATAAGCAAAATAGGACTATTTTACATGTCCTTAACCAAGAGCGAGCTGCGTGTGGGTATGTAAAATAGGTATAGCGATCGTTATCAGAGACCACCTGGGGATTCCCTTGTACGTCAAAGCTCCTTACCTCCTTGGTGTTTCCATCCCGTGATGGGTCCGATAATCAGGCTATCGGAAGAGCCTCCAGAGAATAGGGACCTGAAAGAAAGAAAAGGGGTGAAGGTATACAGATCCTGGGGCGGCTGAGCCGCATTGTGGATCGCATTCTAGTTGTGCCTCCGTCTATGCCCATGGTATTTTAAGTGCGTAATTATGTATGCGCGGTTAAATTTCACTGCTTGACTAGGAATAGGATGGAGGCCCAATTGCTAGGCGAGCTCTGGACATGCCGGATGATCCTGTTGCAGAGTACTTCGGACTCGCTTGGAGGTGTCCGGGGATTTTATTGCCGAATTGGAGGTCTGCCTAAGAAGGCTGCTCTGTACTTCTGCTGCGAGGGCCGCAGTGTGCTCCTCCGTATAGAGGGAGCGCTCTGTGTTTCCATTGACTGTTATAACCCCGCGAGGTCCTGGCATCTTGAGCTTGAGGTATGCATAATGCGGTACCGCATTGAATCTGGCAAATGCGGTTCGTCTGAGCAGTGCGTGATAGCCACTGCGGAAGGGGACGATATCGAAGATTAACTCCTCGCTTCGGAAGTTGTCCGGAGATCCGAAGACTACTTCCAGTGTGATTGAGCCCGTGCAACAGGCCTCTACACCTGGTATGACACCTTTAAAGGTGGTTTTGGTGGGTTTGATCCTTGAGGGATCGATGCCCATTTTGCGCACTGTATCCTGATAGAGCAGGTTCACGCTGCTGCCACCGTCCATAAGGACTCGTGTGAGGTGCAATCCGTCGATGATGGGGTCGAGGACCAGCACGGCTGAACCGCCATGATGGATACTGGTCAGATGGTCCCTGCGATCGAAGGTGATCGGACAAGAGGACCATGGGTTGAACTTTGGGGCGACTGGCTCCATCGCGTAGACGTCCCTTACTGCACGCTTCCGTTCCTGCCTGGTAATATGGGTGGCGTATATCATATTTACCATTTTTACTTGGGGAGGAAATTTCTTCTGTCCTCCTGTGTTCGGCAACCGGGGCTCCTCATCGTCATCACTATGCGGCCCCTTTTCCTTGTTTTCAGCATTCAACTTGCCGGCCTGTTTGAACACCCAACATTCTTTCTTGGTGTGGTTGGCTGGTTTATCGGGGGTGCCGTGAATTTGACATGAGCGATCGAGTATGCGGTCCAGACTAGACGGGCCTGGATTGTTTCTTTTGAATGGCTTTTTCCGCTGACCGGACTTAGAGCCACTGAATCTGGCGTTGATGGCCGTGTCTTCAGCGTTATCGCAATTATTGTGACGCTTGTGTCTGTTGCGTCGGGGCTTGCTGTTGCTGTCTCTAGCATCTGAGGTGCCAGGATTTCTAGATGTGCTGTTGCTACGAGCCAGCCAGCTATCCTCGCCCGCACAAAAGTGGGTCATGAGTGTTGTGAGGGCTGCCATGAATTTCGGCTTCTCTTAGCCGAGGTGTCGGGCAAGCCACTCGTCACGGATATTATGCTTAAAGGCCGCTAGGGCTTCGGCATCCGGACAGTCGACAATTTGGTTCTATTTAGTTAGGAACCGAGTCCAGAATTTCCTGGCGGACTCTCCGGGCTGTTGGGTTATGTGACTCAAATCATCAGCATCCGGTGGTCACACATAAGTGCCCTGGAAGTTATCTAGGAATGCGTCTTCCAGGTTCTCCCAACTTCCAATGGAGTTTGCCGGCAAACTATTCAGCCAATGCCGAGCCGGTCCCTTGAGTTTTAGTGGGAGGTACTTGATGGCATGTAGATCATCCCCGCGGGCCATGTGAATGTGGAGAAGGAAATCTTCTATCCATACCACGGGGTCTATAGTCCCATCGTAGGGCTCGATATTCACGGGCTTAAACCCTTCTGAGAATTCATGCTCCATTACTTCGTTAGTGAAGCATAGGGGGTGTGCAGCGCCTCTATGCCGGGCTACATCACGATGCAGTTCAACTGAGTCCGGTCTGTTGTATTCGGCCCGGTCGGATTTGTATTTAGTATATCCGGCGTGGCGGTTATCATCACGCGTTGGGGCGCGCCCCCGTGATCCGTAGATCGATCTTGACTGTCCTGCTTTATTTTCCAATTCGTCTCGTAGGTAGTGTGTGTAGCCCCGGGCCTTCGTGTTTTTGTTTGTTTGGCAACGGGGTGCGGGCTGGTGTTCAGGCCGATACGCCACTTTGTCTCGGCCATGGGGTGGCCGGTCAGCCGCATCCTGCACTGGTAGTGTAGGCTCTAGCACCTCCTCCTTGAATTGAGGTAACAAGCTGCGCTTTGGGTAGCTTTTGGTTGGGCGCTCGAGTCCGTATTCCTTGGCTGCCAGGACCTCGGTCCATCTATCAGTTAGCAGATCTTGATCAGCTTGAAGCTGCTGCTGCTTTTTCTTCAGCCTTTTTGCAGTGGCTATAAGCCGGCGATTGAAGCGCTCCTGCTCGACGGGATCCTCAGGTACGATGAATTCTTCGTCGCCGAGGCTCACCTCGTCTTCGGAGAGGGGCATGTAATTGTCATCCTCTGAGTCTCCATTCATTTCCTGTTTAGCAGGGCTTGCTTGCGCATCCTCTCGTCTGGCTTGCTCAAAGCTTGGTTGGGCGGGATTGTTTTCGTCTTCAACATCATCCGGAGTGCTATTGTCTCTTGTGCAGGTATCGCTATTTTTGCTATGATGGGGCTTAGAACGGCGCTGCTGACGCCGACGCTTAGATTGCTTCTCAAGGGGATTATCCTCCGTTGCCTCATCGCCATTGCTTTCTTTGGGTGTGTCCGCCATATATATATATATATATATATATATATATATATATATATATATATATATATATATATATATATATCATATGATGAGGTGGCTGTCCAGCGCCCTTTGGGCGGTGGTTCCTATTCTTCTCCGGCATCGTCGTCCATACCGTTGATGTCTTCACAGTCGAAATCAAGCATGTCGGTTAAGTCGTCGACAGTGGCTATTAAGTGGGTGGTGGGTGGGGAATGAATTTCTTCGTCGTCCGCTTCCCACTCAAGCCGGACATAGTTCGGCCGAGAGTCTCCTGACAGGGAGAGAGATTTCAACGAATTTAGCATGTCGCCCAAGGGCGAGTGCTGAAAGATATCCATGGAGGTAAACTCCATGATCGGTGCCCAATCAGGTTCGATAGGCACGGATGCACGCGGTTCGGAGCCTATGGCCGGAGACGAGTCCGAGGGTCCGATGACACAGACCTCATTGGAGGCGAAGTCTGTGTTCGGCTCTATCACCGATGAGTGTGCGGCCTCCGTGGCGGGGTCTGTCCACCCGTCCTCGGACGACATGGTCTGCTCCGGATTTAGAGCCGGGGCAGCTACAGGCGTGATCTCCCGAACACCATCCGATGGCAGATCTAAGTCATGCTCATCGTGACTGTTCGACGCACCTGTCATGGGCTCGAATCCGTCGAAGATCAAGTCTCCGCGGATGTCGGCAGTGTAGTTCAGGCTTCCAAACCTGGCCTGATGGCCAGGGGCGTAGCTGTCGATCTGCTCCAGATGGCCAAGCGAGTTGGCCTGCAGTGTGAAGCCGCCGAATATGAAGATCTGTCCGAGGAGGAAAACTTCACCCTGGATTGCATCGTTGTGGATGATCGAAGGAGCCATCAAGCCTTATGGTGACGACACAGTGGAACTCTCAATGAAAGCACCAATGTCGGTGTCAAAACCAGCGGATCTCGGGTAGGGGGTCCCGAACTATGCGTCTAAGGCTAATGGCAACAGGAGACGGGGGACACAATGTTTACCCAGGTTCGGGCCCTCTCTATGGAGGTAATACCCTACTTCCTGCTTGATTGATCTTGATGATATGAGTATTACAAGAGTTGATCTACCACGAGATCGTAGAGGCTAAACCCTAGAAGCTAGCCTATTATTATGATTGTTATCGTCCTACGGACTAAACCCTCCGGTTTATATAGACACCAGAGGGGGCTAGGGTTACACAGAGTCGGTTACAAAGAAGGAAATCTACAGATCCGAATTGCCAAGCTTGCCTTCCACGCAAAGTAGGGTCCCACCCGGACACGGGACGAAGTCTTCAATCTTGTATCTTCATAGTCCAATAGTTCGGCACAAGTACATAGTCCCGCTGTCCAAGGACCCCCTAATCCAGGACTCCCTCAAGCGTCCCTTGCATCAGGTAGTCCTTGAATTCCATGGTCCAGCATCCCTCCTGAGGCTCCACCGCTAGGAGTAGGCATGCTCCCAAAGTCGGGCCATAGGCTGGGGCTCCTGCGGCAGGTGGCTGAGGGAGTTCCTCCCGAGGCTGCGCTGTGCTTGAAAGTGACGGTGCCGCCGATGGCTTGAAGAGCCGTTCCTCGAAAACGCAGGCTCCTAAAGCAGCCGCCTAGACGCCCTTTTGGCGATGACATCAGCCTCTTGGTTGGTGCCGCGGGGCACATGCTGCAACTCCAGCCCCCAAAATTGCTTCTCCATCCTGCGCACTTCCGGAAGATATGCCTCCATGTGCTCGTCCCTTGGCTCATACACCTTGTTGGAGAAGTTGACGAGGAGTTGTGAGTCGCCCTTGATGATGAGGCGCTTCACCCCCAGTGCTGCTGCAGCTTTCAAGCCTGCTATGAGGCCCTCGTATTCCGCTATGTTGTTGGAGACCTTCTCGCCCTGCTGGAAACAGAGCTGCACAGTGTAATAGAGCTTGTCCTGAGTGGGGGATATAAGCACTGCACCAGCCCCTGCGCCCTGCCGCGAGAATGCTCCATCGAAGTACATGACCCAGCCATCTGGTGCCTCACTTCCTGGGGAAAGTGACCGATCCTCACCTGCTTCGAGCCCTGTCGCCTCTGTCCATTCCGCCACAAAATCTGCAAGTGCGGCTCCCTTGACGCCCCTGGTTGTGCTGAACTCCAACTGAAACACTTGCAGCTCGATGTCCATTCGGCGACCCTTCCAGCAGAGTTGGGGCTCCTGAGTACCCTTTCCAATGGGTTAGCCAAGACGACCTTGATGGGGTGACCTTGAAAGTAGTGCCTCAGCTTACGCGAGGCCAACAATAGCGCGAGCAAGAGCTTCTGAGGCATGGGGTATCTTGCCCTTGCATCCCGCAACACCGTGCTGACGAAGTACACCGGATGCTCGACGAGGGTGGGTGTGCTGACGAGGTCTGTGCCCTCCAGAGGGTGAGGCGCCTCCTGAGACGATGGAGCCCCCAGCGCCTGGCTGCCTGGCGCAGCCTCTTCAGCCCTGGGGGCATCTTCCTGCTGAGGCTGGTCTCCATCTGCCGAGGTTGTGGTCCTCGGGAGGCCTTCTTGGTCTTGTGCCGCCGCGGCCGGGGCCGTGGCTAGTCGTGACACCGCCTTGACCTGGCGCTCCTCCCGAACCGCCACTAGAGCTGCACTGAAGGAGTAGGGTGTGGCAGTGAGGTAGAGCACCAGGGACTCGAGAGGGCGCGGTGCCACCATCAAAGGAGGGCTGGTCAGATATCTCTTGAGGTCTTGAAATGCTTGGTCGGCCTCCTGTGTCTACTCAAATGGGCCCTTCTTCTTCATCAGCTTGAAGAAAGGCAGGGCGTGCTCCCCCAGCTTGGAGATGAAGCGTCCTAATGCAGTTACGCGTCCGGCGAGCTTCTGCATTTCTCTGAGGGTTTGCGGTGGACTCATGTCTTCGATTGCCTTGACCTTATCCGGGTTGGCCTCGATCCCTCTGTGGGACACGAGGAAGCCCAGAAGCTTGCCGGAAGGAACGCCAAAGACACACTTCTCCGGGTTGAGTCGCAGGTTCACCTTGCGGAGGCTCAGGAAGGTCTCCTCCAGATCCTAGATCAAGGTCTTCACCTCCCGAGACTTCATCATGATGTCGTTGACGTAAGCCTCGGCGTTTTTCTCGAGCTGCCAGCCTAAGGCGATGTGCATCAGCCGTTGGAAGGTTGCGCCCGTGTTGCGCAACTCGAACGGCATGCAGGTGTAGCAGTACACCCCACATGGAGTCAGGAAGGCTATCTTCTCGACGTCTTCTACTGCCATCTTGATTTGGTGATAACCCGAAAACGCATCCAAGAAACACAGCAGGTCGCACTCAGCGGTGGAGTCGACAATTTGGTCGATGCGGGGGAGCGGGAACGGATCTTGAGGGTAGGCCTTGTTGAGGTTGGTGAAGTCAACGCACATGCGCTCCTTTCCTCCCTTTTTTGGCATAACAATAGGGTTTGCCAACCATTCAGGGTAGCGAACCTCGCGAATAACACCTGCTGCGTCTAGCTTGTGGGTTTCTTGGACGATGAAGGCCTGCTTCTCGGTGGACTGCCGCCTTGCTTTCTTCTTCACGGGGCGTACATTGGGGCACACATTCAGGTGATGCTCAATCACCTCCCTTGGGACCCCCTCTAGCTGCTTGGGTTCCCACGCGAACACATCCTTATTCGAGCGCAGGAACTTCACTAGCGCCTCCTCTTGGTCGAGGTCAAAGTTGGCACCTATGGTGAAGGTGGCACCTGAGGACCCATCCTCCTCAACTGGCACCTTCTTGGTCTCCGTCTTGTCCTGGGTGAACAACTGCTTCTTCTTGGTCGGTGCAGCCCCCTTGGCCTTGGAGGTGTCCGTGCTGGCAGGCTGCACTGCTGCGGCTGTCTTGAGGGTGAGCTTGAGCGCCAGTAGAGCATCCTTGGTATCTCCAGCTACGGTGAGGATGCCGCTGCTCCCCGGCATCTTCATGAGGTTGTAGGCCGGATGGGTCACTGCCATGAACCGAGCCAAAGTAGGGTATCAGAGGATGGCGTTGTATGGGAGGCTGATGCGGGCGATGTCGAAGTCGATCAGCTCTGTGTGGTAGTTATCGTGGGTGCCGAAGGTCACAGGGAGGCAGATCTGCCCCAGGGAGCTAGAGGAACCACCTCCGACGCCCGAGAAGGGCTTGCTGGGTCGGAGCCGTTCCAGCTGTACATGGAGGAGGCTTAAGGCCTCCACCGAGAGCACATTGAGGCCGGCGCCGCCGTCGATGAGGGTTTTGGTTACGGCCACCTGGCAGATGGTAGGCGTGCAGAGCATCGGGAGCGCCCCCGAGCAGGCGGTGTTGAAGGGGTGATCATTCGAGTTGAAGGTCAGGTCGGCCTTGGGTGTCGTCCAACCGGGGGGAGCTCCTTGCCACGCAAGGGCGGTGCCGATCTGATGAAAGAACGGCTTGGCGTGGCGGTCTGGGGGTGGCACTTGCGAGCCGCCCAGGAGAGCTCCAACGACCGGGGCGCCGGCGCCGTGTAGTGGGTGAGGAAGAGGCTGCGCAGCTCCTCCTAGGAGGCCACAGAAGATGTTGGCAGGTTGAGCAGCCAAATGCGCGGGATGCCGGTGAGGGCCATGGGAAACCAGTTGCCCATGACTTTGTCGTCGCCTCCAGCCTTGAGGACGGCCTCCTCGTACGCCAGCAGGAAAGCCCGCCGCGCCGTCATAGCGCGGCGGCATCTCTGGCTTGAACTTGTGCGGCCACTGCACCTGCCGCAAGGCGGGGGCCAAGGTCGGACCCCCCTGTTCCCAGCGCTAGTGTCGGCCGCTGGAGCCGAAGGTGTGTTGTCCGCCATGAGGGAGAAGCGCGGTGTTGGTGGAGAGTGGGCCGATGGAAGGAAGAGCTCCAGCGTACCCCTACCTGGCGTGCCAAATGGCGGATATCGTGTTCCGGCAAAACCCTTAAGGTTCGAACTCTGGGGTGCGCACGAAGATCTCTCCCTACCAAAACACGCCCACAACCTCGCCGTGATTTCTAAGCTAGATCGATGAACAACACAAGAGACACAAGGTTTATACTGGTTCGGGCCACCGTTGTGGTGTAATACCCTAATCCAGTGTGTAGTGTGGTGGATTGCCTCTTGGGCTGATGATGAACAGTACAGAGGAAGAACAGCCTCGTGAGGAGAGGTGTTCTTGTGGTGGTGTGTTTGAGGAGGAATCAATCCGTCTCCGTTGGCTCTAGATCAGATGCCTTCTACTGTGGTGGCTAGCCCTATTCATAGAGGCTCTGGTCCTCTTCCCAAATATTGAGCAGGAAGGGATCCAACAACGGCCATTTTGAAAGGGGACAGCCAGTACAAGCTATCCTGACTAAAGGTGGTCTCCGCCTACCAAAGGCACTAGTGATGACGCCGTCTTGGGCTCCATGGTGACCTCTGTCCTGCCGTCCTGCTGGCCTTGGTCTCGTTGCACCGATATGGAAACCTTTGCCTGATGCCTCGGTACTCCGTGCCTGCGCTTGCCCCCTTTGCACCAAAGAGGAAACGAGGACACTGCGCAGGCTAGCGCCCGCCTGGTGCCCCCCTGGTCTTGATCGTCATGGTTTGCGTCATGAGAACCTCACAAGGTACCCCTCTCCTTGATCTCTTCACCTCCTCACGAGCCTGCCTGGTGAGGCCGCCCCTGAGGAGGCCTTGCATCGTCCGCCCCACGAGGCTTGTCCTCTCGCGAGGGTCTTGAGCTTTGGTTGATGGAGATGGACCGTACTAGGCCACTGGTTGAGCCACGCTGCAGGCCGCAGGTAGGCAAGTCTGGGGACCCCCATTCCCAGAATGTCGACAAGGGAGCCATCGCCTGTTGGGAAACGTAGCATGCAATTTCAAAAAAATTCCTATGCTCACGCAAGAATTATCTAGGAGATGCAGTCTTGGATGATTTAAGGTTCTATTATGAAGTAATATATGTAATATTCATATATGAATTCAATGGGTACACAATTTATGAAATGGAGGCTATGTAATCATATGAGGTAACACTTTTAAGTAGCGGACTACAATATCCATTTCTTTTTGTGCACCTCTACACTAACACGTCAACGCATTATGTTTAAAGTAAATAACCAATGGCACTAAATTGTCTATTTACACGAGAAAAACATAGGCTGGGCATTTGATCCCTTTTTTTGTGAACGCGCTCCTACACCCGTACTATTGGCCGCGCCCGTGTGAACGTCCAAGTTATCGGTGTATCATCCCGAGTGTCGGTGTCAAAACTGGCGGATCTCGGGTAGGGGGGCCCGAACTGTGCGTCTAGGCGGATGGTAACAGGAGACAAGGGACACGATGTTTTTACCCAGGTTCGGGCCCTCTCGATGGAGGTAATACCCTACTCCTGCTTGATTGATATTGATGATATGGGTAGTACAAGAGTGGATCTACCACGAGATCAAGGAGGCTAAACCCTAGAAGCTAGCCTATGGTATGATTATTGTTGTGTCCTACGGACTAAAACCCTCCGGTTTATATAGACACCGGAGAGGGCTAGGGTTACACAGAGTCGGTTACAATGGTAGGAGATGTACATATCCGTATCGCCAAGCTTGCCTTCCACGCCAAGGAAAGTCGCATCCGGACACGGGACGAAGTCTTCAATCTTGTATCTTCATAGTCTTGGAGTCCGGCCGATGATGATACTTCGGCTATCCGGACACCCCCTAGTCTGGGACTCCCTCAGTAGCCCCTGAACCAGGCTTCAATGACGATGAGTCCGGCGCGCATATTGTCTTCGGCATTGCAAGGCGGGTTCCTCCTCCGAATAATTTATAGAAGATTGTGAACACCAGGATAGTGTCCGGCTCTGTAAGATAAATTCCACATACCACCGTAGAGAGAATAATATTTACACAAGTTCAATCCGCTGACGTATTTTGTGGCGTGACATCACACCACAACCAAGCCTTTACTCGAATCGTTTTTATTGTACCACCTCAGCGCGTTTAGCGAAGCGGTTTCCTTGGCACGTCTTGTCGAAGCAGAGATCGCGTTCCCCTTATTCCGGGATTCCCATCAATACGGACGTGGGTAACCCAACCGCGCCATTGATTGCGGCGCTTGGGAGATAATCGAGTTTTACCAGGCCGGTAGGGATGCATAGTTTCGTCTGCCCATATATAAGGGGATAAGGATCCACCTTTTTTACCTACACCTTCTTCCTTCTTTGCTTATCCATCTCCGCGCACTCGAGCTCCAGCGCCCAAGTCCGCACATCTCACCTCGACCTTCTCCAGCCATGTCCGGAGCGGGAGGCAAGTGGATGGCCTCCTCCATTACGGAGGGGCACATCAAGAAGCTGCGTGACGCTAGATATCTGTCCAGCGACATCGCGCACCGGCTCCCTGATGAGGGGCAGCTCATCCCCACCCTCGGGCCCCATGAGAGGGTGGTATTCCTTCCCCATTTCCTCCGCGGACTGGGCTTCCCACTCCACCCTTTTGTCCGGGGGCTCATGTTCTACTACGGCCTGGATTTCCACGATCTGGCCCCGAATTTCATCCTCAATATCTCGGCGTTTATCGTCGTGTGCGAGGCTTTCCTCTGCATCCAGCCCCACTTCGGCTTGTGGCTAAAGACCTTCAATGTCAAGCCGAAGGTTGTGAAGGGCAGCCAAGCGGAGTGCGGAGGCGCCATGGTGGGCAAAATGCCCAACGTCACTTGGCTCGAGGGCGCCTTCGTGGAATCCATCAAAGGGTGGCAATCGGGGTGATTTTACATCACCGAGCCGCGTGACCCTAAATGGGCAGCGGCCCCCGAATTCAGATCTGGCATCCCTATGCAGCTCACCTCCTGGAAAGAGAAGGGCCTACTATGGGGTAGTTCGGAAGAGCTGACCGAACTCCAGTCCTGTCTCCAAACCTGGTGAACAAGAAGCTCAAGCTTGTCAACGTGATCCAGGTCATGCTCGTCCGCCGGATTCTCCCCTGCCAGCAACGGGACTTTAATTTATGGGAGTTTGATCCGGCACAACACCGGACTCTGAGCGGGCTCTTTGACACTACATACAAAGAGGCCTGGAGGGTGCTGTTCAAGGGCGCCGAAGCTCCCGCATCCGCTACCGAAGATCGCGGATTCAGCTCGCAGCGTCCAGCTGACGAGGTAAGCCATGTTATCCTTTATGGGACACTTGCTTTTCATGTTTTGACTTTATGCGGGATCTAAACTCCCAATACCTTTAACAGGCCTGGCAGGCGACATCCGGACAGGTTAACTGTCCGGCTCCCCTTCCAGAGGACCCGGCGGATGCCCGTTTGACCGGGCTGCTGGTCCCGACACTTTACGTAGTGCCAGAGAAGAAGGCCAAGAAGAAGGCCACGGGAACCCGAAGGAGTTCCCGGCGTCAGGTGGTATCGGACTCATCGTCCGATGACTCCGAGGCGGACTCCTCCCATGAGGATGAGGAGGAGAGAAGAAGAGGAAGGCCTCCCCAACGAGGGAGGCCGAAGGGTCCAAGAAGGGAAGGACCCTTCCCCCGGACTGTTCCACCAACGTCGGTGACGGCAACGAGGAGTGGCCCTCAAGGGCCCAGCCCCTGGCGAGATCGTAAGTATCCGGACTCCTAGATGATTTATAATTTTTCTTTTTGTCGCATGGTGTCTTTCTAATGCCGCATACAACCCTGTAGTCCGCCCAAGGACGATCTTCCCGCTTCGTCGAGCGGGTCCTTGGGCACGTCGGATATGGATTCGCTTCCGACTACCTCCACCCCCCGCGACGCTGACGACGTCGAGGTGGGATCCCGGGAAGGGACCCACCAGGAGGAGGAGGCCCCGGAGGTGCCGCAGGGCAACCTCCCGGACTTTGCACCGGACTCCGCACTGGAACATGCAGTGGTTCGGGAGTTCGGCGGGCGGCCCCTTCGTAAGAAGGGCAAGACTGTGACACCGGCGGCCTCCGTCCAACCGGAGGCGCCCAATAACTTGCTGGAGGCGCTCAACGGCGCTTCCATCAAAGAAGAACACCGCACTATCATGAGTGTGGTGATTCAGAAGGTTCAGCTCGCCAAGAGCGGGCTGACCGAGGCCTGCAGCAGCCTTCTAACAGGCTTTGAGGTAAGAATTTAAAGATATGTAATATAATACCGCATAGACAGTAGCCCCTGATGCTTGGTTCAGTGTTCGGAAAGAAAAGCCGGACTGAGGATCTGAAAAGATATACGCAAGAGTCTTAAAAAATATGTCAATATGGGATTGCAGGCTGCGCTGCTGACCTCTGCCGCACTGACTGCGGAGGTCAATGCTTTGAAGCAAGGCCTCGAGCGGTCCGAGAACGAGCTCGACCGTTCCAAGAAGTAGCTCGAGGACAAAGAAGGTGAGTAACACCTTATTAAAGTTGTACCTTATAGAAAAGGATTTGGTTGCAAGAGGAATGACAAGGATAACGTGGGTACTCCAGGGGCTACGAACGAGGTGGTGACCCTGAAGGAGGCGGTGTCCACGGCCGAACGCAATGTGGCCGCGGAACGAGCCGTGCGAGAGAAGCAGGAGGCACGGGTGGCGGAGGTGCAGCAAGAGCTCTAGGCTCTCGTGGAAAAGCACGAGAGTTTGGAGCGTGACTCAAAGACTCAAGAGTCCGAGCTTGTGTCGGCTCTTGAGAGTGCCAAGGCCGCTAAGGCCGATGCCCACAAGGCCCTCCAGGAAATCGAGGATTTGAAGAAAATAGCAGCGGGTAAGGCATTCTTCATGCAAAGCAAGCATGTTAAAGTGAATTACCTGTTACTTACCCGAATTCGGAGCTCTCCAGGAGCGTTCGCAGATCTGCCCCGCGGCGTGTCTGATGCTGCCGCTTTCTACAGAGCCAAGGAGGGGAGCTCGACGGAGAAGGTATTCTGGTCTCACTATGCTGAGGCCGGGCATCCGGTGCCCCTTAGCGACCAGCTGAAGCAGCTGTTCGAGCTCCACAAGGTCGCCGAACAGGCCATGAAGGGCCTTATAGTTCGGCTATGGCCCACAGAGGCCATGCCTGGGAGCTACTTCGGCCTAGTGCGGCGGCTGGTGGATGTGTGTCCCTGGGTTGAAGTCGTCAAGCACTCCGCCTGCATTGAAGGTGCCCGTCGGGCCCTTGCCCGTGCTAAAGTGCACTGGGGCAGGATGGATGCTGAGAAGCTTGTGACGGATGCGCCACCGCTGGGCAAGGAGTATCGCACACCTAAGATGTATTATAAGGGTGTCCTGAAGGGTGCCCACATGATTGCGGGTGAGTGCTCCAAAGATGTAATATTTGAGTAGACTCGCATTTTGTTATCTTGTGCGCTGAAAATTTTGTTCGCATGTGCTAAGCAACGCTTGTTAATTTAAAATATTACCTTCTGTGCAGCCGTTTATCAAATCTGAGAGATGGCAAGTCGTCGGCTTCAGCCCCCATGCCGCGAGTGCTGGGGTGTTCGGGATAAACTTGAGCGCTCTTGTTCCCATTTTTGGGTCCATCTAGGGAGGCGCTCAACACAACGAACAAGGCAACCGAACTTATAATGCTTGAACACTCTCACTTAGCCATAGAATTCTATAATTTTAAATTTCGGCGAAGCCCCTAGTGTTCGGAAAGCCGAATTCGAGGCGCTATCCACGCCTGGGCCGGACAAAGCCGGTTCCTCGCTCTAAACGGCATAAGTCTTTACGGACTCGGAAAGACCTCTCGAACAGCGACCGGCTCTCGCCTCATCATGACGGTCAGTTTTAGCTTTCTCCACTGAGGCGCTCACCCAGCTCAACTGGGGCGCAATCGCAGTGGTTCTCCCAGTGCTACCTTAGCCGATACAACAGAACATAAGGTACCAAAACATGAGAGCCGGGCAAACCCAACTATTGACCCAAGACATGATTCGGAGCCGATGCATATAATGCTATAAGTTCGGGGTGCCGCACTTGTGAAAGTGTTCGGACTTATCACACCATGATGTGGGGACTTAATCCCTTGGTGTAGTTAGCCGTACCAAAGTGCACGGATGCAACATGTCATAAATGAACATATGTATAAGAAAGGAATGCAATTATAAGAAAAAAGGTGATGCATTTGTTTATTCAAGAAATACTGCCATGAATGCAGGACGATAAAATAGTGCGGTAAGCAAGGGATGGGACTATTAAACATGTCCCCCTCCAGGGGTAGGCTGCGGAATGGTGTATAAAACAGGTATAATGCTCATAATGGAGACCACCTGGATACTCGTCGTAGCTTTTCTCCTTCCTTGGCTGTTGCATCGTGAGTTTGGCAGGTCTGCTGCCGGACAGGGCCTCTGGTGAACGGAGTCTTGTGGGTAAAAAAAAGGAAAAGGAGGAGAGAAAGAAAAAAAGATGACACACTTGGGAGCCCTTGGCGTGGTTAAGCCGCGCTCTGGGCCTATCGTGGTCGTGCCCCTCCCCCTATGCCCATGGTATCTCTAGAGCGTAATGATGTATGCGGAGGATCAGTCTTGCAATTTTGCTGGAGTTGGGGCCGCATTGCTACGTGTGCTCGGAACGTGCCAGGTGGTCTTGTTGTAGGTTACTCCGGGCGCGTTTAGCCGTGTCCGGTCACTTAAGGGCCGGACTTGAGAATTGCCTTAAGAGGCTGCACTGTACTTCTGCCGCGAGAGCCGCTGTATGTTCCTCCGTTCGGAGGGAGCGTTCAGTGTTTCCGTTGACCGTGATGACTCCTCGAGGGCCTGGCATCTTGAGCTTGAGGTATGCGTAGTGCGGCACCGCGTTGAACTTTGCAAACGCGGTCCGTCCGAGCAGAGCATGATAGCCGCTGCGGAACGGAACTATGTCGAAGATTAACTCCTCGCTCTGGAAGTTATCCGGGGATCCGAAGACCACTTCCAGTGTAACTGAGCCTGTACAATTGGCCTCTACACCTGGTATGACGCCTTTGAAGGTCGTATTTGTGGGTTTAATCCTTGAGGGGTCTATGCCCATCTTGCACACTGTATCCTGATAAAGCAGGTCCAGGCTGCTGTCGCCGTCCATCAGGACTCTGGTGAGGTGAAATCCATCGATGATTGGGTCTAAAACCAATGCGGCGAATCCGCCGTGGCGGATGCTGGTGGGGTGGTCCCTTCGATCAAAAGTGATCGGGCAGGAGGACCATGGGTTGAACTTCGGGGCGACTGGCTCCATATCATATACGTCCCTGAGTGCACGCTTCCGCTCCCTTTTGGGTATGTGGGTTGCGTATATCATGTTCACCGTCCGCACTTGTGGGGGGAAACCCTTCTATCCTCTATTGTTCGGCGGACGGGTCTCTTCCTCGTCATCGCTATGCAGCCCCTTGTCATTGTTTTCGGCAATTAACTTGCCTGCCTGCTTGAATACCCAACAATCCCTGTTGGTGTGATTAGCTGGCTTTTCGGGGGTGCCGTGTATCTGGCACGAGCGGTCGAGTATCCGGTCCAAATTGGACGGACCCAGAGTAGTTCTTTTGAATGGCTTTTTTCGCTGACCGGGTTTGGAGCCTCTGAATCCGGCATTGACTGCCGTATCCTCAGTATTGTCGCCGTTAACGCGGTGTTTGTTCTTGTTGCGACGCGACCTGCCATTGCGGTCCTTGGTATCCGAACTGCCAGAATTTTTGCTGAGGTTGTTACTGCGAGCTAGCCAGCTGTCCTCTCCTGCGCAGAAGTGGGTCATGAGTGATGTGAGGGCTGCCATGGATTTCGGCTTTTCCTGTCCAAGGTGCCGGGTGAGCCACTTGTCGCGGATGTTATGCTTGAAGGCTGCGAGGGCCTCTGCATCCGGACAGTCGACGATTTGATTTTTCTTTGTTAAGAACCGTGTCCAGAATTGTCTGGCCGATTCATCTGGCTGCTGAATTATGTGGCTTAGGTCATCAGCGTCTGGTGGTCGCACATATGTGCCCTAGAAGTTATCAAGGAATGCGGCTTCCAAGTCCTCCCAACACCCAATTGATTCTGCTGGCAAGCTGTTAAGCCAATGCCGAGCTGGTCCTTTAAGCTTGAGTGGGAGGTATTTGATGGCGTGAAGATCATCACCGCGGGCCATGTGGATGTGAAGGAGATAGTCTTCGATCCAAACCGCGGGGTCTATTGTGCCATCATAGGATTCGATGTTCACGGGTTTAAACCCTTCGGGGATTTGATGATCCATTACTTCATCTGTGAAGCATAGTGGGTGTGCGGCGCCTCTATATTGGGCTATATCATGACGTAGCTCAAGCGAGCTTTGTCTACTGTGTTCGGCCCTGCCGGAGTTGCTGTATCCGGCGCGACGGTCGTCGTCGCGCATCGTGGGGCGCCCACGCGATCCATAGATCGATCTTGATTGTCTTGCCTTATCCTCCAATATGTCTCGCAAGTCCGGTGCATTCCCCCGTGGCTTTGTGCTTTTCGAGCGATGCCGGGGTACGGTTCTAGTGGGGGCCTAGAGGCCTCTCTGTCGCGGCCACGAGGTGGTCGGTCAGCCGTATTGTGCGCTGGTGATGCAGGTTTATATGCCTCCTCCTCTAATCGGGGGAGCAGCTTGCGTTTGGGGTAGCTTTTGGAGGGGCGTTCGAGTTCATGCTCTTCGGCCGCAAGGACTTCAATCCATCTGTCGGCTAGCAGATCTTGATCAGCTCTGAGCTGTTGCTGCTTTTTCTTAAGGCTGTTTGCCGTGGCCATAAGCCTGCGTTTAAAACGTTCTTGTTCGACGGGATCTTCAGGCACGACAAATTCGTCGTCGTCGAGGCTTGCCTCGTCTCCGGAGGGAAGCATGTAATTATCGTCCTCTACCTCTTCGTCTGCCGCCCTCTCGTGAGGGCTGGCTTCTCCGTCCTCCTGTGCTGAATCTTGCTGGAGGGGGTTGTCTTCGGCACTTTCTGGGGTGTTATTGTCTCCGGTGCCGGAATCTCCATTCTTGCTGTGGCGGGATTTAGAGCGGCGCCGCTGACGCCGGCGCTTAGGCTGTTTCTTGGAGGGATCCTCCTCCACTGTTCCATCGCCATTCCCCTCCTTTGGGGTGTCCACCATGTATATGTCGTATGATGAGGTGGCTTTCCAGTGCCCAGTGGGCGCTGGTTCTTGGTCGTCTCCGGCATCGTCGTCCATACCGTCGATGTCTTTGGAGTCGAAGTCTAGCATGTCGGTTAGATCGTCGACAGTGGCTACAAAGTGGGTGGTGGGTGGGCTTTGAATTTCTTCGTCGTCCGCATCCCAACTGTCCTGACCGCAGTCCAGCCAGGGCTCTCCTGATAACGAGAGATATTTTAGCGAGTTCAAGACATCGCCGAAAGGTGAGTGTTGAAAGATGTCCGCAGCGGTGAACTCCATGATGGGCGCCCAATCGGATTCGATTGGAAGGGGTGCGGGAGGTTCGGAGTCCGGCGAGGAGTCCGGCACCTCGGAGTCACGAGCTTCACAAGGGACAAGGTCAGCATTCGGCTCCATCGCTGTAGAGGTTGCAACCCCCGAGGCGGTGTCTAGCCACCTGTCCTCGATCTGCGCAGCCGGCTCCGAATTAAGGGTCGGAACGGACTCGTGTGCGGCCTCCAGGGCACTATCCGGCAGCAGAGCTAAATCATGCCCATCGTGACAGTGCGGCGCGCTCGGCTGTGGCTTGAATCCATCGAAGGTCAAGTCTCCGCGGATGTCAGCCGTGAAATTTAGACTTCCAAATCTGACCTGACGGCCAGGGGTGTAGCTTTCGACCTGCTCCAGATGGCCAAGCGAATTGGCCCGCAGTGCAAAGCCGCCGAATACGAAGATCTGTCCGGGGAGAAAAGTCTCACCCTGGACTGCGTCGTTGTTATTGATGATCGAAGGAGCCATCGAGCCTATTGGTGACGACACAGAGGAACTCTCAATAAAAGCACCAATGTCGGTGTCAAAACCGGCGGATCTCGGGTAGGGGGTCCCGAACTGTGTGTCTAGGCGGATGGTAACAGGAGACAAGGGACACGATGTTTTTACCCAGGTTCGGGCCCTCTCGATGGAGGTAAAACCCTACTCCTGCTTGATTGATATTGATGATATGGGTAGTACAAGAGTGGATATACCATGAGATCAAGGAGGCTAAACCCTAGAAGCTAGCCTATGGTATGATTGTTGTTGTGTCCTACGGACTAAAACCCTCCGGTTTATATAGACACCGGAGAGGGCTAGGGTTACACAGAGTTGGTTACAATGGTAGGAGATCTACATATCCGTATCGCCAAGCTTGCCTTCCACGCCAAGGAAAGTCCCATCCAGACACGGGACGAAGTCTTCAATATTGTATCTTCATAGTCTTGGAGTCCGACCGATGATGATAGTTCGGCTATCGAGACACCCCCTAGTCCGGGACTCCCTCACCGAGTTATTGTCTTTTTTCCTGGGGTGGGCTTCACACCAGTTAGTAACTGCTGACGCGTGCCCCGTGTACACAGTCTCGCATGACCTTCCCACTAGCACATTCCAAAATTAGTTGAAACTAGATACGAACGATCCTGCGGGCAGCAAAATCTCCCGCCTCCTTCTAAAATTTCCGCCACCTAGTCTTTAGCACGTGAAATTCCCCTTTTGTCCTTGGTGCACGGAGACCAATAGTTACAATACCGCCATCATCTACATAATAGGTCGGGGATGCTTTGGTAACTTCCGGTTCCCCCCACTACACGACACCCCCATTTCCTCTCCCCCTCCTGCAAAAAGGACTAACTCCACATCACGAGAGCATCTTACCTCACGTCGTCTGTACTTCATCGGCCTTTCTGCCCTCCCCTCTCGAAACCCTAGACTGCTCATCCACCGGCGTACCAGAGCCCATTCACTGGCAGCGGTGTCCACCTCACCAGATCTGCTTCTACGGCCGCATCTACCCCTCCCATCTCCCCTAGAAACAAGTAGACTGCTCATCCACCACTGTACCACAACCCATTCAATGTCGGCCTTGTCCACGATGCCAGATCTGATTCACCGGTAATCTCGTAAACCGCAGCGCATCTGCAGTGGCTCATTCATACTCCCCACCGGAGACGCTTCATCCACCTCCCCCCCCCCGAGCCGCACCACCGATGCCCCGTCGACGGCCTCTGATCCTCTTTGCCGCCACCTTCCTCAGCCCTACCGGAGCCGCTTCGCGAACACCATTGTCAACCCTACTGGAGTAGCTTCGCCTATACCATTCTCAACCCTATCGGGGCCGCTTTGCCAACACACAAGTCCACGGCCTCAGATCCGCTTCCTCGCACCCTCGTCCAACCTACCGGAGTAGCTTCTGACGCCCCGTCCACGGCCGCAGAGCCGCATCGTTGACACCATCCTTAACCCAACCACCAGAGCAGCTTCACCTATGCCCTCGTCCACGGCCACAGATCCGCTTCGCCCACACTGTAGTCCACCCTACCAGAGCAGCTCCACAAACACCCTACTCGACGGTTCTAGATCTCCTTACCGAACCCCGACAGCCAGCGCAGCGTCATCACCCTTATGTTTCTAACCTGATTCCCACCGTCTGGCAAGATGCCAAGCACCCGCCACGGCCTAGGTACTTGTCACCTTTAAACCCGTCCGGCATCACATGCCTGATGTACTTCAAATATACTAACAGGTTGCTGTTACCTGTTATGCAGCTGGCAAAAACTACAAGGACGATGTTTCTTATGGATCTAACAGCTTGGCCAACCAAGATCTTGGACTGAGGCATTGCTATGATCTTGTAAGTGCGTCTCTCTCTCTTGTATTGTTCTATGCCTGCCAGTGTGCTTTGCTAGGATTTTTGACCAGTAATCCCTTTGTGCAGACAATGATTTCTACTACTGGCTGCTAAATTGGATATGTAGATGTCATACATGATACTACCTCATACCTCCGTTCCTAAATATAAGTCTTTCTAGAGATTCCACTATAGGCTACATACGGAGCGAAATGAGTGAATCTACACTCGAAAATGCATCTATATATATCTGTATGTGGTCCATACTAGAATCTCTACAAAGACATATATTTAGGAACAGAGGCAGTACATTACACAAAATCATAGGTGGCATGTAGGAATTCCAGTGCACTACATTAGGCTCCCTTAGAGTGCCTGCTAGTCCAGCACACAGAGTCATGGCTAGTTTATGCTACGCACACAATCATTAATTGGTGGTTTAAATATGTGCAAGGGATATGCAATGTATTATCATGTAGAGATGTCTGAAATTAGCCGTGTCAACTTGCAGATAGGGTTAGACAATGAAAAAGTACAAGATGTATGTGGCAATTTCATGGAACATCACAAGAAAAGGAGAGGTAGCGGTGAGCCTATAGAGTGTGCTATGGTACGTCACTCCTCCATTGCAATCATCATGACATGTTATTTGTATGTCAGTTCTATTGGCCAAGTTTCTTAGGGACAATTATTATGAGTTATCCTAAGAAAATAAGCACCTGTGAATATAAGCTCCATGTAATTAAGCCAACCAGTTCTTTTCATTGCCTTTTCAGCTTATCTTTGGTATGATCAGTGAAAAGTCTAGATTGCATTATATTTTTTTCATTCTGCTACCCATATGAAAATTAATTTGACTTGCAAACATCACAAATTGAACCCAGTGCAGTAATTAATATGATAGGAAAACAGACCATCACTATTTGTTCAAAATGCAAATACAAAGATACCATCTACTTGGCACGATCTACTTTGGTCAATGTTTTCCATAGAGATCCCATTGCCTAATTTAAATGAAGAACACATGACCCACATTTAAATGAAGAACTATTATTTATTGAAATTCGATGGTCCAAGTGGCTGGTTATTATCATATAGCAGCACCACCTGAAAGCATCATATAGCAGCAGCAGCAGCTCATAGCAACTCATCATATAATAGCAGCAGCAGTAGTGTGCAATTCATCATATACCAGCAGCAGCTCATAGCAATTCATCATATAGCTGCAGCAGGAGCAGCTCATAGCAATTCATCATATAGCAGCAGCAGGAGCAGCTCATAGCAATTCATCATATAGCAGTAGCAGGAGTAGCTCATAGCAATTTCATCATATAGCAATGGCAGGAGCAACTCATAGCAATTCATCATACAACAGCAGCAGGAGCAGCTTATAACAACTCATCATATAGCAGCAGCAGCTCATAGTAATTCATCATATAGCAGCAGCAGCAGCTCATAGCAATTCATCATATAGCAGCAGCAGGAGCAGCTCATAGCAATGCATCATACAACAACAGCAGAAGCAGCTCATAGCAATTCATTGTATAGTGGATTAGAATGAAAATTTGGTAAAAAATCAGAGGAGATCCTCGCCTTGTTGGATGAGCTCATCCTTCAACAGCACCTCAAGGCCACGGCCTAGGAGGAGGGGAGGGAGAATAAGGTGCCTTCTGCCGCAGTGTGGCATCAGCCGTAGTTGTGCGGCGCCCGCCGGAGTAGTGCGTTGGATGGACCACAGTGGAGCAGCTGCTGGAGACCATGAGAATGAGGGGCGGCGCCAGAGGGAGGAGCAGCCAGGGAGATTTACCCCTACCCGCCGGCCATGTAGCCTAGCTGGATAGAGCATCGTCGAGGACCAGGCCAGATGGGACCAGTGGCAAAGGCTCGCTGGAGGAACCCTAGTGTTGCAGGCAGGGGATCGAGGTAGAGGGAAAGAGGAGAGGAGATGCAAGCGGGCAGGGCAATGAACGCTTGCGTATTTGTTCTTACTTGAGGGTAAGGTGTGACGCGGGCGTCGGCAGTTGCATTTTGAGTGTAATATAGGCAGACAACAGAGTCATTTCACTATTCCCCTTCCCTTCAATTTTTAGTGAGGTTCTACCCGAAACACCCCCCTCCAAAGCGAAATAAGTTAAGCCCAAGCCCATAACTCAAAAATGACTTCATTACATCTTTTATGGCTTATTTTGACAATAAGCCCTGAAAAGGCGGAATTGAACTGGCCCTAATTAACCTGCAATTAAATTGTGTGTGCAATGATGAATCACTCCTGCCTGCTATAGTGTACATTTAGGCATCATCATACATGGCATAACCTAATACATGTGCATTCCATTGTAGAATCTGGAATATGCAATGTTTATGTTAGTTCATACGTTGCACATGATGTTTAAATGCCCCTTAAATCAGGTCAGTCAAGTGATGGTCTTTAAGCCTCCTTCTTTGCTTTTTTTCTTGATATGTAAGATTTGCTCACACATCTGTTCAATTGCTTGTCTGCATCAGCCAGCCATACTAGGACTGTTTGCTTTGATTACTTGCTGTTCTTGACCTAACACCCTAACATAGCTTGTCAATGATTTAAACACTAAGGACTGCTGTAGTGGGGCCTTGTCTAACTCATAGGTGACATAAGGGTTTGGTTGTACACTAAAGTAGGCTCTCCAAGAGTACCTGGAGATCCAGTTCGAAGGTATGCCTAGTTTTTACATAGTGCAGACATAGTAAATGCTCATTTCATTGTGTGCAAGTGCAAGAGATGCGGCATGTTTCATTATGTGGTGTTGTTTTGTTATAATCTCATCCTTTTGTGTTCACAGACTGGAAAGTATGCATATTTATCTTCCAAGGAGACGAGTAACTAGTTTGTGTCACCTTGCAGAGGGGGTGCCATGAAGATAAGATTGAGGATTTCTAAGTACAAGATGTTAGGAAGGAGCCTTGCAAGAGAAGTAGGAGCTGCGCTGTGCCTCTTCAACTAGTTAAGGTAAGTCACTGTATCTAACTCAACGGTTCAATTCCTTGTTTGTTTCAAGCATAGTTAATTTGCTCTTTTCAATTGCTTTATTTGTCCTCAGTTAATGAGATGCCCAAACAATGATGCCTGATGTTGGGTACTTGTCTAACTATTAGTTGACATAATTAAAGGCCTTGCCATTTAATTACTCTGCCGAAGTGTGCCTGAAGATTTGAAGTCTATTAACCAACTATTATTGCATGAGGCTCACAATCTAGTTTATACTAGGCTAATGATTGCATAGTTTTGCTTGCTATAGTATGTTTGTATGAATCTCTCTGCTGTTCATTATGCTCCCTAAGACTTTAATTGAGCTACAGAATGGCCAATTGCTTGCTTACTTATACGCAACGTGCCGTCTAATTTTGTAACTTGTCTTCGTTTTGGATTGGGCCCCAACATCACGCTCCTCTGGTGAGCTAAGAGAGATTTCTGTATGCAGGCTGCATAGACTACCTTTTTTTATAATTTTTAAAATATCACCTCCTTATGCTTCATGACATGTAACATTATTGTTAGTCCTGTTTTGCCATGTACAAAATAGTCTGTCTTGCTCGCTTCATTGTTGTAACTATACTTTTGTCCTAGTCATGTGTACTTACAGAAACATTTCAGGATGAAGTGACATCAACACAAAGATCTGTGAGTAGTGCGGCATGGCCATTACCAAATGATTATGTATTGGAATTGGAATGTGCTGATGTTCTCGAGCATCAACTAGAGGTGGCAAGACAACGTGTACATGATTCTCAACGTACAATCAACAAGTTGAGACTGGACATGCAGGTATTAGATGCAGGAGTCAAAAAATGAAACAAGACACTGAGGTAACCACGAAGGAATTGGAGATTTTGCAGGCTGAAATTTGTGCTATGTGAATCTGGCCAATCCTATTTTCTGAAGAGATTATAGTTCAAATGGTAAGTTCTGTTGATGCGTGTCCATCATGTATGAGCTTTATTTGTCCAGTGTATGTAATTTGCTATTTTGTGTACGCTTTATTATCACTGGTGCCAAACTATAATGCCCAGTGGGTATATTCGGCTGTAATTTCTTTATTGTATAGTGTAGGATTATTCTACGTTTCTATGTCGTCTTTCTATTGTATAGTGTATGTTTTTTAGAGGCAATAGTATAGAGTAGGATATTTCTTGAATATGCTATATCCAACACGCCCAAACATTTCTTAGATGCCATACAAATGAACAAATAGGTGTACTCAAAGCGGGCCTTAATTGGGCTGGTCAAAATAGTATTAAGTGGATCCCAAATGATGTGGCCCACCGTAACAACAGCTCTTAGCAGGCCGTCAACAGGCCTAAAGCTCGGTAGGGCCGTATAAATGGAAGTGGCCCACGGGCCTTTAGCAGGCCAAAATAAATGTCAATTGTGTCTCAGCCCTTTTACATTACGGGCCAGTATTAGGCCGAAAGTGTTATGGGCAAGAGGAGGCCCAATTTGCAAATTAGGCTTTTAACAGGCTGAAAGTCGCGTTGGGCTGAAATGATGCCCTATGGAACGTGGCCCCCTAATGGACCTAAAATCAAAGGTCCAACTGTATTAAGGGCCATTAATAGACCGAGGGACAAAATGGGCTAAGAGTTGGCCCATTTACCGAATGGGCCGAGGACAAGCCTAAAGTCACAGTGGGCTAGAATTGGCCCAACTGCAGAATGGGTCGAGAAACGGGCGAAAGACGTTCCGGGCCATTAACGGGCTGGAACTGACGATGGGCTGCTAACAGGCCGAAAGAAACTCGGGCCGCAATTGGGCCCAAAAATGTAGCGGGCCGTTGACGGGCTTCAACTAATGATGGGCTGGAAATTGTAGAATCTAGAATGGGCCTTTGATGGGCTGATTCTCTGTAACTTGTATGGGCCGTACTTGTAAATGGTCTGACTCAAGTAGGCCACTAATGGGTCAGCCCGCTTATTTTGACAGGCCCGGCCTTTTCACTAGAATGGGCCTCTCTTGAGTCGTGCCATGTGTCGATGTATCATAGGCGACTCCTGTCCAATGAGTGGATGACATCTGGCCCCACGGTGAGGCAACACGTGTTTCCTCTGGCCAATCAGAATTTTACACATGGAAAATCCCCATTGGTCGTGGCTGTTAGCGGGTTATCGGATCCAAAACCGGACCTGGTAGCTTAACGGCGTTCTATTATGGTGGATGCCACATGTCGGTTGTTGGTGTCAAAACCAGCGGATCTCGGGTAGGGGGTCCCGAACTGTGCGTCTAAGGCGGATGGTAACATGAGGCTGGGGACATAATGTTTACCCAGGTTCGGGCCCTCTCTATGGAGGTAATACCCTACTTCCCGCTTGATTGATCTTGATGAATATGAGTATTACAAGAGTTGATCTACCACGAGATCGTAATGGCTAAACCCTAGAAGTCTAGCCTATGAGATTATGATTGTTGTGGCTAAACCCTAGAAGTCTAAACCCTCCGGTTTATATAGACACCGGAGGGGGCTAGGGTTACACAAAGTCGGTTACAAAGAAAGGAATCTACATATCCGAATCGCCAAGCTTGCCTTCCACGCAAAGGAGAGTCCCATCCGGACACGGGACGAAGTCTTCTATCTTGTATCTTCATAGTCAAGCAGTCCGGCCAAAGTATATAGTCCAGCTGTCCGAGGACCCCTTAATCCAGGACTCCCTCAGTAGCCCCTGAAGCAGGCTTCAATGACGATGAGTCCGACGCGTAGATTGTCTTCAGCATTGCAAGGCGGGTTCCTCCTCCGAATACTCCAACATAGATTTCGAACACAAGAATCGTGTCCGGCTTTGCAAAACAAGTTCCACACACAATCGCAGAGAGTATAATATTTCACGAATCCAATCCGCTGACAATTCTGGTAGCACGACATTACGTCATCACCCGGCCATCATTTTGAATCGTTTTCTAACCTGCAACTCCATGTTTTGAGAGGCGGTTTTTATTGGCACATCTTATCAAAGCAGAGATCGTGTCCCCTTATTGCGACATTTTCATCAACATGGGCGTGGGTAACCCAACCATTCTGTTGGCATGTTTCCTTGGGAATAGGCATGTTTTAAGGCCGTGGAGGGGACGTTTGATATTCGTCGCCTTTATAAAGGGGCTAAGGCCTGTCCTTTTTCTTCCATGCTAGTCCTTTCCTCCACCTCCCACCTCAAGTTCCAACACTCAAGGGTCAACCCAGTCGCTTTGAGCCTCCAGCCATGTCCGGACCCAGCCTTCAAGGCTGGTGGATGGCCTCTTCTGTCACAGAGAAGGATATTTCAAAGCTCAGGGAGGCAAGATACCTGACTGCGGGAATCCTCCACAGGCTTCCTGCTCAAGGATAGGTTTTTCCCATCCCCAGATCCAATGAGAGGGTTGTGTTCATCTCTCACTTCCTCCGAGGGCTTGGGTTTGCTCTCCATCCCTTTGTTCGAGGGCTTATGTTTTATTACGGACTAGATTTCCATGATCTAGCCCCAGACTCCTTCCTCCACATCTCGGCGTTTATCACCACGTGCGAGGCCTTCCTCCGGATTTCCCCACACTTCGCCTTATGGCTTAAAACCTTTATCGTGAACCCGAAGGTAATCGATGGGAAACAAGTGGAGTGCGGAGGCGCTTCAATAAGCAAACTTATCACTTCTCCTTGGCCAAAGGGCTCTTTCGCAGAATCTTCTGACTTATGGCAACGAGAGTGGTTTTACATTACCGAACCCTGTGGTACAAAGCGAGTAGCCGCACCTGCGTTTCGATCTGGCCCTCCTCTTCAGCTTGCATCATGAATCAACAAAGGGTTGGACTGGGGTTCAGTTGATGAAGTGCAGACATTGCAAAGTCATATTCGGAGCCTCATTAAGAAGGACACCGGCCTCACCAATATCATCCAAGTAATGCCAGTCCGCCGGATCCTTCCGTGCTAGCGGCGTCCTCTCCGCATGTGGGAGTTCAATCCGGAAGGTCCATGCACAATTCAGCACTTCTCCGGCACAATGCTCAGAGGGATGTGGAATTTATTCTTCGGCGCACAAAAGCAATGGCCGGATACAATAGAAGACCTCGGTCTTGACTGCAATCATCCAGATACTCCGATAAGTACTTGACTCCCGAACATAGTTTAATCGGATTACTTACAACAATGTATTGATAAAACCCTACTCGGCCAGGGCTGGCTAAAGAAGGCGGAGAGAATCCGGTGTTCGTCTCCACTTCTCGAAGACTTTGCCGATCCATTGTTAACAAGGATGTTGGCTCCGACGCCATATCAGGTGCCGACGGGGGAAGATAAGGAGGAGAGTGAAGAGGCCCAAGGCGACCTTCATTCTGGAGGTACACCAGGAAATTTGTCCGGGGAGATCGGAACTTCCACTTCCAAAAGTGGAAGGGAAGGGCAAGCTGACATCCCTTCTCCTCATGGGAAAAAGCAGACCACCTCCGAAGACTTGAAGAAAGAAGCTTCTAAACGGGGAAGATATCCGAGTCAGGGGATGATGCTGACACGTAGTCGCTCCGTAAAGATAAGCCCCTAGCTAGATCATAAGTGAACCAGGGTGTCTTAAACCTATCTCGTTCTTTCCTGGTTGTAAGGGTAACATTTTAAACACATGTTTGCAGTCTGGCACGCAACCCTCCTCAACAGTTCTCCTCTTCGGGGGATCTTCTTCCAGAGATGATGGAGAGCGAGACGCCTCAACACATTTCCCTGCCTGATAAGGCAGACGACGCTGAGGTATCGTCCCGGAGGATCTTTCCCGATCAACGAGTGGCACAAAAGGCAGTGAAGACCGGGGCTAAAGGTAATACTTTGGTCGCCCAGGGTCTGGGGTGTGCAGCCCCTACGGGGAACAACAAAAGCCCCGGACTACCAATGTCGGGGATGACGCAACCAGTTCCGGATCCGGGGGCGCCGGATACATTGATGGACATTTTGCAACATGCCTCCATCTCCGAGGAACATTGTACCTTGATGTGTACGGTGGTTGAAAGAGTTCGGTCCGCGAAAAGCGGATTGAATGAAGCCTTTACGAGCCTACTAAGAGGCTTCGAGGTACGTAGTGTAACTTCAATTATATTATAAATGCAAATTGCACCTGTGTATAGATAGTAGCCCCTGAGACTCTGGTTGACATCCGAAGGAAGGTGATCAGAGGATCAAAATTATATGCCCAGTAAATGATCTGACTAATTGTAATACAGGCTGTTACATCCGTGGCAACTGCCCAAGCTACAGAGGTAGCACATCTGAAGCAGAAAGTTGATGTAGCGGATGATGACATCACGCTTATGAATAGGCGGCTCGACGAGGCGCAAGATATGTCTCTGGGGCACTCAGTACATGCTAGTATTGTGAAATGAGCGTGATATTGAAAATTTAGTGACGCCGCGGTTGAGACCCTTCGGGCCGAACTTGCCCGGGCCAAGGAGCAAGCCAGGATGAGTAATGCGGTTGTCGAGAAGGTAGCCGCTGAATTAAAGGCTGAGCAGAATGCTCGGCGTCAGTGCAAGGAGAGAATATCTTCTATGGCACTTGAACTGAATGATGCCACTAGCCGATGCCAAGTTCTTGAGAAAGATAACAAAGCCAAAGTGGCCGGTCTTGGCAAGGCCTTACGAGAGGCGAAGTAAGCTCAGTCTGAGTCTAGAGTAGCTCGGGAGGAGATCCGACAAGCTGGGGAGATCGCGGCTGGTAAGCCCTTTTTATTGCAAACTAAGTTTGGCGATCCGAAGTATGCGCCGCTTAGTCAACTGTGGAGTTCTCCAGATGCCTTTATGGACCTGCCGAAGAGTGCTGCTGATGCGAATCAATTTTCCATGCGCAAGAAGGACATGCGACGGAAAAGCTATTTTGGTCGAAATTTGACATGCCAAAGCGTCCACTGTTGAACGAACAGATGGCCTAGTGGGCCGAGCTCCACAAGATGTCCGGTACTGCCATGAAGGACATTATAGCCCGGGTGTGGCCAACTGAGCCCATTCCGAATAGTTATTTCAGTTTGGTGTGGTAACTTGTTAATGCGGTGCTGCATATCGACGCTGTGAAGCGGTCAACGTGCATAGAAGGTGCACGGATGACCCTTGCCCATGTCAAGATGTACTGGGCGAAGATGAAGGCCACCAATATTGCAATTTGCAGCGCAGAGTCCACCCGAGGGAAAGGACCTTAACATGCTAGAACATTACTTTGAAGATGTCCTAGAGGGAGCCCGCTTGATAGAGGGTCAGTGCTGAAAAATATTATGTTCGAGTGAAGTGTATCAAAATTGTAATAACAATATTATGATATACTTAAGGCTATTTTTTATACTTTTTGCCCAAAAAGTTTTGGTGCCTCCTGTGTGGCCGTCTTTTTTATATATACAATCTCAAAGTTTGCAGTCGTCGGCTTCAGCCCCCTCGCGTATATCGCAGGGGTGTTCGGAAAGGCACTTGATCACACTTGACCCAATGTCTTGGTCCGTTAAGGAGGTGTTAGTGCGGCGAACTAGGCAATCAGACTATAGAGCTTTAACACTTTCACTTAGCCAGAGGAGTTTAACGGTGGGGCTACTATATAGCCCCTGGTATGTCCGCGGTTATCCGAATATGGTGCGTTTACATACGTGACAAAAGGACGGTCCTTCATTTAACACAGAGGGAATCGCGAAGATTCTGATGAGTCATCGAGTGGTTGACCAGCTCTCGCCACATCATGATAGTCAGTTTTTGGCTTTCTCTACTAAGGTGCTCATCTGGACGAGCCAGTGCACAATTGCGGTAGTTCTCCCTTTACTACCCTAGTCGATATAGCGAAACGTAAGGTAGTAAGCATAGGAGACGGGCAACCCAACTATTGACCAAAGACATGATTCGGAGCTGACGCATATAAGGCCAAACTCGCGGCACCGAACACTCCCTATAGGTGTCCAGACTTTTCAATATACACCAGGCTGAATACAACCCCTGGTGATAGACCCTAGTATCAAGGCACGTATGGCAATCCGACATGGGGAAAGAGCGCAGGTGGTGAGAGCATAAATCTCAAGACACAATACGAACCGGGCTGCTTCTATAACATCCACTTTAGTATGGTGAGCCGTATGTTTACAGATAATGTCGATGTCTTTCTTGGACATTTTACATGCCAGGAAAGTATAAAACAACAAGAGATAAAAAAAGGTTTACACAGGGTCTTAATCTAAAAAAATTAATGCGGGCCCCTGCTGCACGTCTGCGCCCTTTGTCTCCATTGTGAAGTGTCCTTGAAGGGTATAGTATGATGGCCATCTGTAAAAAAAGGAAGAAACCAGGTAAAAGAATCTGGTGTGGCCGTAAGTAAGGCTGGTTCATTTTAATGAACCGTGAAATGTAACTTCTGGAGTCCGAATAGGGTCCAGCCGAACTATGGACTTTTTTTGTGCAGTGTGCCCCCGGGGCCACCCAAGGAATTTTGGCTGTATATTTATGTATACATGGCACGTGTGCTATCTCCTTATGGGGCGGTCGGCGCCGAACATGTTTAGCTGTGTTCGCGGTCTTAAAGACTGATGAGCTGCTTGCCTTGAATAGGCCGTTTCGTGCTTCGACTGCTAGAGGCGCCGTGTATTGTTCTGTACAAAGAGAGCGCTCCGTATTTCCACTGACCGTGATGACGCCACGTGGTCCAGGCATCTTGAGTTTTAGATAAGCATAATGCAGGACTGCATTAAAACGGGCGAAGGCCATTCTTCCGAGTAGTGCATGATAGCCAATTCGAAACGGAGCAATGTCGAAGATTAGTTCTTCGCTTCAAAAGTTGTCGGAGGAGCCGAATACAACATCCAATGTTAGAGAGCCCGTGCAGCGGGCTTCCATGCCCGATATAACTCCTTTAAAGGTAGTGCTGCTTGGCTTGATTCTTGACGGGTCTATCCCCATCTTGCAGACAGTGTCCTGATATATCAGATTGAGACTGCTGCCGCCGTCCATGAGGACTCGAGTGAGGTGGTATCCATCGATTATTGGGTCGAGCACTAGGGCAGCTAAACCCCCGTGAGGGATACTAGTCGGGTGATCCCGGCGATCAAAGGTGATCGGACAGGCCAACCATGGGTTGAACTTGGGGGCGATGAGCTCGATAGCATAGACGTCTCGGAGTGCGCATTTGTGCTCCCTCCTTGGGATGTGAGTGACATAGATCATGTTTACTGTTTTGATCTCCGATGGAAATTTCTTCTGTCCCCCCGTGTTCGGCTTGCGAGGTTCGTCCTTGTCTTCGCTATGAGGTCCCTTCCCTTTGTGTTCGGCGTTAAGTTTGCCGGCCTGCTTGAAGACCCAACATTCTCTGTTGGTATGATTGGCTGGTTTGTCGGGAGTGCTGTGGATCTGGCAAGGCCTGTCTAGGATTTTATCCAAGTTGGATGGACTATCTTTGTTGCCTTTAAATGGCTTATTCTGTTGACCGGGTCTGGAGCCCCTGAATCCGCAATTTACCGCTGTATTATCTAGGCTTTCTTCATTGTTCTAACGTTTATTTTTGTTGCGTCGTGGTTTTCCATTGCCATCCCTGACTTCGGATGTGCCGGGGTCGCTGGTGCTTCTACGGGCTAACCAGCTATCCTCGCCCACGCAAAAGCAGGTCATTAGTGTAGTTAAGGCTGCCATTGTCCTTGGCATTTCTTGGCCAAGGTGCCTGGCTAGCCATTCGTCCTGGACACTGTGTTTGAAGGCTGCTAAGGCTTCGGCGTCCGGACAGTCGATGATTTGGTTCTTCTTAGTGAGAAACCGGTTCCAAAGCTTACGGGTTGATTCTCCGGGTTTTTGAATTATGTGACTTAGATCGTCTGCATCCGAGGGCCGGACATAAGTCCCTTGGAAATTGGCCCGAAAACTATCCTCAAGTTCTTCCCAGCTTCCGATGGAATTTTCAGGGAGGCTTTTTAGCCAGTGTCGAGCTGGTCCTTTTAGCTTGAGGGGTAAATATTTGATGGCGTGGAGATCATCTCCACGAGCCATGTGGATGTGAAGAATAAAGTCTTCTATCCAAACCACAGGGTCCGTCGTTCCATCATATGCCTCGATGTTTATGGGTTTGAACCCTTCTGGAAAATCGTGTTCCAACACCTCATCGGTGAAGCACAGGGGGTGTGCAGCACCCCTGCATCTGGCTGTGTCGTGGATTGGGTCCGACGGTTGTAATGTTCGGTATTGGTTCCAAGCTGGTAAATGGCCGGCATATTTCGTTTGATAATCATGATCCCGTGTAGGAGCACGTTCCCTGGATCCATAGATGGACCTGGTTTTGCCAGCTTTTTTGTCCAGGTCCTCACGTCGATCGTGTTTCTAGTCCTGGGCCGCAACCTTCCTTCCTTTACGGGGAGGGGGTGCGGGCTTGTGTACGGCATTGCTAGCCGCTCTATCTCGACCGCGAGGTGGTCGGTCTGGCCTGTTGGCCGTATTGTTTTTCAGCGGTATAGGCGCAATAGCCTCATCGTCGAATTCGGGCAGCAGCTTACGTTTAGGATAGTTCTTTGTTTGGCGATTACCGCAATATTTTTCCTCAGCGTCTAGCACTTCGTTCCATCTGTCATTGAGCGTATCCTGTGCGGCTTTAAGGCACTGCTTCTGCTTCTTCAGGCTCCTTGCAGTGGCGATAAGCCTTTGATGGAGGCGTTCTTGTTCTAATGGTTATTCTGGGATGACGAATTCATCGTTGCCCAGGCTGATCTCTTCTTTAGAGACAGGTTGATAATTGCTATCTTCGGCATCGCTGTGGTCTGACAACATCTCCGGACTGTGTTCGCCGTCCTCTCACACGCCCTGCTCCAACGCTGGGTCTGCGGGGTCCTCGGCTTGGTTCAGATTATCATCATCATCCGTTACAATGTTGTTGTTTCTCCTTTTGCCAGATCAAGGTTGGCGCTTCTGACGCCGACGCTTGGGAGGTTCATTGACAGGCATGCTGTTATCACCGTCAGCCTCCTTCTCCTTAGGTGTGTCCACCATGCATATATCGTATGAGGATGTAGCCGTCCATTGCCCTAAGGGTGATGGTTTTTGTGCCTGCTCCTCTCCGACATTGTCGTCCATACCGTCGATGTCCTCGGAGCCATAATCGAGCATGTCAGTTAAGTCCTCGACAGTGGCAATGAAGTGGGTGGTGGGTGGGAAACGAAGTTCTTCGTCGTCTGCTTCCCATTCGAGCCGGACATAGTTCGGCCGAAAGTCCCCTGACAAGGAGAGGGACTTCAATGAGTTTATTACGTCGCCAAAAGGTGAGTGCTAGAAGATGTACGCGGAGCTGAACTCCAAGACCGGCGCCCAATCAAGTTTGATGGACGCGGATGCACGCGGTCCGGAACCCATGGCTGGAGACAAGTCCGAGGTTCCGATGACACAAGCCTAGCTCGATGTTGGGTCTATGTGCGGCTCAAGCACCGCTGAGTCTGCGGCCTCCCTGGCGGGGTTAAGCTTCCCGTCTTCGGACAACACAATGCGCTCCGGCTCTAGGGCCAGGGCGGTCACAGGTGCTATATCATGTGCGTGTCCGGATGACAGATCTAAGTCATGTTCACCGTGGTGGCCGGGGACAGACGTCACGGGCTCAAATCCATCGAAGATCAAGTCTCCGCGGATATCGGCCACAAAATTTAGGCTTCCAAATCTGACCTGATGGCCAGGGGAGTAGCTATTGATCTGTCCTAGATGGCCAAACAAGTTGGCCCACGGTGCGAAGCCGCTGAATACGAAAATCTGTCGGGGGAGGAAGATCTCCCCCTGGACTGCGTTGTTGTAGATGATTGATGGAGCCATCGAGCCTATCTTTGACGTCACCGCGGAACTCTCAATGAAAGCACCAATGTGGGTGTCAAAACTGGCGGATCTCAGGTAGGGGTCCCGAACTGTGCATCTAAGGCGGATGGTAACAGGAGGCGGGGGATACAATGTTTACCCAGGTTTGGGCCCTCTCTATGGAGGTAATACCCTACTTCCTACTTGATTGATCTTGATTAATATGAGTATTACAAGAGTTGATCTACCACAAGATCTTAATGGCTAAACCCTAGAAGTCTAGCCTATGAGATTATGATTGTTGTGGCTAAACCCTAGAGTTCTAAACCCTCCGGTTTATATAGACATCGGAGGGGGCTAGGGTTACACAAAGTCGGTTATAGAGAAAGGAATCTACATATCCGAATCGCCAAGCTTGCCTTCCATGCAAAGGAGAGTCCCATCCGGACACGGGATGAAGTCTTCTATCTTGTATCTTCATAGTCCAACAGTCCGGCCAAAGTATATAGTCCGGCTGTCCGAGGACCCCTTAATCCAGGACTCCCTCATCGGTCACCCTTGACGAAAGCACTTCTATGATGCGTGATTTATCGTCATGGAAGTGGACACTTCCGTGATGATAATTTTGGTAATGTCATGGAAACACTTCTACGACAACACAGGTATGACTATCTTGATTCTTTCATAAAATTGTCATGGATGTACATGCATGACAGAAAACGTGACCTACTGTGACAAACACGTATCATCACAGAAGTGTATTTTTTTGTAGTGTTGATGACAACATACATCAAAGCTTTAGATAAGGATATAATGAAATAGCAAGTAAAGCTTTGGAAAGACATGCAACATGCATTAGCTCCCCCTACATGTATGCAATCATATGATGATAGATCATAAGTGTATGAGAATGCATAAACATGATAGAGCAAGCAATGAGTTACATGTGTCTTGGCTATATGCATCAGAGCAAATGGTGTAGATACTGGAAATATACCTTCATGTTCATGAGTCTCTCTTGCAAACAATATATACCACAACAAGAGAAGATCTTCATGCACATGAGTGTGATGCATATACTTACCTTGTGGTCTTGAACTGGCTTTGGAAGAGATGAACCTGAGTAAACAAGGTTAGATAACACAAGAACATCTACTAGACAGAGCAAGAACAGGAGATCACAAGAATACCAAGACTGGGATGACATGTAGAGAGTGAGTACTGAGTACTCTATTTGGTGATAGACATGTCCCCAAGAATAAAGATATGCAATTAATTCGAAGAATTTTCTTCCCTTAGGACTGAGCTCTCTCCCCCTGAATCTGATATTGGATAATGGGAGAAGATAGGGAAAGAAAATTAGAGCAAACAAGAAAAACAGATCAAGATAGTCATAACATATACTATCATGTCTTTCCCCTCTTGAAGACACGAGACAACTTTCCTCTTAAGAATAAGGAGCATCATGAGAAGCTTTAGGAGTGCATTCTCTCTTATGTGATAAGATTTGATGTGATCTCTCTCCCCCTTTGACATCAATTTCCAATAAGGGACTTCTGGAGCATGAGTCATGTAGTTTCGGTCCTTGAGCCACATTTCAAAGCAACATGTAATAGGATGCTGGTAGAGGACAAGTATCATTGAGTGGAGCTGGGACAAATGTGCATGATGCAAGTGACACAGTTTTTTATCTCAGTATTGAAATCGGTAGCACCGAGTTGTTTCTTTTGGCGGCACCGAGATGATTTGGTTAGGCCAAAGAAAATAATCCGGAAAGGCCGAGTTCAACCCAGAGAGAAATCACTTGTCACCTCAGCTCACTTAGCAAAGTAAGATCTCACAAAGATATGCAAGGAATTAACTAAAGGATTTGCAATGAATTGGATGCAGGGAAATGCAAAAAAGAAAAGAAAAGAAAAGAAATGGAACCTAGATGAAGTTTTTTTTGAAAGGGGAACAAGCATGCAAGAGACAAATGAAAGAGCACAAAGAAACAACAGAGATCTTCATCTAGAAATGGCCGGTGACAAAGTCACCTATGTTAGAGTATATTGACTTAGGAGTCAAGTGAAGGCACTTGATCATAGGTCATACTCATCGTTTAAGCTCAAAATGGGGTTACCATTTTTTGTTTAAGCAATTTGATGTATTCTCATCTTGTTGAGTTGCTTTGACCCATGTCTTGGGGTAAAGCTTCTCTAAGATGGAATGACATACCTTGGGTGGTGGTGTTGAACTTGGTCATGTAGTTGAACTTGTGTAGGGTGCTCAAGTTGATGCAGATCATCAAGAGTTGGGAGCACCACTTGTAGTTGAAGTTCATCTTCCTACATGGGTTAGTCTTGCAAGGAAGAGCACTTGTGTATCCAAAGTGATAATCATAAAATTTGATACCAATTAAAATTTGATATAAGGAATTTGTCAAAAGATATATTGAATGGATTCGTGCTTCCTTGTCTTCAACCACCATATTGTAGTGACTTGGAGATGTAGAGATTGCTTAGAATGTGATTGAGTTGCAATCTCATAGAGTTGGGCTTATCCAAGTACCTACAAGGGTTAGATAGCATGCAAAAGTACAAGAATATCCAAGACATATGATCATCATCATAAGAGAAATATCAAGGATTAGTCAAAGTAAGGCTCATGCCTTGCATGCATCCACATGGAGTTTCTACTCCAAGTTTGAGGCATCAATGATGTTCAATTCACCTCTCAACCTGCAAAACACTTTCTCATCAAGTGGTTTGGTGAATATATCCACCAATTGCTTATCGGTACGAACATGCTTAAGTTTGATATCTCCCTTAGCAACATGATCTCAAATGAAATGATGACAAACTTCAATATGCTTAGTTCGAGAATGTTGCGCGTGATTATGAGCAATCTTAATAGCACTCTCATTGTCACAAAGCAATGGAACATGTTTCACATATATCCCATAATCTCTAAGAGTTTGGGTCATCCAAAGTAATTGAGCACAACATGAACCGGCGGCAATGTATTCCGCTTTGGCAGTGGATAAGGATACCGAGTTTTGTTTCTTGGAGGACCAAGACACAAGAGATCTACCAAGAAATTGACAGGTACCCTAAGTGGACTTTCTATCAACCTTGTCACTGGCATAGTCCGAATCGGAGTAGCCAACAAGATTAAAAGAAGACCTCTTAGGATACCAAATGCCAAAATTTGGTGTATGTATTAAGTATCTCACTATCCTTTTCACAACCTTAAGATGACATTCTTTGGGGGACCCTGATATCGTGCACACATGCACACACTTAGCATAATATCAAGACGGGAGGCACATAGATATAATAATGAACCAATCATAGAGTGGTAAACCTTTTGGTTAACCGGTTCGCTATCCTTTGTCAAGTTAAGATGTCCATTTGTAGGCATGGGGGTATTCATACCTTTGCATTCTTGCATGTTGAACTTCTTGAATAAGTCCTTGGTATACTTTGTTTGAGAGATAAAGGTCCCCTCCTTAGTTTGCTTGATTTGCAAACCAAGAAAGAACTTGAGTTCACTCATCATAGACATCTCAAACTTCTCCGACATTAGCTTCACAAACTTTTCACGAAAATGAGGGTTAGTTGATCCAAATATGATATCATCAACATAAATTTGGCACACAAATAATTCTCCATTAACCCTTTTAGTAAAGAGTGTAGAATCAATCTTACCAATTTCAAATCCTTTTTCAAGAAGAAACTTAGACAAGCATTTATGGCAAGCTCTAGGAGCTTGCTTAAGACCATAAAGGGCTTTGTGGAGCTTGTAAACATGGTCGGGTTTCTTAGGATTAACAAAGCCAGGAGGTTGTTTAACATAAACTTCTTCCTCAATTTCACCATTAAGAAAAGCACATTTGATATCCATTTGATATAAGGTAACGTCATGATGATTGGCATAAGCAAGTAAGATGCGAATGGACTCAAGTCTAGCAACGGGGGCATAAGTCTCACCATAGTCCATACCTTCGACTTGAGTGTAGCCTTGGGAAACGAGACGAGCCTTGTTGCGAACAACTTGTCCATATTCATCTTGCTTGTTCCAAAACACCCATTTGGTTCCAATGACATTGTGCTCCTCATCGGACTTTTCAACCAACGTCCACACTTGGTTCCTCTCAAAGTTGTGTAGCTCTTCGTGCATGCCATTTATCCAATCCGGATCTTCCAATGCTTCTTCAACCTTCATAGGTTCAATGCTAGAAATGAATTAGTAATGTTCACAAAAATTATCCAAACGAGTTTTAGAGCGAGTAATTCTCCTGGTTTGAATGTCATCAAAGATTTGTTCGATGGGATGATCTCTTGAGACTCTTCCTCGAACTCGTGAGAGCTTTTGTTTGGTTCAGGGTGGAACATCCTCTTCATTGTGTTGTTCTTCCTCTTGTCTCTCTTCGTTGTTGTTGGTGTTGTTGTTCTCCCGTGGAGGTGGAGAAGGAGGTCGTCGAGGTTCATCTTGTTGTACATCCTCTTTCTCATCATCTTGATGTGTCCCACTTGTGGATGACTCCAAGTCAACTTGTGGTTCACCTTGGCGTGAAGTTGAGGCTTCCACTTGGACGGACGAGGTACTCTCCTTCACCTCCATTGGACGAATCTTGCCAATAGACAATTCTTGGATTGCTTCTGAAGGATCTTTGTCACCTACATCAATTGGCAATTGCTCTACTTGTGAGCCGTTAGATTCATCAAACTTCACACTACCGTCTCTTCAACCTTTCAGGTGAAATTGTTGTAGGCACGGTAAGTGTGAGAGTTTGAGCCATAACCGAGTAGGAAACCTTCATGAGACTTAGGAGCAAATTTCAAACGATGATGCTTATCAAGAATGTAACACTTTGACCCGAATACTCTAAAGTATCCAACTTGTGGTTTGTTACTGGTGGGAAGCTTGTATGCCGTATTGCTGAGTAGCTTGAGAAGATATAGACGATTCGTTGCATGACAAGCTGTCTCAACCGCTTCCGCCCAAAAGTGTTTTGGCGTCTTGTACTCATCAAGCATCGTTCTTGCCATTTTGATGAGCGTCCGGTTCTTCCTCTCAACAACTCCATTTTGTTGAGGTGTGTACGTAGCCGAGAACTCATGTGAAATCCCTTCCTCATCAAGAAAGGTGTACACATTAGCGTTCTTGAAATCCGTTCTGTTATCGCTACGAACCTTCTTGATCTTCACTTCAAATTGATTTGGGCCTTCCTAGCGAAGTTTTTGAAGATCTTTTGGACCTGCGATTTATCATCAAGAAAGAACACCCACGTAAATCTTGAAAAATCATCAACAATGACTAGTCCAAACGAGTTACCAATGAGACTCTTGTAGGCGTTGGGACCGAAAAGGTCCATGTGAAGTAGCTCGAGCGATCTCCGCGTGGCCATGATGTACTTCACGGGGTGGCTTCCTCCAACCTGTTTTCCTGCTTGGCAAGCGCTGCAAAGTCTATCCTTGTCAAATATGACATCTTTAACACCAAGGATATGATCACCTTTAATAAGCTTGTCAAGATTTTGCATGCCCACATGACCTAACCGTCTATGCCACAACCAACCTTTAGAGGATTTAGCAATTAAGCAAGTTCTAGGTTGAGCCTTTTTAGTGAAATCAACAATGTATAGATCACCTCTACGTATGCCGGTAAAGATCATTTTATGATTATCTCTTCAAAACACTTGGCAATCTACTTCACTAAATAGGACATTGAATCCAAAGTTAGCTAGTCTAGATACAGAAAGTAGATTATATCCAAGAGATTCAACGAGCATAACATTTTGTATGGAGCTGTCATGTGAGATGGCCACCTTACCGAGGCGAACCACCTTACCCTTTGAGTTATCACCGAAAGTGACATACTTCTGAGGCCCGTCGTTTTCAGCAAGCTCACGAAACATATCTTTGTCTCCGGTCATGTGATCGGTACATCCACTATCAAGGACCCATTCCTCTCCTCCAGCCATGTAGCCGCAAAGGTTAGCCATAAGACCAAAGTGTCTCATAGACTCTTCAAGATCAAGATCACTATCATCATCCTCATCATAGTATTCATGTTCAACATCGTCTTGCAAGTGATCATTTCCTAGAGAGAGTGATTCATAAGATATATGATTTTGACAATGTTCATCTCTATGAATTCTAATAGCTTCAGAAATGATATTGCTAATAATTCCAACATCTCCTTTGGCACGCATAAGGTCACGAAGCTCAAATAAACAATCTCCAAACTTAGGATCATTGGGGTTCATCTTATTCAAAGCAATAGACTTATGAAGAATCTCATCTAAGTTTTTCAAGGAATAGTCCGGAAATCATTCCTCAAGAAATCTCCATATAGTATAAGCACAATCAAGAGTTGGAAAGTGACCAATCAAATTTCTAGGCAAACCTCTAGTGATAAGATTGATAGTTCTAAGATTGTGAATCATGTCAAGAGACTCATCATGGGTAGGATGCAAGGGGTCAACAAGGGGTTCACAAGGAGTAGTAATGTACTTGTTCAAGTGATATTCATGAAAAATCTCAAGCATATCATTTTTCCACTCACTAAAGAACTCTCCATCAATCATAGGCACTCTACGTCTAAGACTCCCCAACGTAGACTCATCCGTCTTCCTCCAATGGTGATTAAACCAAAGCAATGGAGACCAAAGCTCTGATACCAATTGAAAGGATCGAGAAGAGGTGTCTAGAGGGGGGTGATTAGACCCTCAACAAGTAAAGATAGCAGTTTTTAAGTTTTTCAAGTTGAGGTTGGAAATTAGCACAATTTCAAACATTCAAAATACAATTCAAGCAAGCATGCAAAGAGTATATGAGCAGCGGAAAGTAAAGCATGCAACTTGCAAGAAAGTAAAGGGATGGGATTGGAGTGTGCAAACGCAATTGGAGACACTGAGATTTTTGGCATGGTTCCAATAGGTGGTGCAATCGTACATCCATGTTGGTGGAGACTTCAACCCACGAAGGGTAACGGTTGCGCGAGTCCACGGAGGGCTCCACCCATGAAGGGTCCACGAAGAAGCAACCTTGTCTATCCCACCATGGCCATCGCCCACGAAGGACTTGCCTCACTTGGGTAGATCTTCACGAAGTAGGCGATCTCCTTGCCCTTACAAACTCCTTGGTTCAACTCCACAATCTTGACGCTCCCAAGTGACACCTAACCAATCTAGGAGACACCACTCTCCAAAAGGTAATAGATGGTGTGTTGATGATGAACTCCTTGCTATTGTGCTTCAAATGATAGTCTCCCCAACACTCAACTCTCTCTCACAGATTTGGCTATGGTGGAAAGATGATTTGAGTGGAAAGCAACTTGGGGAAGGCTAGAGATCAAGATTCTTGTGGTTGGAATGGAATGTCTTGGTCTCAACACATGAGTAGGTGATTCTCTCTCAGAAAATGAATGCTGGAAGTGTAGGCACATTCTGATGGCTTTCTCCACGAATGAAGAATGGGTGCAGGGGTATATATAGCCTCCACACAAAATCTAGCCATTACACACAAATTCCCAAACTTGGTGAGACCTGAAACTCAGTCAGACCGATTTAGGTCAAAATGTGAACGTTAGAGTTTTCGGTGGGACCGACAAGGTCAACTTGGTGGGACCAATGTGCAGGGGTTAGGGTAAAACCTCAACTCGGTTTGACCAATTACACAAACTCGGTGAGACTGATTTTGGTAATAAGCAAACTAAGTATTGGTCAAGCAAACTCGGTGGGACCGATTGCACAACCTCGGTGAGACCGAAATTGTTGCAATAGGTAACAGGAAGTTTGCAAGCCCATCTCGATGAGACCGAGATCCCATCGGTGAGAATGAACTGATTAGGGTTTGGCAGTGGCTATGTCAAATGAACTCGGTGGCGCCGGATAGACCAAATCGGTGGGGCCGAGTTTGACTTTTAGGTTTAGGACATATGTGGATATGAGAAACTGGTTGAGGGCTTTGTAGCATATCACTAAGCACTTTGAGCAAGCAAGCCATTAAGCAACACCTCATCCCCTTTTAATAGTATTGGCTTTCCTATGGACTCAATATGATCTTGGATCACTAAAATGAAAAGTGTAGAGTCTTGAGCTTTTGCAAATGTTTGTCCTTAGCATCTTGAAGGGGTTCTACATCCTCTTGTCCATGTCCATGCCACTCCAATGTTGAACTCATTTGAAATATACTAGGTAGAAGTATTAGTCCAACAAGAGATATGTTGACATTAATTACCAAAATCACCCAGGGAGCACTTGTGCTTTCAAATGATAGTTGAGTATTTGGACTTGCTGAAAAGCTCTTATATTGACTCTTTCCGATGTTATGATAAATTGCAATTGCTTCAATGGCCGAGATCATAGTTTGTTAGTTTTCAATGAAGTTTCTGATTCATACTTTACATTGTGAATGAATTGTTACTTTAGCATAAGAAATCATATGGCAATATATATTGTTGTTCTCAAGATGATCATGATGCCCTCATGTCCGTATTTTATTTTATCGACACCTCTATCTCTAAACATGTGGACATAACTTTCGATATCGGCTTTCGCTTGAGGACAAGCAAGGTCTAAGCTTGGGGGAGTTGATACGTTCATTTTGCATCATGCTTTTATATCAATATTTATTGCATTTATGGGTTGTTATTACACGTTATATCACAATAATTATGCCTTTTCTCTCTTATTTTATAAGGTTTACATGAAGAGGGGGAATGACGGCAATTGGAATTCTAGACTGGAAAAGGAGCAAATATTATAGACCTATTCTGCACAACCCCAAAAGTCCTGAAACTTCACGGAGATCAGTTTTGGAATAAATAAAAAATATTGGAAGAAGAAAGCACCAGAGGGGGGCCACCAGCCAGCCACGAGGGTGGAGGGCGCGCCCCTACCTCGTGGCTGCCCTGGCAGGCCCCCAACGCCCATCTTCTGCTATATGATGTCTTTTGCCCTGGAAAAAAATCAGAGAGAAGCTTTCGGGACGAAGCGCCGCTGTCTTGAGGCGGAACCTGGGCAGGACTAATCTAGGGCTCCGACGGAGCTGTTCTATCGGGGAAACATCCCTCTGGGAGGGGGAAATCACCGCCATCGTCACCACCATCGATCCTCTCATCGAGAGGGGGTCAATCTCCATCAACATCTTCACCAACACCATCTCTTCTCAAACCCTAGTTCATCTTTTGTATCCGATCTTTGTCTCAAAACCTTAGATTGGTACTTGTGGGTTGCTAGTAGTGTTGATTACTCCTTGTAGTTGATGCTAGTTGGTTTATTCGATGGAAGATCATATGTTCAGATCCTTAATGCTTATTAATACTCCTATGATTACACACATGAATATGATTTGTGAGTAGTTACGTTTGTTCCTGAGGACATGGGAGAAGTCTTGTTATAAGTAATCATGTGAATTTGGTATTCGTTCGATATTTTGATGAGATGTATGTTGTCTCTCCTCTAGTGGTGTTATGTGAACGTTGACTACATGAAACTTCACCATGATTTGGGCCTAGGGGAAGGCATTGGGAAGTAATAAGTAGATGATGGGTTGCTAGAGTGACAGAAGCTTAAACCCTAGTTTATGTGTTGCTTCGTAAGGGGATGATTTGGATCCATATGTTTCATGCTATGGTTAGGTTTACCTTAATTCTTCTTTCATAGCTGCAGATGCTTGCGAGAGGGGTTAATCATAAGTGGGAGGCTTGTCCAAGGAAGGGCAGCACCCAAGCACCGGTCCACCCACATATCAAATTATCAAAGTAACGAACGCGAATCATATGAGCATGATGAAAACTAGCTTGACAGTAATTCCCATGTGTCCTCGAGAGCGCTTTGCTTTATGTAAGTGTTCGTCCAGGCTTGCCCTTTGCTACAAAAAGGATGGGGCCACTTTGCTACACCTTAGCTACTTTTGTTACTTGTTATCCGTTACGAATTACCTTATCACAAAACTATCTGTTACCGATGATTTCAGTGATTGCAGAGAATACCTTGCTGAAAACCGCTTGTCATTTCCTTCAGCTCCTCGTTGGGTTCGACACTCTTACTTATTGAAAGGACTATAATAGATCCCCTATACTTGTGGGTCATCAAAGGGCCGAGATCCATTCCGTCTCCAGGGCCCTAAGGCCATCGGAGACTAGACGGACTAGCGCCGGCACTGGCGGGAGGCACTTTTTGGAGGCGGCGGCTGGCTAGGAAGACCGTGGCACCTTGTTTCTAATTCAATGAATGGTAATAGAACATGGCTTAAAGTCTTAACTTGCAGCCATATTCTTGCACTTGGGATTTGAACTAAATATTCAACATGGTCTTGATAGACACCGCTATTGTGTGTTGTCAACATGTACATGTAGGGGATGCATCCTAATAACCTTATGAACCATCAGTGACCTGCATCATGATTCTAGCGTGCAACCAAGGCCTTTATTGTCATGCAGGGTTACCTTGATTATGAAGGATTTCTTTAGACCAATGCATTGGACATTGAATTATGACACTTCATGTTTCCCCAAGGAATTTCTTTCAGCTACCGTACTTATCATTAAAATTACAGACTTTTAGCATAGCTTTCCATTCATCCTTGCACTTTACCTCCTCCTTGACCAATCCTTGGGATCCTGGGTACCCGTGGGGCCTTAGAATGATAAAGAGACAAGAGACAAATTTGTTGCAATACACACACAAATACGTTTGTTCTTAAAGTCAATACCAACAATCCTGCACATTTACATGGGGTTGCAAGGCTAGGCCCCAGCCCATAGCCAGAGTGGACTACTCACACATCGTAGATGAATCATAGGAGAAAGGCATTGTAGATCCAACTTGGAGATGGATTATTGATAATGGCCTTACGATTCCAGCATATGCAATTTATCTTGATTACAAGTGATGAATAATGGCTAGGGGACAATTACTATGGAGATGGATATGGGAATAGCAGAGGCTATGAGATGGATGGCGGTGCGGTGGTTTAGGGTTTTAGTGTTTTGTTGCGCATGGCTGGCTCTCTGTTGTTATGGGGTGTCGCCCCTTTTATACAGTTTGTCTTGACATCATGGAACCGACGTTGGGTGGTACATGCGGGGGCGCTCCTACTAGGCGCGCTGCCTTCTCTCCTGGTTGGATCTCCGCGCCTCTAATTGCTTGGTGTTGTTCGCTAAACTTCATATTCTCCATCTATGCATCGATTTCCTCCCTTAAATGGTCCATTCCCGCGGGAAACAAAATAAGTAGAGGATTTTGCTTTTTTTCTTTTGCCTTTATTAATCATTAGTAATAGTATCAGAGTGGTTCTCTCGGAATATCCGAGATTATCTGATTTAAACATTGGTGGAAATGAGTGTAAAAAAACACTCGTCAACCTCCCTGATCTTAAATCTTGATCATTCTCGAGCAAGAAACAAGACCATAAGAACTCAGTTGTTTAAACAAAAATAACAAAAATGGTTTGGTTCGCTTACAATCAGTATGCCTAGATAGTACACTGCTTTTCACCTGAAAACTTAGCTTAGTTGTAGCGGCGGCAATTTTCATTATACAAGTAGGTTAAGCCAAGATAATTAGAACAAAAGCTTCATTAATTTAGACAAAGTAATCAACTAGTAATTATTCTACTTCATCTAGCTAATACTTGCTTGTCGGGAACACGTTGAAATAAATTGCAATGAGTACATCATTTACGGAAGTGAAAGGTATGTAAAAGTGAGCACAATGCTAGAGTAACTCACCAACACCCACGAGTATCGCTAGGACCGGCCTTGGGCCATGGTGACGAGTGCGACGACCTAGGGGCCAACCCGAACAGGGGCCCATACTCTATGCATGGAGTATATATGTACATGTGTATTACTAGAAAAAAATTACCAGTACGCAAAAGAAATAGGCCCAACGCATTAATAAAGGCAACTCACGCACGACAACCCTTTTCCTCTCTTCTCATTGGAAACACGCCACAACTCCCTTTTAAAAGGTGGGAGGGGCGTACAATGTGAGAGGGGTGTACAATGTGACGTCGGTCTCCAGAAGCCGAGATAGTGGGCGGAGGAGAAGTACGAGATTGTGAAAAACGCGGGCTAAGTAGGATTTTGGATGCCACATGGGTGTCGTATTCTAATGTGACGAATTCCCCAGAGCTCCCCGATTTGTGGCCAGTCTTGGGGAATTTTGGATGTCCAGACCGGTCCAACCCAATTTATTAAGTCGCGTTAGAGGGCTAAAAGTGCCTGGTCCATCCCGTATGAATATTTGCGGGCGATTTGATGGATCCCCAGATGCCCTAAGGGATCATATATGACAGGTAGAAGGCACATTCATGCCTCCAATGCAAGCCAAGTCCCAACTCATGATGAGAAGTGAAAGGATCGATATAGTTGACTAGAGGGGGGGGGTGAATAGGCAACTAACAATTTTTAACTTTTATTTACCAAATTAAACTTTGCATCAAAGTAGGTTGTCTAGATATGCAACTAGGTGAACAACCTATATGATGCAATGACAACAAGCACGCGAGCAAGCAAAGGATACAACACAAGTAAGCTTGCAAAAGTAAAGGCGCGAGATAACCAAGAGTGGAGCCAGTGGAGACGAGGATGTGTTACCGAAGTTCCTTCCTTTTGAGGGGAAGTACGTATTCGTTCGAGCGGTGTGGAGGCACAATGCTCCCCAAGAAGCCACTAGGGCCACCGTATTCTCCTCACGCCCTCACACAATGCGAGATGTCGTGATTCCACTATTGGTGCCCTTGAAGGCGGCGACCGAACCATTACAAACAAGGTTGGGGCAATCTCCACAACTTAATTGGAGGCTCCCAACAACACCACGAAGCTTCAACACAATGGAGTATGGCTCCGAGGTGACCTCAACCGTCTAGGGTGCTCAAACACCCAAGAGTAACAAGATCCGCTAGGGATAAGTGGGGGAATCAAATTTCTCTTGGTGAAAGTGTAGATCGGGGCCTTCTCAACCAATCCCGAGCAAATCAACAAGTTTGATTGGCTAGGGAGAGAGATCGAGCGAAAATGGAGCTTGGAGCAACAATGGAGCTTTTGGGGGAAGAGGTAGGTCAACTTTGGGGAAGAAGACACCTTTATATAGTGGGGGAAACAATCCAACCGTTACCCCCCAAACAGCCACGCACAGAGCGGTACTACCGCTTGGGCAGGGCGGTACTACCGCTGACAAGCGGTACTACTGTTCCCTCCCAGCGGTACTGCCGCGCTGATGAGGGTTGCAGGGTCCTGGACCCAGAGCGGTACTACCACGGAAGTATGGGCGGTACTACCGCTTGGAGCGGTACTACCGCCACTACTGTCGCTACTAGTACCGTAAAACCCGACACGAAAAATAGCAGTCTAGAGTCAAGGTGGTAGTAGCCCGGAACCACTGCGGTACTATGGCCGAAGACCGCAAGCGGTACTACCGCTCGGGGAGCGGTACTACCGCTTGACATGCTTCGGCGGTACTACCGCTGGAACAGGACAGGGCAGGCAAGGAGAGGAAAGATAGCTCCAATGAAGCGGAAAGGAACATCGGGTGTGATAAGGATGTGTACGTGTTGATTCCACCCTAGCCTTACCAAAGCGGATCCCCTCTAGATAGTACGATGACTCCTACGAAACTAGTCCACCAACAGAGAAACGAAGGAGCTACACCGTCTTGAATAAAACACCGAGGGGAGGTAACCGTCTCGTGCCAAAGGATGAATCTCTGAAAGAACTCAACGCACACGATTAGTCCGCAAAAGCATTGTCATCAATCACCAAAACACATTGGGAATAAACATGCCCTTACAATCTCCCCCTTTTTGGTGGATTGATGACAATACGGGATTTGCACAAACGGGAAAGATATAGGACAAGCGCAAAACCCCACCATCCTAAAATGTAGATGGGCTCCCCCTAGATGTGTGCTATCTAGATAAGTGCTTTGGACTGCACGGCACACATACTAGGGTCAACGCTCCCCCTACATTTTAGAGACAACAACCTAAGCAGGGTATATGAGAGCAACATAGATAACAGGATAAGCATGCAACTCATAAGCTAGATAGACATAGATAATGATACTCGAAAGATAAGGTAGCATATGTCTCACATCATATGACTGGAAATTAGGTCTCACTGACACAAACCAAACAAAGCAAACTGCGAGAAAACACAAACACAGAAGATGGAAGACACAAATCACAAATCCCTAGACTCTCTCCCCCTTTGGCATCGAGACACCAAAAAGGAGAGGGAGTGTTGCTACGGCTCCAGGTGATAGCAAGAGAGGGACTCAAATATCATATCTCAGCGGGATCGTCTTCGCCACCATCGTCGGTTGGGAAGTGCTCGGCATCAGAATTTGTCCACGGGTAGTGCTGCTGAATCCACTCCTCCTCCTCAGTAAGCTGGTCCTCAGATCCACTATTAACGGTGGCACCCAACTGACGCATGAGCTCCTTGTGACGACCTCGGGCCTTCTTCTCAGCCACATGAGTCATGTACTGACCGTGAGAATCCATGCAGAACAGCTTCTTCATCTTGAGCTTGAGCTTCTTTGCCCAAGAGGGCTCTGCCGCAGAAGGCTCATAGTCATCATCATCCTCAGCCTCAGCCTCAGCCTCCTCCTCGGTCTCCATGGCAGTAGCAGACGAAGGACCTCCAGATTTAGGGACCTGAGTGCCCCAGTTGTCCTTCTTCCTTAGACGCTTGATGTCATGAGAGACCAACTCTCCAGTCTCTAGCATCACCTTGGGATAGACACGATCCCATGCCTTCTCAATAAGCAACATGATGAACGGACCATAAATCAGGCACTTGCGCTCGGAGATAGCAGATAAGAGCTCAGACCACATAACATGAGAGATATCCAGGGACTCGCCGGTGTTTTCTTCCTTCTCACGCTGGCAGAAGAGAAGCATGTCCACGAGATAAGAATGAACCATATCCAGATTCCCGATGCGAGGGAAAAGAGTCTCACGGAAGACACGGTGAAGAATGTCCAGAAAGGTAGACATCTCATACGTTTCCTTCTTCGTCTCAAGGTTGATCTTCAAAGTGCAGTAGGGCCATAGTGCTTGCTTGTGAGTGGAGGTGGTGTTGCGGTGTGGGCGAAAGCCGACAGGAGACGCAAGCCCGTGATCTTCCACCCCAATCAACTCCATGAACGCCTTCCACTTGACAGAAAGCAACTTGCCATTGGTCATCCAAGTCAGTGTCCTGTCCTCATCAGTCCCGAGATGAACCGTGGCATAGAATTGGGCCACAATATCAACATCATAATCTTTGTTGAATTGCATGACCCCAAGAATGTCCAGTTGAGTGCACATCTGAAGAGCTTCACCAAAGTATTCAGGATCCTTCTCCATATGGTCGGTGTCGATGGAGTGCACGTTAACAAAGAGATTCTTCTTGGCCTTGAGCACATCAAAGAAGATGGCAAACTGAAACTTGTTCCAGAAAGGATGGTTGACCAAAGTGGGATCTTGGTCTGCCTCATAGGGGTTGCGGCGACGCCTTGCCCAGAACTCCTTGGCTTGCATTTCCGGCACGGTTTTGCCAGATTGCTTCGGCTTGACAGCAGGCTTCTTCTTGAGTTGAGGTGGAGGTGGAGCACTTGAGGAACCTCCTGCAGACTCAGTTGTGCGGTAGCGCTTTGACGTGGCACGACCGGGGTTGATACGCCGAGCCTGATGCTCAGGAAGCTCATCACCTGGAACCACACACAAGAACACGCAAAACAACCAGAAAGAACGAGCATAAGCCACCAAACACAACCAAAAGGATCACTGAGTAGTAAGAGTATGATGGAACCTAGTAGAGGGCAGTAGTACCGCGACCTGTGAGTGGCAGTACCGCTCCAGAGGGAGCGGTAGTACCTCTCCAGACGGGGAAACAATAGTTTCCTACTGCCGTGGTCAGATCCGGCACTACCGTCCTACCAAATTCAAAAATACTTCTACCAATCACTAATCCAAACTGCCTAGATGCCTTCTCCATCCTACTCGAGCCTAGATTTGGCCAAAAATCTAGAGATGCAACCACTATTGCCCCTAAGATGCTAGATTGGAAATCTAGACAAGAAGAGAGAGGGAACGGGGGCAATACCGGCATCCATGGCAAGAGGACAAGGTGGGGATCGACTCCATCGAAGGGAATGGAGAGGGATGCCCCGGAGAAGGAGATCCGCCGGAGCCCTCCCGCGGCGCCGGTTGCTGGAGAGACGAGACGGAGCGAGGGGGCAAGCGAATGGGTATGGGGGAGAGAAACCTCCCCCTGCCCACGATATAACCCCCTGACCCCGCCCCGCAGCGGTAGTACCGTACTGGTGGGCGGTAGTACTGCTTAAAGCGGTAGTACCACGCACCACCAGCGGTAGTACCGCCCAGCAACAAAAAGGCACAAGGCAAAGCGGCTAAGCTCAAAAAGAAACGGAGAAACACAACCAAGAAGAAAGAAACACCAACACGGCCACAAACCCGCTAACAAAAGGCCAAAACACCCCTCTTCAAGAGAGGGCGGTGGCCGAGGCCACCTATGTTTGAGTCAAGAGGTATGGCGTCGCGAAGATTTTAACCTTGGACCCATGACCAAAACTCATCCTTGAAGCACAAGTACCATCCAAAAATGGTTAAAGTGAAGGACTAGATCAATTTATTCATAATGGGGGAGGGAGAGTTCATTGAGAGAACAACACTCCCCCTATGTCCATGCCTACATCTAAACTAGACAACAAGTTGAGTGAGGTGGGGTGTACAAGGGTTCAAGTCACATTGCTCGAATCAATGATATTTAGCTCATGCCTTAACTCGCGAAATCTTGCTTCATCCAAGGGCTTCGTGAAAATATCTACAAGGTTATCACGAGTGTTGACATACTTGAGCTCGATCTCCCCTCGCCTAATGTGATCCCGGATGAAGTGATACCGAATCTCAATATGCTTCGTCTTGAAGTGTTGCACCGGGTTGAGAGAAATCTTGATGGCACTTTCATTATCACACCAAAGAGGCACTTTATCACAAATGACACTGTATTCCTTTAATGTTTGCCTCATCCATAAGAGTTGTGCACAACAACTACCGGCCGCCACATATTCCTCTTCGGTGGACGAGAGAGACACACAACTTTGCTTCTTGGAAGACCAACTCACCAAAGAGCACCCAAGAAATTGGCACCCTCCGGAAGTGGACTTCCTATCCACTTTGTCTCCTGCCCAATCGGAATCCGTAAATCCTTCAAGCTTGAAGTTGCTCCTCTTGGGTACCATAAGCCAAAGTTTGGGGTATGAGCCAAATATCGAAAGATTCGCTTGATCGCCACATAGTGAATTTCCTTTGGTGCGGCTTGAAACCGTGCACACATTCCCACACTCAACATGATATCCGGTCTAGATGCACAAAGGTAAAGCAAGGAGCCAATCATGGAGCGATATACCTTTTGATCCACCGATTTACCATTGGGATCAATGTCAAGTTGGCACTTGGTAGGCATTGGTGTAGTAGCCGGCTTGACATCACTTAGCTTGAATCTTTTTAGCATGTCTTGAGTGTATTTGGCTTGGTTGATGAAGGTACCTTCTCTTCGTTGTTTGATATCAAAACCAAGGAAGAACTTCAACTCTCCCATCGAAGACATCTTGAACTTGGAGGTCATGAGAGCGGCAAATTCCTCATTGAAAGCTTTGTTAGGAGAACCAAAGACAATATCATCAACATATAGTTGGCATACAAACAACTCCCCTTTGACCTTCTTAGTAAAAAGAGTGGGATCGATTTGCCCCACCTCAAATCCACGATCTTGTAACAACTCGGTAAGGTGGTCATACCATGCACGTGGGGCTTGCTTAAGGCCATAAAGTGCCTTATCGAGTTGATACACATGATCCGGGAAGTAGGGACCCTCGAACCCGGGGGGTTGCTTGACATAGACCAACTCATTAATAGGTCCATTAAGAAAAGCACTTTTCACATCCATTTGTTGCAACTTAAAGTTGTGATGGGAAGCATAAGCAATCAACAAATGTATGGATTCAAGGCGAGCAATGGGAGCAAAGGTTTCACCGTAGTCGATACCCTCGACTTGGGAGTAGCCTTGTGCTACCAATCTTGCCTTGCTGTGAATGATGTTCCCATGAGCATCTTGCTTATTCTTGAATATCCACTTGGTTCCAATGACATTGTGGTTCCCCGACGGCCTTGGCATCAATCTCCACACCTTGTTGTACTCAAAGTTGTTGAGTTCTTCATGCATGGCATTGAACCAATCCGAATCTTCGAGCGCCTCATAGACCTTTTGGGGTTCAACACAAGAAGCAAACGCGTGATGCTCACAATAGTTTGCTCATTGTCTACAAGTGCTTACCCCCTTTCTTAGGCTTCCAACCACATTCTCCATGAGATGACCTTTGGTGGTGAGCTTGGAAGCAATCTTCGCGGCACGACGCTCTAATTCCTCCTCGGATGTGGAAGGAGGAGTGTTAACTTGATTATCTTGAGCACCGTCTTGAGCTTGTTCTTGATCTTGAGCTTGCTCATGATCTTGAACTTGCTCGAGGGGAAGAACTTGACCTTGGGCATCAATTGGTGGGTCACCACCATCTTGAGGTTGATCTTTCCCTTGGTCTTGTTCACGAGGTTGAGGGCCTTCACTTTGTTCTTCGGAAGCATGTGGGTCTTGGGAAGGTGATGGCTCCACTTGAGTGGAGCATTGTCCTTCTCCTTCGGCCACAAGGGGTTCCTTAATGGGTAGAATATGACCAATACCCATTCTTCTTATGGCTTGGGGAGGAATTTCATCACCTACATCACAAGTACCACTTTGCTCCACTTGGGAGCCGTTATTTTCGTCAAACTCCATGTTACACGTCTCCTCAATGAGTCCGGTGGACTTGTTGAGGACACGGTAAGCATGAGAGTTTGTAGCATAACCAACAAATATGCCCTCATAAGCTCTAGCCTCAAATTTAGACAAACGAACACCTTTCTTGAGAATGAAACACTTACACCCGAACACCTAGAAGTACTTGAGATTGGGCTTGTTACCGTTGAGTATTTCATAAGGAGTCTTGTTCAAGCCCTTGCGGAGATAGAGCCGATTGGATGCATGACACGCGGTGTTGATGGCTTCGGCCCAAAAGTTGTATGGAGACTTGAACTCCGCCATCATGGTCCTTGCGCATCCATCAACGTCTGGTTCTTCCTCTCCGCTACACCATTTTGTTGAGGGGTATATGGTGCAGCATATTGATGCTTGATCCCCTCATCACTAAGAAACTCATCCAAGGTGTAGTTCTTGAACTCGGTGTCGTTGTCACTTCTTATAGTCAAGATCTTTGCATCATGTTGACGTTGAGCTTCATTTGCAAAGTCGATGACGGTTTGTTGAGTCTCACTCTTCCTCTTGAAGAAATATACCCAAGTGTATCTTGAATAATCATCCACAATCACCAAGCAATACTTTCTACCTCCAAGACTATCAAAAGATGGGGGCCCAAAGAGATCCATGTGAAGGAGCTCCAAGGGTCTCTTCGAGTAGATGATAGTCGTGGGAGGGTGAGCCTTCTCATGAAGCTTTCCTTCGATACAAGCACTGCAAGCACGATCTTTGGCAAAACTAACATTTGTTAGTCCACGGACATGGTCCCCCTTGAGAAGACTTTGCAAAGATCTCATATTGACGTGGGCTAAACGGCGATGCCAAAGACATCCCACGTCAACTTTAGCCATTAGGCATGTCGCGGTCTTAGTGGGTCGCTCCAAAAAGTTGATCACATAGAGATTGTTCTCGACATGCCTAACAAAGGCTACTTTAAGAGTCTTGCTCCACAAGAGGGCCACGGTATCAATGTCAAAGAAAGTAGCAAAACCCATGAGTGCAAGTTGACAAATGGAAAGCAAATTGTATGCAAGGGACTTAACAAGCATGACTTTCTCGATCGTTAGATCATGAGAAATGACAACCTTGCCAAGACCCAATACCTTAGAATGTGACGCATCACCCCACTCGACATTGGTGGGCATAGATGGAATCTTTTGCATGTCCACCACCAAGTCCTTGCTCCCGGTCATATGATTTGTTGCTCCACTATCGAGCAACCATGATCCTCCACCGGAAGCAAACACCTACAAGAGATCAATGCTTGGTTTTAGGTACCCATTTAGTAATGGGTCCTTTGATGTTAGTAACAAGGGTCTTAGGAACCCAAATAGACCACTCAATGTACTCATATGGAGAACCAACAAATTTAGCATAAACATGTCCATCACTAGCACAGCACAACACATATGACGGGTTAAAGTCGCCGGCTTTGTTGGAGGAGGGGAAGGTGGTGTTGCCCCTTTTGACATCAACACCCTTCACATTGTTCTTATTCTCCTTAGGAGCACCCTCTCCCTCTTTCACAAAGGTTTGCTTGAGAGGGGGAGGTCATTTGGTCTCGTCATTCTTCTTCTTGTTCTTGGACTTGGGTGCGAATCCAATTCCTTCCTTGGCCACAACTTCCTTTTGATTGCTCAAAAGGTCGTTGAGGTTCTTCTTGCCTTGAATGCATGTCACAAGGCCTTTCTCAAGTTGATCCTTCAATTTGGCATTCTCCTCCACAAGATGCTCATGCTCACAACACGGGTTAGTGGCATATGCATTATCAATTAATACCATATGAGGAAAGGTGGCCTTTTCCTTGGTTAGCTCAACTTGGAGTTGAGCATGAGACTCCTTGAGGTTTGCATGTGCACCCTTCAAGACCTTGTGGGCCTTGTCAAGTACATCAAACTCCTCCTTGAGTCTAGCATGATCAACCCCAAGTTTAGCCTTCTTGGAATTTAGCACACGAGACACAACAAGAGCATGATCAAGATCTTTCTTTAACTTGGCATGGTCACCGTTGTGTGACTCCTCAAGATCCAAACGATGCCCACGCTCTTCCTCAAGAGCATTGGAGAGATCCGATATCTCATCAGCATAGTCACGACTATGACCTTCCATCTTAGAGATGGTATCTTCGTGATCCTCGATCATGTCATTGGATTCACCAAGTTGTTCCAAGAGAGCAACAAAGTGCTTCTTGGATTTGCCCTTGAGCTTACTCATAAAAGACTCAAATTCATTTACTTCTTCATTAGACCCCTCACTTTCATCAATGCCATCCGTCAAAGAGGGATTAGTAATGATGGTGGTTTTGATGTTGGGGGTTACCTTGTTGGTGGATTTAGCCACGAGGCACTTGGCGGTGATGTTCTCGTTGGGTGAATCGAAGAGAGACATCCGGGGAGATGTGGCAATGGCAACGGATGCCATGGCCATTGCTTCTCTATCTTCATCATCATCGTCATCCTCACGGTATTCTTCTTGAACCACCAACCCACGAGTAGGAGTCTTCTTGGTGAAGTTGTTCTTGTTGGGGAAAGACTTGGCTTTGTCTTTTCGGATGAACTTGCCACCATTGTCTTCCCGCTTCTCGTAGGGACAATCCGCAACGAAATGGCTCACATTGCCACAGTTGAAACAAGTTCTAACTCGTTTCTTGCCCTTGACTCCACTTGAGTTGTTCTTGTTGAAGTTGGGTCTTGAATTCTTCTTGCTCCAAAATTGTCTTGAAGCAAGAGCCATGTGCTCATGATAATCATATTTCGTATCTTCGGGATTGCTCTCCTAATCTTCCTCTTCTTCCTCTTCTTCCACAATGACCTTGGCCTTCAAGGCAAGGTTGGGTTTCTTTGCCCTTTGAGAGCGAAGCACCGCATTGTCGGCGGTCTTGTCCAAGATGCTCATTGCAACGAGCTCATCCAACACTTCGCTTGAGGTCATGGAGTGGAAGTCCGGTCTTTGGCGAATGACGGAGGACATGGCCTTGTTGTAGGGCATCATGGCCTTGAGGAACTTGCACTTGATCCAATTGTCATCCGTGTCCTTGCTCCCATGATCTCGGAGTGAGATCGCGAGTTTGGTCACTCTTCGAATGAGCTCACGAGGTTCTTCATCTTCTTTCATTGCAAACTCATCGGCTTCATCTTGCACCACTTCATAGTTGGAGCATTGAATGCTAGCACTTCCTCGATAGAGAGACACAACGCATTGCCATGCGTCTTCGGCCATGGCATGAGGTCGAAGATGAGGGGGATCTTCGGGAAGGATTGCATCTTGGATGATGAAGAGAGCACTCTCATTGAATTGATTATCCACCACTTCTCTCGGGGTAAAGTTGCTTCGGTCATGTGGATAGAAACTTTCTTCAATGATTCTCCAAAGATTAGTATTCACATGATTTAAATGACGCTTGAAGCGATACACCCAAGAATCAAAATCCTCATTTTTCACAATCTTAGGAGGAGGACCGGCATGATTTAAATGAGTAGAGGGAATCGGTCCTCCATAAATTGGAGGTTCCACATGGGCAAAGATGCCGGTGCCATTTCTACCACTAGTAGAAGGACCCTTCTCACTATTAGCTTCCCCTTGTCGGAGTTAGCATCCGTCACCTTGTTAGCGGGATCACCCACTTTCAATGGGGAGGTAGGTAGTTCAAGTCCTTCTAAGAATTTATTAAACATGCTTTCAACCGTGGTTGTCATGGAGGTTTTCAATGTGTCCAAGGCCACATTGAATTCCTCACAGGACACCGCAGTTTCCCCATTACCCGTAGACGAGATCAGATTCACACCGGAGTGCTCCTCCTCCTCACCGTCTACGGTGTCAACCATACTCTTCGGACGGTAAAGTCCTTAATAAAGAGACGAGGCTCTGATACCAATTGAAATGATCGATATAGTTGACTAGAGGGGGGGTGAATAGGCAACAAACAATTTTTAACTTTTTTTACCAAATTAAACTTTGCATCAAAGTAGGTTGTCTAGATATGCAACTAGGTGAACAACCTATATGATGCAACGATAACAAGCACACGAGCAAGCAAAGGATACAACACAAGTAAGCTTGCAAAAGTAAATGCGCGAGATAACCAAGAGTGGAGCCGGTGGAGACGTGGATGTGTTGAAGGAAATATGCCCTAGAGGCAATAATAAAGTTATTATTTATTTCCTTATATCATGATAAATGTTTATTATTCATGCTAGAATTGTATTAACCGGAAACATAATACATGTGTGAATACATAGACAAACAGAGTGTCACTAGTATGCCTCTACTTGACTAGCTCGTTAATCAAAGATGGTTATGTTTCCTGACCATGAACAATGAGTTGTTATTTGATTAACGAGGTCACATCATTAGTTGAATGATCTGATTGACATGACCCATTCCATTAGCTTAGCACCTGATCGTTTAGTATGTTGATATTGCTTTCTTCATGACTTATACATGTTCCTATGACTATGAGATTATGCAACTCCCGTTTACCGGAGGAACACTTTGGGTACTACCAAACGTCACAACGTAACTGGGTGATTATAAAGGAGTACTACAGGTGTCTCCAATGGTCGATGTTGGGTTGGCGTATTTCGAGATTAGGATTTGTCACTCCGATTGTCGGAGAGGTAACTCTGGGCCCTCTCGGTAATACACATCACATAAGCCTTGCAAGCATTACAACTAATATGTTAGTTGTGAGATGATGTATTACGGAACGAGTAAAGAGACTTGCCGGTAACGAGATTGAACTAGGTATTGGATACCGACGATCGAATCTCGGGCAAGTAACATACCGATGACAAAGGGAACAACGTATGTTGTTATGCGGTCTGACCGATAAAGATCTTCGTAGAATATGTAGGAGCCAATATGGGCATCCAGGTCCCGCTATTGGTTATTGACCAGAGACGTGTCTCGGTCATGTCTACATTGTTCTCGAACCCATAGGGTCCGCACGCTTAAGGTTACGATGACAGTTATATTATGAGTTTACATGTTTTGATGAACCGAAGGAGTTCGGAGTCCCGGATGAGATCGGGGACATGACGAGGAGTCTCGAAATGGCCGAGACGTAAAGATTCATATATTGGATGATATGGTTAGGCCAAGGGGTCAAGCCCATGAGGCTTTAGATCGGTGCAAAAAGGAGTTTTGCGGAGGCCAGGGGGCCAAACGCCGGAGACCCTGGCGTCTGGCCCTGGGCCAGACGCCGAGGCCCATGGCGTCTGGGCCAGACGCCAAGGATTGTGGCATTTGGTCCTGGAGTCCGAGTGGGACTCTTGCCTTTCGGGCAAAACCGACTTTGAGGAGGCTTTTGCTCCAAGTTTCGACCCCGGGGCTTAACATATAAATAGAGGGGCAGGGCTAGCACCAAAGACACAACAAGTTGATCCACGTGATCTATTCCTTAGCCGTGTGCGGTGCGCCCTGCCACCATATACCTCGATAATACTGTAGCGGAGTTTAGGCGAAGCCCTGCTGCTATAGTTCATCAAGATCGTCACCACGCCGTCGTGCTGACGGAACTCTTCCCCGACACTTTGCTGGATCGGAGTCCGGGGATCGTCATCGAGCTGAACGTGTGCTCGAACTCGGAGGTGCCGTAGTTTCGGTGCTTGATCGGTTGGATCGTGAAGACGTACGACTACTTCCTCTACGTCGTGTCATCGCTTCCGCAGTCGGTCTGCGTTGGGTACGTAGACAACACTCTCCCCTCGTTGCTATGCATCACATGATCTTGCGTGTGCGTAGGAATTTTTTGAAATTACTACGAAACCCAACAGTGGCATCCGAGCCAGGTTATTTATGTTGATGTTATATGCACGAGTAGAACACAAGTGAGTTGTGGACGATACAAGTCATACTGCCTACCAGCATGTCATACTTTGGTTCGGCGGTATTGTTGGACGAGACGACCCGGACCAACCTTACGCGTACGCTTACGCGAGACCGGTTCCCTCGACGTGCTTTGCACAGAGATGGCTTGCGGGCGACTGTCTCTCCAACTTTAGTTGAACCAAGTATGGCTACGCCCGGTCCTTGCGAAGGTTAAAACGGAGTCTATTTGACAAACTATCGTTGTGGTTTTGATGCGTAGGTGAGATTGGTTCTTACTTAAGCCCGTAGCAGCCACGTAAAACATGCAACAACAAAGTAGAGGACGTCTAACTTGTTTTTGCAGGGCATGTTGTGATGTGATATGGTCAAGGCATGATGCTGAATTTTATTGTATGAGGTGATCATGTTTTGTAACCGAGTTATCGGCAACTGGCAGGAGCCATATGGTTGTCGCTTTATTGTATGCAATGCAATCGCGATGTAATGCTTTACTTTATTACTAAACGGTAGTGATAGTCGTGGAAGCATAAGATTGGCGAGACGACAACGATGCTACGATGGAGATCAAGGTGTCGCGCCGGTGACGATGGTGATCATGACGGTGCTTCGGAGATGGAGATCACAAAGCACAAGATGATGATGACCATATCATATCACTTATATTGATTGCATGTGATGTTTATCTTTTTATGCATCTTATCTTGCTTTGATTGACGGTAGCATTATAAGATGATCTCTCACTAAATTATCAAGAAGTGTTCTCCCTGAGTATGCACCGTTGCCAAAGTTCGTCGTGCCCAGACACCACGTGATGATCGGGTGTGATAAGCTCTACGTCCATCTACAACGGGTGCAAGCCAGTTTTGCACACGCAGAATACTCAGGTTAAACTTGACGAGCCTAGCATATACAGATATGGCCTCGGAACACGGAGACCGAAAGGTCGAGCGTGAATCATATAGTAGATATGATCAACATAATGATGTTCACCGATGAAACTACTCCATCTCACGTGATGATCGGACATGGTTTAGTTGATTTGGATCACGTGATCACTTAGAGGATTAGAGGGATGTCTATCTAAGTGGGAGTTCTGAAGTAATATGATTAAATTGAACTTAAATTTATCATGAACTTAGTCCTGGTAGTATTTTGCAAATCATGTTGTAGATCAATAGCTCGCGTTGTTGCTTCCCTGTGTTTATTTTGATATGTTCCTAGAGAAAATTGTGTTGAAAAATGTTAGTAGCAATGTTGCGGATTTGATCCGTGATCTGAGGTTAAATCCTCATTGCTGCACAGAAGAATTATGTCCTTAATGCACCGCTAGGTGACAGACCTATTGCAGGAGCAAATGCAGACGTTATGAACATTTGGCTAGCTCAATATGATGACTACTTAATAGTTTAAGTGCACCATGCTTAACGGCTTAGAATCGGGACTTCAAAGACGTTTTGAATATCATGGACCATATGAGATGTTCCAGGAGTTGAAGCTAATATTTCAAGCAAATACCCGAGTTGAGAGATATGAAGTCTCCAACAAGTTCTATAGCTAAAAGATGGAGGAGAATCGCTCAACTAGTGAGCATGTGCTCAGATTGTCTGAGTACTACAATCGCTTGAATCAAGTGGGAGTTAATCTTCCAGATAAGATAGTGATTGATAGAATTCTCTAGTCACCATCACCAAGTTAGTAGAACTTCGTGATGAACTATGACATGCAAGGGATAACGGAAACGATTCCCAAGCTCTTCGTAATGCGGAAATTGACGAAGGTAGAAATCGAGAAAAACATCAAGTGTTGATGGTAGACAAGACCACTAGTTTCAAGAAAAGGGGCAGAAGGAAGAAGGGGAACTTCAAGAAGAACAGCAAGCAAGTTGCTGCTCAAGTGAAGAAGCCCAAGTCTGATCCTAAGCCTGAGACTAAGTGTTTCTACTGCAAAGGGACTGGTCACTGGAAGCGGATCTACCCCAAGTGATTGGTGGATAAGAAGGATGGCAAAGTGAACATAAGTATATTTGATATACATGTTATTGATGTGTACTTTACTAGTGTTTATCGCAAACCCTCAGTATTTGATACTAGTTCAGTTGCTAAGATTAGTAACTCGAAACGGGAGTTGCAGAATAAACAGAGACTAGTTAAGGGTGAAGTGACGATGTGTGTTGGAAGTGGTTCCAAGATTTATATGATCATCGTCACACACTCCCTATACTTTCGGGATTAGTGTTGAACCTAAATAAGTGTTATTTGGTGTTTGCGTTGAGCATGAATATGATTTGATCATGTTTATTGTAATACGATTATTCATTTAAGTAAGAGAATAAATTGTTGTTCTGTTTACATGAATAGAACCTTATATGGTTACACACCCAATAAAAATAGTTTGTTGGATCTCGATCGTAGTGATACACATAATCATAATATTGAAACCAAAAGATGCAAAGTTAATAATGATAAGTGCAACTTGTTTGTAGCACTGCCGTTTAGGTCATATTGGTGTAAAGCGCATGAAGAAACTCCATACTGATGGAATTTTGGAATCACTTGATTATGAATCACTTGATGCTTGCGAACTGTGCCTTTTGGGCAAGATGACTAAAACTCCGTTCTCCGGAACAATGGAACGAGCTACTGACTTATTGGAAATAATACATACCGATGTATGCGATCCAATGAGTGCTGATGCTCGTGGCAAGCATCGTTGTTTTCTGACCTTCACAAGGTGATTTGAGCAGATATGGGTATATCTACTTGATGAAACATAAGTCTGAAATAGTTGAAAGGTTCAAAGAATTTCAGAGTGAAGTGGAAAAATCATCGTAACAAGAAAATAAAGTTTCTGCGATCTGATCGCGGAGACAAATATTTGAGTTACGAGTTTGGTCTTCAATTAAAACAATGTGAAATAGTTTCACAGCTCATGCCACCTGGAACACCACATCGTTATGGTGTGTCCGAACGTCGTAACCGCACTTTATTTGATATGGTGCGATCTATGATATCTCTTTACCACTATCGTTTTGGGGTTATGCATTAGAGACAGCTGCATTCACGTTTTAAAATAGGGCACCATCTAAATCCGTTGAGACGACACTGTATGAACTATGGTTTAGCAGTAAACCTAAGTTGTTGTTTCTTAAAGTTTGGGGCTGCGATGCTTATGTGAAAAAGTTTCATCCTGATAAGCTCGAACCCAAATCGGAGAAGTGCGTCTTCATAGAATACCCAAAGGAAATTGTTGGGTACACCTTCTATCACAGATCCGAAGGCAAGACATTCGTTGCTAAAATGGATCCTTTCCAGAGAAGGAGTTTCTCTCGAAAGAAGTGAGTGGGAGGAAAGTAGAACTTGACGAGGTAACTGTACCTGCTCCCTTACTGGAAAGTAGTTCATCACAGAAAACTATTTCAGTGACACCTACACCAGTTAGTGAGGAAGCCAATGATAATGATCATGAAACTTCAGATCAAGATACTACTGAACCTCGTAGATCAACCAGAGTAAGATCTGTACCAGAGTGGTACGGTAATCCTGTTCTGGAGGTCATGCTACTAGATCATGATGAACCTACGAAGTATGAAGAAGCGATGGTGAGCCCAGATTCCGCAAAGTGGCTTGAAGCCATGAAATCTGAGATGGGATCCATGTATGAGAACAAAGTGTGGACTTTGGTTGACTTGCCCGATGATCGGCAAGCAATTAAGAATAAATGGATCTTCAAGAAGAAGACTGACGCTGATGGTAATGTTACTGTCTACAAAGCTAGACTTGTCGAAAAAGGTTTTTGACAAAGTTCAAGGTGTTGAATACGATGAGATTTTCTTACTCGTATCGATGCTTAAAAGTCTGTCCGAATCATGTTAGCAATTGCCGCATTTTATGATTATGAAATTTGGCAGATGGATGTCAAAACTGCATTCCTGAATGGATTTCTGGAAGAAGAGTTGTATATGATGCAACCGGAAGGTTTTGTCGATCCAAAGGGAGCTAACAAAGTGTGGAAGCTCCAGCGATCCATTTATGGACTGGTGCAAGAATCTCGGAGTTGGAATATACGCTTTGATAAGTTGATCAAAGCATATAGTTTTTGTACAGACTTACGGTGAAGCCTGTATTTACAAGAAAGTGAGTGGGAGCACTACAACATTTCTGATAAGTATATGTGAATGACATATTGTTGATCGGAAATAATGTAGAATTATTCTGCAAAGCATGAAAGGATACTTGAATAAAAGTTTTTCAAAGAAAGACCTTGGTGAAGCTGCTTACACATTGAGCATCAAGATCTATATAGATAGATGAAGACGCTTGATAAGATTTTTCAATGAATACATACCTTGATAAATTTTTGAAATAGTTCAAAATGGAACAGTCAAAGAAGGAGTTCTTGCCTGTGTTGCAAGGTGTGAAGTTGAGTAAGACTCAAAGCCCGACCACGGCAGAAAATAGAATGAAAGTCATTCCCTATGCCTCAGTCATAGGTTCTATAAAGTATGCCATGCTGTATACCAGATCTATTGTATGCCATACCACTGAGTTTGGCAAGGGAGTACAATAGTGATCTAGGAGTAGATCACTGGAGAGCGGTCAAAATTGTCCTTAGTGGAATAAGGATATGTTTCTCGATTATGGAAAAAGGTTCGTCGTAAAGGGTTACGCCGATGCAAGTTTGACACTAATCTAGATGACTCTAAGTCTCGATCTAGATACATATTGAAAGTGGGAGCAATTAGCTAGAGTAGCTCCATGCAGAGCATTGTTGACATAGAAATTTGCAAAATACATGAGGATCTGAATGTGGCAGACCCGTTGACTAAGATTCTCTCACAAGCAAAACATGATCACACCTTAGTACTCCTTGGGTGTTAATCACATAGCGATGTGAACTAGATTACTGAATCTAGTAAACCCTTTGGGTGTTGGTCACATAGCGATGTGAACTATGGGTGTTAATCACATGGTGATGTGAACTATTGCTGTTAAATCACATGGCGATGTGAACTAGATTATTGACTCCAGTGCAAGTGGGAGACTGAAGGAAATATGCCCTAGAGGCAATAATAAAGTTATTATTTATTTCCTTATATCATGATAAATGTTTATTATTCATGCTAGAATTGTATTAACCGGAAACATAATACATGTGTGAATACATAGACAAACAGAGTGTCACTAGTATGCCTCTACTTGACTAGCTCGTTAATCAAAGATGGTTATGTTTCCTGACCATGAACAATGAGTTGTTATTTGATTAACGAGGTCACATCATTAGTTGAATGATCTGATTGACATGACCCATTCCATTAGCTTAGCACCTGATCGTTTAGTATGTTGCTATTGCTTTCTTCATGACTTATACATGTTCCTATGACTATGAGATTATGCAACTCCCGTTTGCCGGAGGAACACTTTGGGTGCTACCAAACGTCACAACGTAACTGGGTGATTATAAAGGAGCATTACAGGTGTCTCCAAAGGTAAATGTTGGGTTGGCGTATTTCGAGATTAGGATTTGTCACTCCGATTGTCGGAGAGGTATCTCTGGGCCCTCTCGGTAATGCACATCACATAAGCCTTGCAAGCACTGCAACTAATATGTTAGTTGTGAGATGATGTATTACGGAACGAGTAAAGAGACTTGCCGGTAACGAGATTGAACTAGGTATTGGATACCGACGATCGAATCTCGGGCAAGTAACATACCGATGACAAAGGGAACAACGTATGTTGTTATGCGGTCTGACCGATAAAGATCTTCGTAGAATATGTAGGAGCCAATATGGGCATCCAGGTCCCGCTATTGGTTATTGACCAGAGACGTGTCTCGGTCATGTCTACATTGTTCTCGAACCCGTAGGGTCCGCACGCTTAAGGTTACGATGACAGTTATATTATGAGTTTACATGTTTTGATGAACCGAAGGAGTTCGGAGCCCGGATGAGATCGGGGACATGACGAGGAGTCTCGAAATGGTCGAGACGTAAAGATTCATATATTGGATGATATGGTTAGGCCAAGGGGTCAAGCCCATGAGGCTTTAGATCGGTGCAAAAAGGAGTTTTGCGGAGGCCAGGGGGCCAAACGCCGGAGACCCTGGCGTCTGGCCCTGGGCCAGACGCCGAGGCCCATGGCGTCTGGGCCAGACGCCAAGGATTGTGGCGTTTGGTCCTGGAGTCCGAGTGGGACTCTTGCCTTTCGGGCAAAACCGACTTTGAGGAGGCTTTTGCTCCAAGTTTCGACCCCGGGGCTCAACATATAAATAGAGGGGCAGGGCTAGCACCAAAGACACAACAAGTTGATCCATGTGATCTATTCCTTAGCCATGTGCGGTGCCCCCTGCCACCATATACCTCGATAATACTGTAGCGGAGTTTAGGCGAAGCCCTGCTGCTATAGTTCATCAAGATCGTCACCACGCCGTCGTGCTGACGGAACTCTTCCCCGACACTTTGCTGGATCGGAGTCCGGGGATCGTCATCGAGCTGAACGTGTGCTCGAACTCGGAGGTGCCGTAGTTTCGGTGCTTGATCGGTTGGATCGTGAAGACGTACGACTACTTCCTCTACGTCGTGTCATCGCTTCCGCAGTCGGTCTGCGTTGGGTACGTAGACAACACTCTCCCCTCGTTGCTATGCATCACATGATCTTGCGTGTGCGTAGGAATTTTTTTGAAATTACTACGAAACCCAACATGTGTTACCGAAGTTCCTTCCTTTTGAGGGGAAGTACGTCTCCGTTGGAGCAGTGTGGAGGCACAATGCTCCCCAAGAAGCCGCTAGGGCCACCGTATTCTCCTCACGCCCTCACACGATGCGAGATGCCGTGATTCCACTATTGGTGCCCTTGAAGGCGGCGACCGAACCTTTACAAACAAGGTTGGGGCAATCTTCACAACTTAATTGGAGGCTCCCAACAACACCATGAAGCTTCACCACAATGGAGTATGGCTCCGAGGTGACCTCAACCGTCTAGGGTGCTCAAACACCCAAGAGTAACAAGATCCGTTAGGGATAAGTGGGGGGAATCAAATTTCTCTTGGTGGAAGTGTAGATCGGGGCCTTCTCAACCAATCCCGAGCAAATCAACAAGTTTGATTGGCTAGGGAGAGAGATCGGGTGAAAATGGAGCTTGGAGCAACAATGGAGCTTTTGGGGGAAGAGGTAGGTCAACTTTGGGGAAGAAGACACCTTTATATAGTGGGGGAAACAATCCAACCGTTACTCCCCAAACAGCCACGCACAGAGCGGTACTACCGCTTGGGCAGGGCGGTACTACCACTGAAAAGCGGTACTACCGTTCCCTCCTAGCGGTACTGCCGCGCTGACGAGGGTTGCAGGGTCCTGGACCCAGAGCGGTACTACCGCGGAAATATGGGCGGTACTACCGCTTGGAGCGATACTACCGCCACTACTGCCGCTACTAGTACCGTAAAACCCGACACGAAAAACAACGATCTCAAGTCGAGGCGGTAGTAGCCCGGAACCACTGCGGTACTACGGCCGAAGACCACAAGCGGTACTACTGCTCGGGGAGCGGTACTACCGCTTGACGTGCTTCGGCGGTACTATCGCTGAGGACCACGGTACTACCGCTGGGACAGGACAGGGCAGGCAAGGAGAGGAAAGATAGCTCCAATGAAGCGGAAAGGAACATCGGGTGTGATAAGGATGTGTACGTGTTGATTCCACCCTAGCCTTACCAAAGCGGATCCCCTCTAGATAGTACGGTGAATCCTACGAAACTAGTCCACCAACAGAGAAACGAAGGAGCTACACTGTCTTGAATAAAACACCGAGGGGAGGTAATCGTCTCGTGCCAAAGGATGAATCTCTGAAAGAACTCAACGCACACGATTAGTCCGCAAAAGCATTGTCATCAATCACCAAAACACCTTGGGAATAAATATGCCCTTACAAGAAGCATGCAACCTTGTTCACAAAACTAAATAATGTGCAGTCAATGCGTGCAAAACATTCGGTTTCTTATGGATCCACGAGAAAGAGTTAATATTTTATTTTGGAAAATAGGTCCATAGACATTAAAGTGTACAATCAAAACATTGCGCCACTTAAGGGACTGGATTATGTTCAAACTGCAGGGAAAGCGAGTCTAGTACAAAAAATCAACAGGTGGCCTGTTGTCTTGGTGGGACAACATGTTTTAAATGTTGAGGCATCCTTTTCGGCTGGTAATTATTTTGGGTCATGTGGAGCAGTCATTTGGGACTACCATGGAAACTTTATCTCTACTTCTACTGCAAAGCTTGAACATGTAGCAGATGTAGTCTCTGTTGAGGCCACGGCGTTGCTAGAAGGCTTCAAACTTGTACAAATCAGTGGATGCAATAACTTGATGGTGAGATTAGATAACTCCATTGTGGTACAAGCACTAAATTCAAATGAAGGGCATTCAATGGTGGCGGCGCCGGTGTTGCAGGATTGTCGGTTACTATCGAGTATTGTATTAGGAAATCAGACATAGTTGCTCACGAGCTAGCTAAATGGGGAAGTGTTAACCCTCCTGCAGTGTGGTTGGAGGTGAAGGAAATATGCCCTAGAGGCAATAATAAAGTTATTATTTATTTCCTCATATCATGATAAATGTTTATTATTCATGCTAGAATTGTATTACCCGGAAACATGATACATGTGTGAATACATAGACAAACATAACGTCACTAGTGTGCCTCTACTTGACTAGCTCATTAATCAAAGATGGTTATGTTTCCTAACCATAGACATGTGTTGTCATTTGATTAACGGGGTCACATCATTAGGAGAATGATGTGATTGACTTGACCCATTCCGTTAGCCTAGCACTTGATCGTTTAGTATGTTGATATTGCTTTCTTCATGACTTATACAAAGTTCCTACAACCATGAGATTATGCAACTCCCGTTTACCGGAGGGACACTTTGTGTGCTACCAAACGTCACAACGTAACTGGGTGATTATAAAGGAGCTCTACAGGTGTCTCCGAAGGTACATGTTGAGTTGGCATATTTCGAGATTAGGATTTGTCACTCTGATTGTCGGAGAGGTATCTCTGGGCCCTCTCGGTAATGCACATCACTATAAGCCTTGCAAGCAATGTGGCCAATGAGTTGGTTACGGAATGATGCATTACGTAATGAGTAAAGAGACTTGCCGGTAACGAGATTAAACTAGGTATTGGATACCGACGATCGAATCTCGGGCAAGTAACATACATATGACAAAGGGAACAACGTATGTTGTTATGCGGTTTGACCGATAAAGATCTTCGTAGAATATGTAGGAGCCAATATGAGCATCCAGGTTCTGCTATTGGTTATTGACCGGAAACAGTTCTAGGTCATGTCTACATAGTTCTCGAACCCATAGGGTCCGCATGCTTAACATTACGATGACAGTTTTATTATGAGTTTATAAGTTTTGATGTAGCGAAGGTTGTGCGGAGTCCCGGATATGATCACGAACATGACGAGGAGTCTTGAAATGGTCGAGACATAAAGATTGATATTGGAAGCCTATATTTGGATATCGGAATCGTTCCGGGTGAAATCGGGATTTTACCGGAGTACCGGGGGGTTACCGGAACCCCCCGGGGGTTAATGGGCCTACATGGGCCATGAGGGAGAAGAGGAGGGCCGGCCAGGGCAGGCCGCGCCCCCCCTCCCCCCTCGTCCGAATAGGACAAGGAAGGGGGGCGGCGTCCCCATTTCCTCTTTCCCCTTCCCCCTTTCCTTCTCCAACAAGGCAAGAGGAGGGAGTCCTACTCCCGGTGGGAGTAGGACTCCTCCAGGCGCACCCCTAGGGGGGCGGCCGCACCTCCCCCTCCCTCCTTTATATACGGGGGCAGGGGGGCACCCCAAGACACACAAGTTGATCTTCGTGATCGTTCCTTAGCCGTGTGCGGTGCCCCCCTCCACCATATTCCACCTCGGTCATATCGTTGCGGTGCTTAGGCGAAGCCTTGCGTCGGTAGAACATCATCATCGTCACCATGCCGTTGTGCTGACGGAACTCATCCCCGACACCCTGCTGGATCGGAGTCCGGGGATCGTTATCGAGATGAACGTGTGCTGAACTCGGAGGTGCCGTACGTTCGGTACTCGGATCGGTCAGATTGTGAAGACGTACGACTACATCAACCGCGTTGTCATAATGCTTCCGCTTACGGTCTACGAGGGTACGTGGCCAACACTCTCCCCTCTTGTTGCTATGCATCACCATGATCTTGCGTGTGCGTAGGAATTTTTTTTGAAATTACTACGTTCCCCAATAGTGGCATCAGAGCCTGATTTTATGCGTAGATGTCATATGCACGAGTAGAACACAAGTGAGATGTGGGCGATACAAGTCATACCACTTACCAGCATGTCATACTTTGGTTCAGCGGTATTGTGAGATGAAGCGGTCCGGACCGACATTACGCGTATGCTTACGCGAGACTGGTTTCACCGTTATGAGCACTCGTGCTTAAAAGGTGACTGGCAGGTGTCTGCCTCTCTCACTTTAGTTGAACCGAGTGTGGCTACGCCCGGTACTTGCGAAGGTTAAAACAACACTAACTTGACGAACTATCGTTGTGGTTTTGATGCGTAGGTAAGAACGGTTCTTGCTCAGCCCATAGCAGCCACGTAAAATTTGCAACAACAAAGTAGAGGACGTCTAACTTGTTTTTGCAGGGCATGTTGTGATGTGATATGGTCAAGACGTGATGCTATATTTTATTGTATGAGATGATCATGTTTTGTAACCGAAGTTATCGGCAACTGGTAGGAGCCATATGGTTGTCGCTTTATTGTATGAAATGCAAGCGCCCTGTAATTGCTTTACTTTATCACTAAGCGGTAGCAATAGTCGTAGAAGCAATAGGTGGCGAGACGACAAAGATGCTACGATGGAGATCAAGGTGTCGCGCCGGTGACGATGGTGATCACGACGGTGCTTCGGAGATGGAGATCACAAGCACAAGATGATGATGGCCATATCATATCACTTATATTGATTGCATGTGATGTTTATCCTTTATGCATCTTATCTTGCTTGATTGACGGTAGCATTTTAAGATGATCTCTCACTAAATTATCAAGAAGTGTTCTCCCTGAGTATGCACTGTTGCGAAAGTTCTTCGTGCTGAGACACCACGTGATGATCGGGTGTGATAAGCTCTACGTTCAAATACAACGGGTGCAAAACAGTTGCACACGCGGAATACTCAGGTTAAACTTGACGAGCCTAGCATATACAGATATGGCCTCGGAACACGGAGACCGAAAGGTCGAACGTGAATCATATAGTAGATATGATCAACATAGAGATGTTCACCATTGAAACTACTCCATCTCACGTGATGATCGGACATGGTTTAGTTGATTTGGATCACGTGATCACTTAGATGACTAGAGAGATATCTGTCTAAGTGGGAGTTCTTAAGTAATATGATTAATTGAACTTAAATTTATCATGAACTTAGTACCTGATAGTATTTTGCTTGTCTATGTTTGTTGTAGATAGATGGCTCGTGCTGTTGTTCCGTTGAATTTTAACGCGTTCCTTGAGAAAGCTAAGTTGATAGATGATGGTAGCAATTACACGGACTGGGTCTGTAACCTGAGGATTATCCTCATTGCTGCACAGAAGAATTACATCCTGGAAGCACCGCTGGGTGCCAGGCCCGCTGCAGATGCAACTGACAACGTTAAGAACGTCTGGCAGAGCAAAGCTGATGACTACTCGATACTTCGGTGTGCCATGCTTTACGGCTTGGAACCGGGTCTTCAACAATGTTTTGAACGTCATGGAGCATATGAGATGTTCCAGGAGTTGAAGTTAATTAGGGGTATTTTTGAGCAGGCTTTGGAATTAGGGGTATATCTGATTAGGTGGTTCGAGTTAGGGACAGAAATGCAAATGGCCCATATTTCAAGCAAATGCCCGGGTTGAGAGATATGAAGTCTCCAATAAGTTCTATAGCTATAAGATGGAGGAGAATAGTTCTGTCAGTGAACACATACTCAAAATGTCTGGGTATAATAATCACTTGATTCAACTGGGAGTTAATCTTCCTGATGATAGTGTCATTGACAGAATTCTTCAATCACTGCCATCAAGCTACAAGAGCTTCGTGATGAACTATAATATGCAAGGGATGGACAAGACTATTCCCGAGCTCTTCGCAATGCTAAAGGTTGTGGAGGTAGAAATCAAGAAGGAGCATCAAGTGTTGATGGTCAATAAGACCACCAGTTTCAAGAAAAAGGGCAAAGGGAAGAAGAAGGGGAACTTCAAGAAGAACAACAAACAAGTTGCTGCTCAAGAGAAGAAACCCAAGTCTGGACCTAAGCCTGAGACTGAGTGCTTCTACTGCAAGCAGACTGGACACTGGAAGCGGAACTGCCCCAAGTATTTGGCGGATAAGAAGTATGGCAAAGTGAACAAAGGTATATGTGATATACATGTTATTGATGTGTACCTTACTAATGCTCGCAGTAGTACCTGGGTATTTGATACTGGTTCTGTTGCTAATATTTGCAACTCGAAACAGGGACTACGGATTAAGCGAAGATTGGCTAAGGACGAGGTGACGATGCGCGTGGGAAATGGTTCCAAAGTCGATGTGATCGCGGTCGGCACGCTACCTCTACATCTACCATCGGGATTAGTTTTAGACCTAAATAATTGTTATTTGGTGCCAGCGTTGAGCATGAACATTATATCTGGATCTTGTTTGATGCGAGACGGTTATTTATTTAAATCAGAGAATAATGATTGTTCTATTTATATGAGTAATATCTTTTATGGTCATGCATCCTTGAAGAGTGGTCTATTTTTATTGAATCTCGATAGTAGTGATACACATATTCATAATGTTGAAGCCAAAAGATGCAGAGTTAATAATGATAGTGCAACTTATTTGTGGCACTGTCGTTTAGGTCATATCGGTGTAAAGCACATGAAGAAACTCCATACTGATGGACTTTTGGAATCACTTGATTATGAATCACTTGGTACTTGCGAACCGTGCCTCATGGGCAAGATGACTAAAACACCGTTCTCCGGAACTATGGAGCGAGCAACTGATTTATTGGAAATCATACATACTAATGTATGTGGTCCAATGAATATTGAGGCTCGCGGCGCGTATCGTTATTTTCTCACCTTCACAGATGATTTGGGCAGATATGGGTATATCTACTTGATGAAACACAAGTCTGAAACATTTGAAAAGTTCAAAGAATTTCAGAGTGAAGTAGAAAATCATTGTAACAAGAAAATAAAATTTCTACGATATGATCGTGGAGGAGAATATTTGAGTTACGAGTTTGGTTTACATTTGAAACAATGCGGAATAGTTTCGCAACTCACGCCACCCGGAACACCACAACGAAATGGTGTGTCCGAACGTCATAATCGTACTTTACTAGATATGGTGCGATCTATGATCTCTCTTACTGATTTACCGCTATCGTTTTGGGGTTATGCTTTAGAGACGACTGCATTCACGTTAAATAGGGCACCATCAAAATCCGTTGAGACGACGCCTTATGAACTGTGGTTTGGCAAGAAACCAAAGTTGTCGTTTCTTAAAGTTTGGGGCTGCGATGCTTATGTGAAGAAACTTCAACCAGATAAGCTCGAACCCAAATCGGAGAAATGTGTCTTCATAGGATACCCAAAAGAGACTATTGGGTACACCTTCTATCACAGATCCGAGGGCAAGATTTTCGTTGCTAAATTCGGATCCTTTCTAGAGAAGGAGTTTCTCTCGAAAGAAGTGAGTGGGAGGAAAGTATAACTTGATGAGGTAACTGTACCTGCTCCCTTATTGTAAAGTAGTTCATCACAAGAACCGGTTCCTGTGACAACTACACCAATTAGTGAGGAAGCTAATGATATTGATCATGAATCTTCAGATCAAGTTTCTACTGAACCTCGTAGGTCTACCAGAGTAAGATCCGCGCCAGAGTGGTACGGTAATCCTATTCTGGAAGTCATGTTACTTGACCATGACGAACCTACGAACTATGAGGAAGCGATGATGAGCCCAGATTCCGCAAAATGGCTTGAAGCCATGAAATCTGAGATGGGATCCATGTATGAGAACAAAGTATGGACTTTGGTTGACTTGCCCGATGATCGGCAAGCCATTGAGAATAAATGGATCTTCAAGAAGAAGACTGACGCTGATGATAATGTAACTGTCTACAAAGCTCGACTTGTTGCGAAAGGTTTTCGACAAGTTCAAGGAGTTGACTATGATGAGACTTTCTCACCCGTGGCGATGCTTAAGTCTGTCCGAATCATGTTAGCAATTGCCGCGTTTTATGATTATGAAATTTGGCAAATGGATGTCAAAACTGCATTCCTGAATGGATTTCTGGAAGAAGAGTTGTATATGATGCAACCGGAAGGTTTTGTCGATCCAAAAGGTGCTAACAAAGTGTGCAAGCTCTAGCGATCCATTTATGGACTGGTGCAAGCATCTCGGAGTTGGAATAAACGCTTTGATAGTGTGATCAAAGCATATGGTTTTATACAGACTTTTGGAGAAGCCTGTATTTACAAGAAAGTGAGTGGGAGCTCTGTAGCATTTCTGATATTATATGTAGATGACATATTTTTAATCGGAAATGATATAGAATTTCTGGATAGCATAAAGGGATACTTGAATAAAAGTTTTTCAATGAAAGACCTCGGTGAAGCTGCTTACATATTGGGCATCAAGATCTATAGAGATAGATCAAGACGCTTAATTGGACTTTCACAAAGCACGTACCTTGATAAAGTTTTGAAAAAGTTCAAAATGGATCGGGCAAAGAAAGGGTTCTTGCCTGTATTGCAAGGTGTGAAATTGAGTCAGACTCAATGCCCGACCACAGCAGAAGATAGAGAGAAAATGAAAGATGTTCCCTATGCTTCAGCCATAGGCTCTGTCATGTATGCAATGCTGTGTACCAGACCTGACGTATGCTTAGCGATAAGCTTAGCAGGTAGGTACCGAAGTAATCCAGGAGTGGATCACTGGACAACGGTCAAGAACATCCTGAAATACATGAAAAGGACTAAGGATATGTTTCTCGTTTATGGAGGTGACAAAGAGCTAGTCGTAAATGGTTACGTCAATGCAAGCTTTGACACTGATCCGGAAGATTCTAAATCGCAAACCGGATACGTGTTTTTATTAAATGGTGGAGCTGTAAGTTGGCGCAGTTCTAAACAAAGCGTCGTGGCAGGATCTACATGCGAAGCGGAGTACATAGCTGCTTTGGAAGCAACAAATGAAGGAGTCTGGATGAAGGAGTTCATTTCCGATCTAGGTGTCATACCTAGTGCATCGGGACCAATGAAGATCTTCTGTGACAATACTGGTGCAATTGCCTTGGCAAAGGAATCCAGATTTCACAAGAGGACCAAGCACATCAAGAGACGCTTCAATTCCATCCGGGACCAAGTCCAGGTGGGAGACATAGAGATTTGCAAGATACATACGGATCTAAATGTTGCAGACCCGTTGACTAAGCCTCTTCCACGAGCAAAACATGATCAGCACCAAGACTCCATGGGTGTTAGAACCATTATTGTGTAATCTAGATTATTGACTCTAGTGCAAGTGGGAGACTGAAGGAAATATGCCCTAGAGGCAATAATAAAGTTATTATTTATTTCCTCATATCATGATAAATGTTTATTATTCATGCTAGAATTGTATTACCCGGAAACATGATACATGTGTGAATACATAGACAAACATAACATCACTAGTGTGCCTCTACTTGACTAGCTCATTAATCAAAGATGGTTATGTTTCCTAACCATAGACATGTGTTGTCATTTGATTAACGGGGTCACATCATTAGGAGAATGATGTGATTGGCTTGACCCATTCTGTTAGCCTAGCACTTGATCGTTTAGTATGTTGCTATTGCTTTCTTCATGACTTATACAAAGTTCCTACAACTATGAGATTATGCAACTTCCGTTTACCGTAGGAACACTTTGTGTGCTACCAAACGTCACAACGTAACTGGGTGATTATAAAGGAGCTCTACAGGTGTCTCCGAAGGTACATGTTGAGTTGGCGTATTTCGAGATTAGGATTTGTCACTTTGATTGTCGGAGAGGTATCTGTGGGCCCTCTCGGTAATGCACATCACTATAAGCCTTGCAAGCAATGTGGCCAATGAGTTGGTTACGGAATGATGCATTACGTAACGAGTAAAGAGACTTGCCGGTAACGAGATTAAACTAGGTATTGGATACCGACGATCGAATCTCGGGCAAGTAACATACAGATGACAAAGGGAACAACGTATGTTGTTATGCGGTTGACCGATAAAGATCTTCATAGAATATGTAGGAGCCAATATGAGCATCCAGGTTCCGCTATTGGTTATTGACCGGAAACAGTTCTAGGTCATGTCTACATAGTTCTCGAACCCGTAGGGTCCGCACGCTTAACGTTACGATGACAGTTTTATTACGACTTTATAAGTTTTGATGTACCGAAGGTTGTTCGGAGTCCCGGATATGATCACGGACATGACGAGGAGTCTCGAAATGGTCGAGACACAAAGATTGATATATTGGAAGCCTATATTTGGATATCGGAATCGTTCCGGGTGAAATCGGGATTTTACCGGAGTACCGGGGGGTACCGGAATCCCCCCGGGGGTTAATGGGCCTACATGGGCCATGAGGGAGAAGAGGAGGGCGGGCCAGGGCAGGCCGTGCGCCCCCTCCCCTAGTCCGAATAGGACAAGGAAGGGGGGGGGGGCGTCCCCCTTTCCTCTTTCCCCTTCCCCCTTTCCTTCTCCAACAAGGCAAGAGGAGGGAGTCCTACTCCCGGTGGGAGTATGACTCCTCCAGGCGCACCCCTAGGGGGCCGGCCGCATCTCCCCCTCCCTCCTTTATATACGGGGGCAGGGGGGCACCCCACGACACACAAGTTGATCTTCGTGATCGTTCCTTAGCCGTGTGCGGTGCCCCCCTCCACCATATTCCACCTCGGTCATATCGTTGCGGTGCTTAGGCGAAGCCCTGCGTCGGTAGAACATTATCATCGTCACCACGCCGTCGTGCTGACGGTACTCATCCCCGACACCCTGCTGGATCGGAGTCCGGGGATCGTCATCGAGCTGAACGTGTGCTGAACTCGGAGGTGTCGTACGTTCGGTACTCGGATCGGTCGGATCGTGAAGACGTACGACTACATCAACCGCGTTGTCATAACGCTTCCGCTTACGGTCTACGAGGGTACTTGGACAACACTCTCCCCTCTCGTTGCTATGCATCACCATGATTTTGCGTGTGCGTAGGAATTTTTTTGAAATTACTACATTCCCCAACAGGAGGCACCCGGGTTTTATTTTTAAGTTTTTAGCAGATGATATAAGTGTTATTTGAAATTGAATAAAGCTAGCCCGGAGGCCTTCCCGTAAAGAAAACATTGCGCCACTTTTTTAGCAGAAAAAAGAAAAAAAATGTGTCTGGTAGTTTTTTTCTTTTCATTTTTATCTCTGTGTGGGCTTTCTTTTTTTAGAAGAATCTATGTGTGGGCTGTGTATTCATGGACGACACTGGGCCATTTTCTCCGAGAAAAGAAAAGACAACACACACAGTTTGGTACAAGCGGGCCTTCGCTAAAAAAAAGTACAAGCGGGCCGTTGCGCGAGGCCCGCGTCCCTGTGAAATACCCGCCGCAGCAACGCCTCGCCGGCGCCCGCCTAAACCCTACTAGCAAGCCCTTCCCACCCCCGCCGCACGACCAACCCCACCATCCCCCGCGCGGCGAGCGAACAGCCAACCGTCCCCAGCGCCGGCGACCGGCGAGGATGGGTCGCGAGAAGTCCCGGAGGCTCTCGGGCAGCCGAGACTTCCGGCAGCGGCTGGTGCTGGCGACGCTGACCTCCACCCCCATCATCATCAAGGACATCCGCGCCGGCGAGGGGGGCCTCCGCCCGCACGAGATGTCCCTCCTCCACCTCCTCGACAAGGTCTCGGACCAGCACGTCATCGACGTCAACGACACAGGCAAGGGCGCGCCGACTTGTGGCCGCGACAGGGGCTTCTTCCATTTGGGTTGGTGGCTGATTGTAGTGAGTTCGTCCGTGGGCAGGGACGAAGGTCGGGTACAAGCCCGGGGTGGTCCTCGGCGGGAAGGACCTGGAGCACGACTGCGGGGTGCACCGCGGGATCGGCTACTTCATCGAGCCGCTCATTCTGCTCGGGCTCTTCGCCAGGTCGCCCTTGTCCATTCGGCTCAAAGGTGAACAGCGCTTGCTCATCTTGTTTCTGCTTGAGGTGTGCAGAATCAGCGAAGTTTCGGGTGACTATTGTTGCACCGTCAGGTCAATTGATTGCCATGTTTTGCATTGGAACTCCGGAATTACGATATTTAGTTCAGGCAGAGGTTGTGTGGTCAGGGTTTTCTAGAATTATTGGTTATTTAATCTGCTTCATTGTTCATTGCAATGGGTTCTTTTAACTTTAGGCTGTTCTAGAAGTATTAGTTATCCACTCTGATCCATTGTTCGGTGGGATGGTTTGTTTGTTTCAATTGGTGTATGTGGATCATGCGAGTCGGTCCTGTTCTGGCATGAATTGTTTTGACAAAGGTGGTTTTATTGCCAGTTAGTTAATTTTGCTGAATTCGCTGTCACGGAGTAAGCAAACCTTATTAGCTCTTTCTCATGAACCCATGATCCTTGTGGCCATTCATTTTTCCTAATGAAGATGCTCTTGCTAACATGAGGTGCTCAGTAGTGCTATGTGTCACAAGCTTCACAAGCTTCCATAAGCCAAGATCTGCAAAAGACTAGACAGGAAATAATTCTTTTGTTCTGCTCAAAATTGATGGCCATTGTTGTTAATGATCGTACAAAGTCTTTCACTTCTACGGAGTCTAAATATTGCCATGCTTGTAGGAATCACAAATTCTGCAGAAGGTTGATGGCCAATTGGCCATCACTGTTATTAATCATACAGTGTCTTTTGCTTCTGAATTTAGTATGGAGTCTAAATTTGATGCCATTATTTTTAGGAATCACGAATGATACAAAGGATCCTTCTGTGGATACTTTCCGGATGGTTACGTTGCATATGCTCAAGCATTTTGGCGTTCCTCTTGAGGGACTGGAGCTCAAAATTGAAAACCGGGGAGCTCCTCCTCGTGGTGGTGGCGAAGTGCTTCTTCGAGTTCCCAATATAAACAGTACATTAAAGGTGTGTTGGAGTTTACTTCTGCTCATGTTTCGTGATTTCTGTTGACATTGCCCTTCTAATATCAAGTGTTTTTGCAGGCAGTTAATTGGATTGATGAAGGAATGGTAAAGAGGATAAGAGGTGTAACATTCTCAACCAATGTATCTCCACAGATTGAAAACCGTATCCTCTATGCTGCACGTGGACTCTTCAATAAGTTTATTCCGGATGTTCATATCTTCACCGATCATAGAGCTGGTTTATCTGGTGGATTGTACGTTTCCAACTTGAAGTAGAACCTGTTGAATATTATTAGTGACACAATGTGCTGTTATCTCCTGGTGTCCTTCTATTCAAAAATTTAAATCTATTCATCTTTTGGCAGGTCAGCAGGCTATGGCGTATCAGTAGTTGCTGAGACCACAACAGGCTGTCTGATTTCTGCAGATGCTACTGTGAGTTATCCCAATGTTGATGAAATGAGTGAACAATCTAAGAAGCCTGAGCTAATGTCTCCAGAGGATCTTGGTGAGCAAGTTGCATCGATGCTGCTAGAAGAGGTGGCTCAAGGAGGAGTTGTTGACTCAACGCATCAGGTCTGGTATTCCTTTCTTATACTATTATTTAGCAGGCTGGTGGCAGATATTTTTATGTTGTGGCTGATAATTTGTGTTTTCTTTACATGCCTCTCCTACAATTCATGATCACTACCCCTATTGTGTTTTTTTGTCTACTCTGAAGCACTTAGACCGCTCTGCAACAATAATGGTCATTTATTTTGGCTGATGATGT